>NW_011494744.1:1490671-1542686 GCF_000754665.1 Bison bison bison | reverse complement strand
GAACTGTGGTGTTGGAGAAGACTCTTGAGAGTCACTTGGACTGCAAGGAGATCCAACCAGTCCATCCTAAAGGAAATCAGTCCTTAATATTCATTGGAAAGACTGATGTTGAAGCTGAAACTTCAATACTTTGGCCACTTGATGCAAAGAGCTGACTCATTTGAAAAGACCCTGATGCTGGGAAAGATTGAGGGCAGGAGGAGAAGGGGACGACAGAGGATGAGATCATTGGATGGCATCACCAACTCAATGGACATGGGTTTGGTTGGACTCCTGGAGTTGGTGATGGACAGGGAGGCCTGGCGTGCTGTGGTTCATGGGGCTGCAAAGAGTCAGACACAACAGAGCGACTAAACTGAACTGATTTACATACACAAAGGAGAAGAGGGCAAAAGAGGATGAGATGGTTAGACAGCATCACATCCATGGACATGACTTGAGCAAACTCTGGGAGATAGTGAAGGACAGGGAAGCCTGTATGCTGCAGTCCATGGGGTCGCCAACAGTGCGACTCAACAACATTTGCGTACACAGGTAAAGTGAAAAAACAACCCTGTAGTATGTGTTGACTATTCCATCCTCCAGTATGTGTTTTTCTACTATTTCATTTTCTTAGCCTTTTTAGCCAGCAACACATTGCAAAACAAAGCTCACTAAGCTAAGCATGGGAGAAACTGTTTCTAACTCAAGTTCTATCCTTTACATTATAAGCCATACCCTTATGTTACAAACCACACCGCATTAGATATGCTGTTTAAAATCTCTGAGCAACATTTTCTTCATCCACTGAATTGGCTAACACTGTCTTTCCACATCATTCTCATAGGGTTGTTCTGGACATCAAAGAAGATGATTAGGAGGAGGAACTTTGGTTATAAAATGTGAAGCAAGAGTACGGAGGCATTATGCTTTGTTCAGACCAGTGGCTCCCAATCTATTCTTGAAAATTCTAATTCAATCAGCCTGGAGTGAGACCTGGCGTCCAGGATGCTTTCAAAAGTTCCCCAGGCAATGTGCAGCCAGAGTTGAGAACCTTTGGTGGTTCTTTGGGCGGAAGGGATGGCATTTGGAATCACTTGTGAAATATTCTCAAACTCCAGAAGGCTGTAGTTTATAGCAGGCTATGACTATAAATTCCACTCAGATTTATAACAAGAATAGATCCTCATCAGACCCACCTGCATCTTAATCCACCTAGTAAAGAGGTTGCCCAAAATAGTATGTCATCGGCAACACAGCTCCTATTTCATCAGGGGGTGAGACAGAAGAAATACTCAAGAAAAGCTACTTCTTCTCTGTGTATAGTACACATATGTTTACACATATAGTTATTTCCCCTCTGTGGATCAGTAAACCCAATCCTGGATTTAAAAACAGTTTTTTGTTTTTTTTTTTACATATCAGCCATAGGAAAAATACATGAATTATAAATCTAGCAAATTGTATAAAACAGTTACCTTTTCTGTTAGCTGTTCATCACATATATGGCCAGGAAGAAGGCAAAACATGTATAGGTCACACGGAGGTAGAGAACCATGAGCATTAGGTTGAACAAGAAAGAGAAAAAGAGACATTATTTTCAACCATCATTTATATTATCAACATTTTGATGGTTTATTTGTTCAAGATGATCTCATTATTAAACACATCTTTTTGGTTTCTTCTCTGAAAATGTGCAAAAGAGTTACAAACAGTATTAAAACAAAAGGCTTGGAGGTAGTCACCCACATCCCATTTTAATAGAGTTAGACAATCTCTGTCCACCAGCACAGTGATTACATATGGCATTGGGGGATTAGCAGGGTATAGTTGTTCTCCTTCCTGCCCCAAACCTTTCATTCCATTTAGCTTTTAAAGTATATTCCCAGCTGGCTTAATTCTCATCTCTCCAAAAACTCCTGTTGCAAGATGTTTATACCCAGCATGATTGCAATATCATTATTAATAAGCATCTTTTCTTGCTTTTTCCCCATGTTGATGTTAAAGTACCAAATACATATCCATCCATCAAAGTTGTTCTATGATGTCAAGTCTCTCACTGACCAAATCCTTCCCTTTTGAGTTTTCGCATGGAGAATCTACCAGGAGATGAAAGAACTGACAGCTAGGATGTTGGGGTTTCACTTTTCTCTTGGTACCTCCTGGAACATTAGCCAAGCTCACCCTTAGGGCAGTTTGAAGAATTGTGGCCTCCTAACTTCATTTCCAATATAAGGGAACTGTGATTACCTACTACAGGCACTTCCTGCAGGGAGTGCGGGATGGCTATGAGGCTTCTTTTGCAAGTGCCCCTCAGCATTTTCCAGATCAACTTTTGTTCAGCACACAGAATTGCCAAGAGAAGCAGAGAGGCAGATGTAACAACTCTATTAGATTAGTATCAAAGTGCGATTAAGAGTTAAATTATCACAACTGAAATGAGATTTTGGAGAGAGGGATTTTATACCAAAAGTGTTTGCACATTCTGAATTCAGATTTTTAGAATCTTTTTATTCACATCTATTTTCATCTATCCGAAATCTTTTCAAAGAAATGAGCAGTTCATGATTTAAAAAGCATTTTCAAAACAGATTGCTGATGTTAAAATCTAGAATACAGGAAAATATATTCACGTCCACTTGCTCATAACTTCACATGAAAAAGTAACTGAAGCAACTTGAAGTAACTTGCTTCATTACATCCACAGGGCACAGCAGATTCTCCCCTGAAGCTTCAAACAATCACATTTGTTTAAAGATCATCTTTCGCTCCAAAATCTAGAAAGAATCTGAAAAGGAGAATTCAAGCCTCTAGAGCGAAGTCCCTGCAGCCCCAGGCAGCTCCGTGCGTTTTCTTATCATACATACATGCACTGTCCTTGGAGAAGCCATTTTGCTGAGTGCTGTTGACATACTGCTTAAGCACTGGAATTGGAAGGTAATCGTTGAAACGGCCATGTAGGAATGTCCATGACACCCAGCTAGCACTTAGTGATCCCCCCACCCCGCCCCGTGTGTATTTCCCACTTTACTTGTGGTGGTGCTGAGCCCATCGCACGAGAGCTCTCAGTCACCACAGGGTGGTGGTGTGAGTTTCTGTGAGCATGAGGCTGTCACCTGAAGCCACAGCCTCCAGCTTGCATCCTCAGCACAGTGTTGACCCAGTCCCTCCATTTACCCACATAAGAGGATCGAACTGAGTTAGTGGTAATAGATGTTCATCACACACACAAAGCATGTACATGTAACATACACAACACACACATTACACGCGTGTATGTGTGTTACATGTGTGGACATATTTTACATGTACATATAACCCAGGACATCAGCAAGCTGGTCATTGGTTCTTCCAGAGCTCAACTTTGCTCATTTGACTTTGCATAGATGAGCCCTGTCTTCCCCAATGAACAGATGGAATCAGACTTTCAGAGGCCATTCTGAATAGTCTTTCTTATCAACCCAGTATACATCCACTAGGTGTTAGGAGAGCGGCTGATTTAAAGTGATATACAGTATGTGAGAATGATACGACCTTCCTCAATCCCACTGGGCTGCAACTTAAAATATGCTGTAAATTCAGCTTTCACTGTGTGTTGCTACAGCAGCCTCATCTCTTAACTACTGGGAAGAAATGAGTGAGACTGGCGCATAGGTGACTTTATTCTTTTTCTTGATCCTCCACACCTGGGGCAACCGGGTATACAGAAGGCACAAAGACCTGATTGGCAATGGAATCTGGAGGCAGATCACAGGGTAGTATCTTAAACTGGCTTTTTCCAGAGTAGTTGTGAAAATGTACTTAAAAGGTCTTAAGTATATTATACTTCTCCCTGGGCTACTACTGTTTTATTGAGAGTATCTGGGGTTGTTTATAAAGTAAACACAGTGGTTTTGCAAATTTGATATTGTCATTTCTGACTGCAGAGGGTTCTCAGGGAATAGAATCAAACGCACTGCTAGCGGTGCTGGCTGTGGAGCCCACATTTAATATGGTCCAATTGTTAGTGAGTTTAATGCAGTGGGAAGAAAGTCGATTTCTTTAAAGGCACTGTTTATGGATCTAACACATTAAAGTGCAATCATGTGTACTTTCTGGCCAGTTTGCACATTAAAACAAGCTGTGAAAGTCCATCATGAATGCCAACAGAAACAGGGAGATATTTGATGTTTTCTTTTTTCTGGGCTGAGAACTCCCTCCCGCCAACCCTTTCCTTCTTGTCAAACTGGATGGAATGGTTTTAAAATAGGGTCCTGAGTGAGCATTTCCACCAATGTCTTAATTTCAAAACCACAGTGAATATAAAAGTCAGGGATATCCCATACACTGACAAATAGAGTCATTAAAAATCCATGACTCCTCTGTTTCATTTAGGGGGAAAAGAACTGGTGAGTCAGTCCATGAATCTCTCTTCTGAATGCTGTGATGCCTGTATATGTGGTCCTGAGATTGCTCTTGCAAATGATACCACTCAGACCATCCACATCAATGGTTCTCACACCTGCCTGCACGTTAGAATCACTTGGGGAGATTTTAAAACTTATTGCTGTCTAGATTCCCCTCCCTCGTGCAGAGTGCAGCACGGTTCCAACTATTATTTTAAGTATCCTTGGTGACTGAGGGGAGAGGACAGGAGTTCACACAATGTCACCAAAGCTACTGATGAATTAAGAGCCAGGTTCTTTACCGTGATAAGTTTGTTTGTTATCTTTAGTCACATTGAATGGTTGTTCGACTGAATTCATCTAATGCTTAGATACCTGGAAGATAAAGCCAACATCATTCAATGAACGATCAATTCTAAGCCTACCTTTGAAGCTAGTAATGGCTTGGTGTCCTCTATTTCAATAACAATGTCCCGGCGGGGTGGGGTAGACAAAAAGGAGGCTGCAAGACAGACAATTTCATAATCTCAGATACTTAACAAAAATATAGTGGTAAGCTTTCTATTTCAAGTTTAACAGCCACACAGTGGATGGTAGAGTTTGCTCCTGGATGAGACTTACTAAATGGAGAAGACCACACCGGACTGTAGAAAAATAACCCAACAATTCATCACTTTTCCCAAAATATGATTGGTTTGAGACATTTTAAGGAGATTATCTGGCCTGTTTTTTTTTTTTCCTTTCACCTTAGTTAGCCCAATGCCTGTAGATAGGGAATGCTCAAAAAAAGCATTTTATCAACACATGTCTTTAGAGGATACAGGAGTGATATTGGGGCCCTGGGGGGCTACAGAAAAGGAGCCTCCTTTTCATGGGATCTGTTCTAAGACACAGAAAAGCAAAGCAGGGTGAATAGGCACATTTCACGGCTGAAGTTGCAGCGGCCTCTTTCAGCCCCAGTTCTTACAGTATGCTGCTGCTACTAAGTCACTTCAGTCATGTCTAACTCTGTGCGACCCCACAGACGGCAGCCCACCAGGCTCCCCCGTCCCTGGGATTTTCTAGGCAAGAACACTGGAGTGGGTTGTCCTTTCCTTCTCCAATGCATGAAAGTGAAAAGTGAAAGTGAAGTCGCTCAGTCGTGTCCGACTCTTAGCGACCCCATGGACTTCAGCCTACCAGGCTCCTCCATCCACGGGATTTTCCAGGCAAGATTACTGGAGTGGAGTGCCATTGCCTTCTCCCTCTTACAGTATATGTAGAGGGAAAAGGCACCCATCCTGACTTTAAATAATTCCCAGAATATGTGTGGCTCTAGAGTCCGGGGTTAGAGCGAGGCTCATGAGTAGCCTCCCAGGGCTCACCAGATTTGGTTCAGCTGAATGGGGTGCCAAAGCTTCAGCTTGGGGCAGGATGGAGTGAGAAGTACAGATGTGCTTTATGAATGAAGACATCAGGCAGACAGACATTCATCAGAAAGCCAGAACCCAGACAGAACAAACTCTGCCAAGGCAAAAGAACTTTTTATTTGACCCAGCAATTGATGCATAGGACATACAGGAGGGAAAACACATTCTTTAAGCACCTGCCATGTGCTGGGCAGTGGGCTAAACTCTTTACATACATGATCTCATTTAACCCCTCAAAAATCTTGTAGAATAAGTGCATATGTGGCATTATACCCATTATAGAGATTAAAAACAAACAGACTGAGGCTCAGAGAAAGCAAGTCTGCTTCAGGTTGATCAATCAATCACAAGTGCAAGTAAGTAACCTAGGTCTCTCTGACGTTAATGCTTGTGTTTTAACTGTCATACCAGAGTACACAGCAAAGCATGCCCTTTGTAAATGTCAAAGAAACGATCAGGGGAACACTGGGGAAGCAGAGGAGACTGACACTGAGAATCTATGATGCACCAGTTGCTATGCTGTTGCTAGGTGGTTGAGTATCCATGTGGCACACCCAGATCTATCAGCAGTCTCTATGCTTCCAAGATAGCTTCCCCCAACTCCTAACAATTGCAGCAGCACAGAAGGGTGAGTGGGCAGGCATGCTGGAAAACCGCACGGGGGATCCTTTCTATATCATCAGTTCTCCACGTCACAGTCTTCATGTCAACAACACCTTGGGGATGGGAGGTGTGTGCCTCCCCCACCAGACCAACCGAGCATATCCCTGCACTCTTACCTCAACTTGGTTTAAACAAAGTATCAGGTGGATCTAAAATAACAGCTTCTGGTCTTGGGAACACTGTGTTCCCCATTCACCCATTCCCACACACCTTAATGTGTTCCCCATTTCCTCTTCAGTGACTCTCTGAAGCCTTGAGTTAACTCCATAGAATTATGAACCAGGAGGCCTCTGTCTGCCCCTGACCTACTGACATACATAGGTCCACTCAGATTCTGAGGCCAGAGAAAATGTGCATTTATACCTTCCTAATGATTTCACATATTTGTGTCAAAGAGTGTTCCCTCATGAAAGCAGTAGAAAACACACCAGGGAAACACTTTCTCTCCATTATATAATCCCAGATCAAAGAACGCCTGCAGTTACGTGAATCCTTGTTATAAAAATGTTGCTGTTTAGGCACCATCTATTCAGCACAAAATGCATTTCACGGGAAATGTGTGGATAAACACATGTAGGGTTTGGCTCAAGTGTGACTGTGGATTTTTTTCTCTCTTCTCTGAATCAGGGATTCAGGATGCTCAGACCCACAATGCAGATAAGTTTCAGAGGCTCTGTAAAATCAATACCAAACCTTATGGAAGATTACACAGAACCAGTTAGCAGCACAGCTGCTCAAACAGAAGACATCTGTTTCAGTTTTGAGGCCATCAGCGATCAGCTGAATGGGTGTCAGTTCTCCACTGGGTCTAATCTCACAAGCCTAGGGATCTTGCTCATGGGTGGGATCCAGTCCCCAGCCCCTAACACAGTCTCTGGCACATGGTAAACTAAAAAACAAGTAATTCTTGAATAAACAAGTGCAAAATGCTATCCATATAGTTATTCTTTCATACAGAACCCTAGGATAATACTATAGCCTGCTCTAACACTTACACATTAATTACGTGACCTAAAGCCAGGAATTAAACTCAGCAGGTATTATTTTTTCCTCCAAGGGTAACAATGAAATCATATGTTTCAAATCACATCATAAGGATGTTGTGATGCATTAATGAGGTGGAACAATAGATAGAAAGCAATTTAAAAATTCCCTGCTCCTTCAGTGCTCACAGAGGGGCCCCTGTATCTCCCATCAAAATATTTATCATGGCAAACGGCAACCACCCATTGTCCCGTTTGATTTTTCTGCTGGACAACACAAAAAAGAAATGTTTTTTCCCAGGAGCAGGATATTTCAGAAGGTAGCAGTTTGAGCACTGGGCCCCTCCAAACAAGGCCAGGATTCAAGGGGCGCTCTGCCACTTACTAACTGCATCACCTTGGGAAGGTTACATAGCGTGCTGTCAATCAAACTGTTCCCTCATCTGCAGAACCTGGAGAATAAGTACTTGCACCTTGAGAAGTTGGTGAAGATGAAATCAGCTCAACATGAAAAGATCCAAGATGTTATTTAGAGACTTGGATTTCCCTTTTTTAAAAATTGGAGGATAATTGCTTTACAGTGTTGTGTTAGTTTCTGCTGTACAACGTGACTCAGCTGTAAGTATACATATATGCCCTCCCTCTTGAGCCTCCCTCCCACCTCCCCATCCCCCCCTTCTAGGTCATCGCTGAGCTCTAAGCTGAGCTTCCTGTGCTAAACAGCAGCTTCACATTATCTGTTTTACACATGGTTGTGTAATTATGTCAATGCTACTTTCTCAGTCATCTCTTGCATTTACCTTTTAGCTGTGGCACGATGTCCTCCTTTCCTGCATAAGGGTCACAGCGAAAGCGGTCCAGGCGATCAATGGTGCACTGGCCCACAACGGGCTTGCGCCCGAACTGCCGGTGGTCGATGACCTTGATCACCAGTGGAGGCATGTACAGTTCCTCCTTGGGCAAGAACTGGGGAGGGAGGTGGGTCACAGAGGTAGGTGTCACTTCTCTCTACAAGTCCTGACAAGGGCAGCTTTGCCAATTAACCCCCACCAAAGGGACCATCTCAGGCTCTCTCTGCCCATTTGGCATAGGCTCAGGGCCCCACAGTGAGCAGCTAGCAGCCTAGAGACGAAGGGCCTGAGCTCTGAACCAGATGCCTGGGGTCAAATCCCCGCTCTGCCACTGATAGCTGCATGGCATGATCTTAGGGAACCTTTCTGTGTCCCAGGTATCTCAATAACAGTCGGGTTGCTGAACTAATGAACGAGAAGTGCCTAAAAGTGTACCTTAGTCCCTGGCTCTGCTCTGTTAACAGGGTGTGAAGTCAGCACTTTGTTAGAATTAGTTAAAATCTAGAAATGATTGAGATAAAACTGAACCTTCACAGGAAGTAACTGTAGCTTGGGAGTCTTTCAGCCCTGGAAGTTCAATGCCAAAATAGGATGCTCTTTTCTCATTGTCTCCTGGTTCCTCTATGTACAATCTGGTGACCTTGGTGACACTGTCTGATTGAGGAATCATGGGCTGGTCTCAGGTCTGCCTGGTGTGTGGTTCAGATTATTTCCACCTCTGTCCTTGCACAGGAATAGAAGTTGGGGTCAACTGAGAGGCTTTCCTCACTTCTGCTGACCAAGGCTAGATCCCAGACTAGAGCTTGGGAGTCAGGGGAGGGAGCTGGCGAGAAGACAAGGATGGGCAGAGTGGCCCCGGGATCACTCTGAGATTCTGGCTTGGAGCCTCCAGGGGGTGCTCACTGGTAGCATCCCAAGGGGAAAGCATGGGCTTTGAAGCTGGAGGGACCTTAAGTCTGAACTCTGGCCACCCACTTGCTAGCTGTGTCTCTTTGTGTAAATCACTTAACCTTTCAGTTTTCTCCAAAGCACACTTGAGAGGGACGAAAATGCCTGCCCTGCAAGCTTGAAGACCGATGCAGGGAGTGTGAACGCAGCCAGCACTGGGCTCTATGTAGCTGCTGCTGTAGTCTTGACAGAGTCTCTGAGCACAGCAGGCCGCACCTGGCACTGGTTATGGAACTTGCAGAGGGCATTTTTCCCTCCAAGCCTTGGTTTCCTTATCCGTAAGAGGAGGAGTTAAGCCACATGACCCTAGAGTTCAAGAGCCGTGTGTTGGAGGCCCCAAGGTCAGAAAAATGACTGGGGTGGGAAAAGGAATGGGAAGGTTCTGGAACTTCCACCCCATCAAAACTGAGGAAATGCCTTTGTATCTGTTTTTATAGTAGAGTATTAAAAGAAAGGTTTTTCCATTTTAAAAAGTTAAGGATTTAACTGCTTTAAAGATAGAAAAATGGAGTAGCCTCTTCTTGCTCCAGAGTATTATGGGGTCTGCAGTCGAGGACTGTGAACCAGATCTAAGGCTGCCAAACTTCTAATAACCAGAGGGGAACATCTATGGAGCAAAAGTGGGCACCATCCCTAGGGGCGCCTGGAGGCGGGGCAAGCGCCATCACCTCATTACTCTGCAGCTCCCTCTGCAGCTCCCTTTCCCAGCCAGCCAGTCACTATGGGGGATTCTGGTTCACACACCTACAGGGGCATGCCTGGGGGTTAATATTCTGTTCCTGGAGGACTAAGAGCTTGTCATAGAGAGCTGACTAGATGGAAGTTTTCTGGAGAAATACCTTAGGATTGCTCATAGATACTTGTGCGTCACTGGGGCTCTTTGAAGTTTTAAGGAACTATCGCTACAGTGTGAGAAGATAAGGGAGGATAGCCACTGACAAGCAGACTAAGGCAGGGTTTTTCTATTTGTTGTCGGACTTTAGAACTATATTAATATATAATGTATGGATTTGTATATATTCATTTTTCAAGTACAAGTCAGCAATTCAATACACATGGACTAATATGGAGTCTTGATACAGTACCACTCTCATGAAGAGAACAGAACTTGGGAAGTTGGGTGTCTTCTTCAGGTTTTTGATCACCACTGACTCGACCCTTTCCCCTCCACACTCCACAATGAGACTGGGGGAGGTGACAGAAGCCATCTGGTAATTCTTCATATTTCTTAAGCCCCAAGCTAGAATCTAAGAGAACAATATAAAGAGAAGGGAAGAAAACCCAGCATATTAAAAATATTCAAAAGGAAACACTCTTTCTTAATAACTGGTAAATTCTTTAAGATGGACTTGTAACCGATTTGCCTCAAATCTCTGAGAATGTTATCCTAGAAAGCCTGGAGGTCAGACAGAGAAAGTGTCTTTGCCCATTTTCTTCCCTTATCTGAGCGGATAAACAGCAGAGCAGATAAGAGCACAGGGATCAAATCCTGGCTGCACCACAGCTCTAACTCTGGCAAGTTAGTAACCCCTCTGGCTCAGCTACAAAAGTTGCTGAGAGTATTCCCCATCATAGGGTTATTCTGGGGATCAAGTGTAAAATTCTTACCACAGAGTCTGACCTGCAGGCATTTATTCAAAAATAAGAGCTGTAGTTTAAAGTCATCTGTCTCAGTCTTATTAGCAAGACAGCCCGAGGATGGAAACCTCCAAGTAACAGCTTGTTGACTGGACAAACAGGGAGCCCTCACTAGTAGGCAGGATGCCGTCCATCAAGTTCCCTCCACCTGTATCTGCTCGGACTGCCCGACACGTCACCATTTCCCATTCTTCCCACCCCTCCCCTCCACCTCCCCCCTCAGGTCCCCTTTTCTCAGCACACACAGACATGCTGCTCTGAGTCCATCTCCTCTCTCCCAGTTCTCCAGTTGACCCGGGAAACTTAGAAATCCACTGGCTCCCAGTAAATGGGAATTCTAAATTCCCTCAGCAATATTGGGATTGACTTGTTTTTATTGCTTTGATGAGTATTCTATTTTCCATGAATATTTCTGTTTTGTGGACAAATTCTAAAGGAAGTTGGAGATAGCAAGAAAAGACACAGCAAGGTTCCATGTCTATACAAAAGATTCCAGTTGGGTGGCCACATCCATTTGATCTGACCAATGAAACAGGGCAAGCAGCATACCTCAATACCAGTGAGCTGAACCACAGGCCTGATGCCCTGGGGGACCATGTACAGATTTGGTGCCCTTTGCGAGGGAAGAATGGGAAGGTTGGAGCCATCCTGTGAAACAAACACGGCAAAGTCAATGCCTCCCTTTGGTTCAAGTAAACAGTGCCTGGAGTTGTTAACAAGTGTTTTAATTGGCTACTCTGAAAAAAATGTATGAGTGAGAACTCAGTAAGTACCTTGTGCCTCAGAATCAACTCTGCAGTTACAAGGACATCCCCACAGGTTTTGTCTCCATTCATCACTGGGTACCAGAGAAGTTTGGGAGTGATGTCCATTTCTGAGTCTAGTTTCACCAGAGGAGAGCACATGCTTCGTCCTAAAAATTCATCTTTGCCCTAGAGAAACAAGCAATCCTGAAATTCTCTGACAAACAACCTTATAGAGCTCCATCATTCCCTAAATCATCTTAGAAATGCTAAATTACCTACCACTTGGTCATTGTCAAAAAGTTCGATGATAACCTTGGGTGGGTTCTGTAGGATGGTTTGGGGTTCCCCATAAATTTCAATTTCATCGAATATAATCGTTTGGTCCCATGTCGGGTTCAGAGTTGAGTGGATGATCTCGGTGGTTTTACTTCGATGAAGGAAGGAGACATGAGCATATGGATCTAAAACAGAAAAAGAGAGTAACAGTGGGCCATGGCTGAGGTCTGAAGCCATAAAACTCCTGGAAGAAAACACAGGGGTAGGCTCCTTGACATTGACTTGGCCTGGTTTTTTAATCTGACACAACAAAAGCAACAGAATCAAAAATAAACAAATGGAACTACCTCAAACTAAAAAGGTTTCAGTGCAGCAAGGTGAATCACCAACAAAATGAAAGGCAAACTATAAATGAATGAAGAAAAAATATCCATCTATATAGGTAGATACATACATACAATAACATATAATTCAGCCTTAAAAAAGAAGGAAATTTTGCCATTTGTGACACCATGCATGAACCTGGAGGGCTTAAGTGAAATAAGCCAGACACAGAAAGACAAATACTACAGGGTATCATTTATATGTGAAACAAACAAAAAAATCTTAACTCAGAGAAACAGAGAGGAAAATGGTGGTCCCTGCGGTGGCTGAGGGCAGGGGAAATGATGTGAATTAAAGAGTATAAACTTCACCTGCAAGAGGAATAAGGTCTGAGGATCCAGTGGATAACATGATGACTACAGTTAATACTTTTCGTATAACTGAAATCTGCTAAGAAAGTACAACTTAAGTGTTTGCACCAACTCACAAAATGTAAATTTGAGAGACGATGAATATGTTCACTCAATTGTGGGAATCTTTTCACAAGGTGTACATATGTCAAATCATCATGTTGTTCACTTTAAACTTTGTCAACTATGCCTCAGTACTGCTGAAAACAGCTAAGAAAAAAAAAGTAACCCACTTCTCTATGCTTAATAATTTCACTAAACCTTTTTACAACTGCTTGGGAGCTGACCTCTGTGAGAAATACCCTGCTGTCTAACTTGAAGCTTTTGCACAAGCTGACAGGATGCCTGGCTTTTAGCATTGCAGCATCTCATGAATGGGATTCCTTGCTTTTACCCTGATGGTATATCTTCTGTATCAAACTGCAAGGCATGTGCTTTAGTCAAGAAATTAACTTTGACTTGCAATGATTGGGTGCCCCCTGGTGGTGAATATTCAAAAATGTCTTCAAAAACCATTCTGGAGCGGTATTAGAGATAACCTTAAATCTGCCTTAATTTGTCAGAGAAGGAAACCATTCACAAATGTTGGTTAATATTAGTGCTCGGAACACACCTCACAACTGATGTGAGCATGCCAGAGTGTCAGGCAACTGGTCCTAGAGCTGGTTCCATAAGGGACGCTCTGCTGGCCCGCAGGTCCTAAAGTGGAATGCTCCTCCTATAGCTCAGGGAAATTAAAAGATGCTTGCTCCTTGGAAGAAAAGCTATGAAAAACCTAGACAGAGTATTAAAAAGCAGAGACATCCCTTTGCCTACAAAAGTCCCTATAGTCAAAACTATGGTTTATCAAGTAGTCATGTACAGATATCAGAGCTGGACCATAAAAGAAGGCTGAGCACTAAAGAATTGATGCTTTCTAATTGTGGTGCCGGAGAAGACTCTTAAGAGTCCCTTGGACAGCAAGGAAATCAAAGCAGCCAATCCTAAAGGAAATTAACCCTGAATATTCATTGGAAGGACTGATGTTGAAGGTGAAGCCATCTGATGTGAAGAGCCGACTCATGGGAAAAGACCCTGATGCTGGGAAAAATTGAGGACAGGAGGAGAAGGGGGGACACAGGATGAGATGGTTGGGTGGCATCATCAACACACTGCACATGAGTTTGAGCAAACTCCGGCATATAGTGAAGGAGAGGGAAGCCGGGTGTGCTGCTGTCCATGAGGTCACAAAATGTGGGACAGGACTGAGCAACTCAACAACAACAACACTAGCCCAGGGAGACCAGGAACTGGTTACATCAGCAACAGCACACAAATTCCCAAGCAGCAGGCGCCCAGAACCTTCCTCTGAGAACCAGTCCAAAGGCAGCAAAACTAGGGTGTCAGTGTGAGGGGTGATGAAGTCTCATGGTTTGTTGGTGCTGGAAATTTGAGGAGCAGGCAGCAGAGGAGGTCAAGATGGACTCCAAAGTAGGGAAATGGGTGAACTGGTGGTAATCATTTTGTCAACTTAGAGAGTTACAAAAAATATTTATATTTACATAAATGTGCTGACTTGCCAATCAACCCAAGAGTTCTGGGGTAAAAAGAGTATAAGTATAAACAAGAGAGCAGAAACTACTTTCCTTCTTGGTGATTTTCATCACTTAATCCCTTAATGATTATTAGTATTAAAAGACCATATATCTTCTTCGTCACTCAGCAACTGTGCTCGACAGACTCAGCCATTGTCTAATGACTGAGCCCTTGACTTCATGCGTATCAAACTACTTACTCTCAATAAGGAAAAGCTTTCTGTTGTTGTGCAAAATAACTCAAAGCATCCACTTGAGGAAAAGTAGAATCAAGCTAGCCTGCTGTGTAATAACATGTGAGACGGAGTTTTTTCTTCTTTTACCTGAAAAGCTATCCTTGTCTAGAGCCATGAGGTTTCTGGCTTGATAGATGTAGCAGCGCAGGTGGTAAACGTAGACTCCTAAAAAGAACAGGATGCAGGTTACTTGCAAGAAACGGAACACCGTAAACTGCTATTTTTCTATTGGACATAACGTATGTTTCAGATAAATGGGTTACCCAAATCCATTTCCTCACAATTTATATTGTATATACAGAAGGTATACAACGGTGACGATGTGTCTTCCAAGTGTTTCCTGCAAAATGAAGCATTGTAAAAATGCCACAGGAAGTTCATTGCAAGTGTATCAGTCAGGAGAGCATACTCCTGGTATAAACTTCCTGGATTTAGGGTACTGCTTGTCATTGCCGACCTTTAAAATGACACCGGGTCTCTAGGAGTTACTGAAATAGGGCTTTCTATACCATTTCAGCACCAGATCTAAGAAACAGTTATCTGTTAAGTTTTTCTTTGGTATTTCAAAGACTTTATACTTCTCATTATTATTTTAATACATAAACAACCCTCCCCACCACACTGCTACCCCATCCTGCCCCTGCAAACACACATAATTTGAGAAGCGGTAGAGTACTGTGATTCACTACACAAATTCTGGGCTTCTCTGGTGGCTCAGACAGTAAAGAATCTGCTTGCAATACAGGAGACCCAGGTTCAATCCGTGGGTCGGAAAGATTCCTTGGAGAAGGAAAGGGCTACCCACTCCAGTATTCTTGCCTGGAGAATTCCATGGACAGAGGAACCTGGGCGGCTACAGTCCATGGGATTCCAAAGCGTCAGACCAAACTGAGCGACTAACACTTTCAGAGTATTGTGATTCACTATGCAAATGCTAGGAACCAGGATACTTCAGTTCAAATTTTATCTCTAGTGCCTACAAGCTACAAAATCTTGGTCAAATAATTTAATCTTTCTGTACTTGATTTCTTCCTGTGAAACTGGGAACGATAATGGTACCTCCCTTCTAGGGTTGTTATAAAAATTAAATGAGATAATATATGCACAGTACCTGGCACATACTAAGACTAATGTAAGTATTTGCTATTATTATTATAGAGTAGGTCTGCTTCATTCCAAAATTCCTGAAGGGTATCACTAAAACCAACCTTAACTTTCTGAACTTTTTCAGTAATTAAAATAATCTTTGGAGGGCTCTTGATAGAATGAGTAAATATCAGACAGGTTATGTTAAGATTAAATATCTGACCATACATTACCCCAAATATAGTTATTAAAACTGCATTTTAAAAAGTCACATTCATGATATGATGAAAATGCAAGTCACATTTACATAAAAGGATTTTTTAAAAATCACATTTGGTGAGTCATAGTTATCTTGAGATAAAAGTCACAGAAGTGAAATTCACAAATACACGTTTAAAACTTACTGTCAAAATTACAGGAAACAATGGGAGTGTTTGCTCCAAATACAGTGGTGGCGCTGTGCTTCTGCTTTTCTGTGCTCTTTTCCTCTCCATCGTCGGTAGTGTCTGCGCCCTAAAATAAGAGGCAGGAAAACCAATCAGTAATGCCTAAAAATGAAGAGGTAAGAATTAGAAACAAATGGAATGGTCAGTTTTAAGAGCTTTTCTTAATTCAATCATTCCATTTTTAAAAATGAATGACGCTCAGCATAGTGACAGAGTGGGAAGCTAGAGCCAGCCTTTCTATCTCAAGTCTAGGCTTACCAAACCCCTACCCCTTGAGGGTGGAGGGGTGGGGGAAAGAAAAGTGAAAGTTACTCAGTCTGATTCTTTACGACCCCATGGACTATACAGTCCATGGACTTTTCCAGGCCAGAATACTGGAGGGATCGAACCCAGGTCTCCCACATTACAGGTGGATTCTTTATCATCTGAGCCACCAAGGGAAGCTCTGGGAGGTGGGGGGAGGAAAGCATAAAGGATACACAAGAGTATTAGGAGGAAGAACAGAGAAAGGTTAGTGTGTAGAAATATAAAAATAGGTTGTGTCCAAACACAAATTTCCAAAAATGGTCCCTGACCACCTCACTGATTTAAATCAACCACCACCATTTTCTTAATTCATTCCTTCTGCCATTCTGCTTTTTTCCTCCCTGCCTTTCTATTGTGCTTGCATGTGAATCGTTCTCTGACTTTGCGAGCCAATCTTCTGTTTTCCTTCCCCTCACACCTGTATATTTAACTTTCTTGGCTTGCTGAACAGTTGTAGTTTCCAGAGTATGATCCAAAGAATCTAAGCTTGGAATGTTAACAGATGTCACCCACAGCAAAGGCTTTTGAACACTTGAAGAAACAGTTAGGTGAACCAATATTAAACGGGCTTCTTAGAACCTTCCACGTGTCAATGGTCTATTTATTCCACATTGCTGAACACCTATGATGTGTGGCTTTCTACCAAATTAGGTGCAATCTTTCAGTAGTGGAGTCGGTGGCCTTATGTCCAACACGCATGTGTCTTCCCTCTGTGAATATAATTTGAATTTTGGCTATTTATTACTTACAAGGGCCCCTTCAAGTTTAAAGATGGCAGCTGCACCATGTGTTTCTGAAGGAGCCATTTTTCTCCTCCAGCGTCTGCGGCGAAACGTATCTGAACTACGCTGTTTCCAGTGAAATTTCCAGCCAATTAGAGAAGCGTATTCCCAGCCCTCCCGGTCTTCAAATTCTGCCATGGCCTAAAACAGAGGTAAAACATTTAACAATAATCATCACCATAACAATGTTCCTTATATTGATAAAGCAGTTTACCTGATCAATCAACAAATACGTACCAAAAGTCTACTCTGGGCCAAAGCACCGTGCTAGAATCCAGGGTACAACAGAGAACAAAATAGACAGTCTCAGGACTTCCCTGGTGGTCCAGTGGTTAAGAATCTGCCTTGAAATGCAGAGGATGTGGGTTCAATCCCTGGTTGGGGAACTAGGATCCCACATGCCACAGAGCAACTGAGCCTGTGTGCCCTTGTGTGCCACAACAAAAGATCCTGCATGACTCAACTAAGAATCGACACAGCCAGATAAATAAATAAAATACTAAAAAAATAACAGACAGGTTCTCTGCCCTTGCAGAGGTGATGGACTCTGGGGATGCAGAGAGAACAGCAGCAACTGAAGTGAAATGAGATTTTGCCAAGGTGATGGCTATACCATCAGGAGGAGCCCCTTATTTAGAGTTGGTAGCAGGGATGGGGTGGGGCATGAGGTCAGGGGCAAATCAAATGGATTCTTTTGCAAATTGCTTTCTATTTTCTCACTTCACTAGCTCATAAGCACACTGCTATTGTGATATAGTTTGGAAAACATTATTATCTCCACTTTACATATGGAGGGAAGAAATGATGCCACCCTCCCCAGGGCTTAAGTGTTTAAGATAAAAAGTTCTATAGCTAATAAGTAAATCAGGGTATACTACTTCTAGAATAACTACTATAATGACTAAGGTAGCTTTTATCGTAAAATCTATTTCTATTTAATTATCTCAGTTTTCAATGTTTTCTTCAATTGTTCAGCAAATATAAGTGCCTACCATGCAGCACTGGGTTAAGAGCTGAGGAAGCAGTGAAGAAAGAGACAGGGTCCTTGCCCTCCTGTAGCTGACATTTCAGTGGTAGAAACTTTACATAAATATCTTAAAAGTATGACTAGATTTAGTAGATGTAAAATAATACTGAATAATATTTATGATTTCTGAAATAAGAGCTTCACGTAGGTTATTAATGTAGGGGCTATTTTTTTCAACTTTGAATAAACAGAAAATCCAGGTCAAGGAAGATCTTGTAATTAACCCTCTAGCAGTCACTAGTGGCATCGAAATATTTCATGAAGCCAGGAGTGAGGCAGGTTGGGGAGCGTGATCAAAGTCTCTCGACAATACTCTTTGTAGAACTGGACCACGCTTCCGGTCTTCTGACGTGTCGCTCAGTGATCTTTCCACCTCTCCTTGGCACTCTCATGTGGAAGAACGGAGTCAAAGTGCCTCTAGAAACTTCTCACCCCATCAGGATAGGGCTGATTGCAAAACAAATATTCATTCATCAGCTCATTCATTCTATTCCATTATTAATTAGGAACAAGGTCCTAAGCTAGCAGAAAAGATATGATAAGAGGATGAGAATGGTTCCATCTTTGAAAGCATAGAAGAACTGAGAAGCTCACTGGCTAATTAAAAATCACTTCATCACATCTACTGTAAGCTGGGCAGTTTGTGGAATAGAAAGAATTCCTATTTAGAATGAGCTTAGCCTGAGTTCACTCTATCACTTACTAGACATATGGTGGTGGTTTAGTTGCTAAGTTGTGTCTGACTCCTGTGAACCCATGGACTATAGACTGCCAGGCTCCTTTGTCCATGGGATTTCCCAGGCAAGAATACTGGAGTGGGTTGTCATTTCCTTCTCCACAGGATCTTTCCTGACCTAGGAATCGAACCTGGGTCTCCTGCATTGCAGGCAGATTCTTTACCAACTGAGCTACGTGGGTAGCCTGAAGCAAATCCATTTAACCTCTGTGAGGACTGTCTGTACAATGAGAATGAAACGCAGATTTTGTGGGTTGGAGATGATATATATTCAGTACTTACCATCATAGAAGGAACACAAAACATACCATTTACTATTGTTATTAGGATTATTGTTCCACTCAATTTATTATTATTCCATTTAAGCTTATAATACTCTAAGTAGATGCATGATATTATACCCATTTTGCAGATGAGAAAGGAGACGAAGCCCAGATTTGAATCCTTAGATGTCTTGTTCAAAGTCTTGAGCTACTTCCACTACTACAATATGCTACCAAAATAATTTCTGCTTCTATCAGTGCCTCTTGAGTGGTTCTCATTATTTAGCCTGTTTCAGAATCACCTGGAAGACTTAGTTGTTGAAACATAGAATGCTGGGCTTACCCCCAGAGTTCCTCATTCAGTAGGTCAGAGGTCGGGGCACACTTTTAGAACCCTTGAGCAGGGTCTCAGGTAAATGGTTTCTGTAGAAACAGCTGGATTAACTGTGATTCTCAGTGATCTAGAAGAAAGAGCCACCTGCTCCCTCCCACTGCTCCTCTTACCCTTGCGGTACTCGAAGTGGATTGTGTTAAATCTTTCTTGCGTTTTCGGACCAGCCTTCGGCGTCTATGAGTATGATACATTTTTTCTGCTGCAACCCAGGATTTGGGCTTATTATCAGGAGGAATGGTAATTCCATATTCCCAGCCTGGAATAGAGTTGGTGAATGGTTATCCAAAAGAGATGCACTTGCCAGATTGCCAAATAAAGTTCAGCAATAAAGTTAAATAAAGTTCCAGGAAATACTCAGTCACTCTCTGTCCCCCTCCCAACATTCTCCACTGTCCTGACTGAATGCCATTGCTCCTTTCACTCTTGTGCAATCAGCCAAACAGAATAAAGCCCTGTTCCCCTGGATTCTTCCTCAAGAAGCTTCCTTTGTGGCCATGGGGTTCACCTCCATGTTTATACTTTCCAACATTCATGGAAATTGAATGTATGTAAGAATAAAGTGGGGCTTCCCAGGTGGCTCAGTAGTAAAGAACCCACCTGCCAATGCAAAGAGACAGAGGAGACGCAGGTTCGACCCCTGGGTTGGGAAGATCCCTGGAGGAGGGCATGGCAACCCACTCCAGTATTCTTGCCTGGAGACTCCCAAGTCTGTCCCAAGGACAGAGGAGCCTGGTGGGCTATAGTCCATGGGGTTGGCAAAGAGTCAGACACGACTGAGCATGCCCTCACACAAGAATAAAGCCAACTATGAGAGGCATTTGGGAACAGTGATAGAGGGCATGGCCTGCGTAGTAACAGACTGGGTTCAAATCCCAGCATCTCCTCATGTGGACTGTTTACTTTAAAAGTTTCTTGCAAGTTGGTAAATCTGCTGGGGACCAAATGTCCCCAGCATAAAGGTAAAATATACCTTTTTCAAAAGAATTAATCAAAATAATGCAAGCAAAGCACGAGGACCATGATCAGCACACAGTTTGCACTCTAACAATGTTAACTAGTATTAGAAGGGCTGGTGTGTGCATCCAGATCAAGAAACTTATAATCTATTTGAAATCTTCCTTATTAATGGTAGTTCTTTCTGCATACTAGTTCTTCAGAAGAAATTTAAAAGTCAAAGTTTCTATTTGGACAATTCTAAATGTTTTAGTTCCATTTAATGTTAGATTTCTAGCCATAGGAAAGGATAAGCATCATTACCAGAAGCTATGTCAATAATCTGCCTTACTGCTGAATAGGATGACTTTTAAGGCATTCTGCAGTTCTTCTTTCGGAGGTAGGGGGCTCCTGAGTTAGTGTGATGTTCCCAGGGAGGGTATGGCATGGTTAGAACAGAGAAACTCGAAACTCCAATCCCCTCCCAAATTCTCACTGGATCCCTGGCATCTTGAAGTCCAGCTACCCGCGAGCCTGTCACCTTGTATCTTGAGAGCCTACCACCCTGCCCTTGTCCAAGCACCTGCTTGTCTTCCAAACACCTGACCCGCCTCCTGTCTTAGACCAGAAGACGGGAAACTCTTCCCTCCAAAGGAAACTTGACTTTAATCAAGGCATTGCTGGAGAGCCCCTGGTCAGGTAATAGGTCTGAAACGTTACCTCTCTCATCCACTGCACGATTAATGTCATAGACCCATGCATCATCCTCCCATTCCCAGCCTGGAGGGCAAGTGAGCTCGCTTGGTGATGCTGCTTTATCGCCGTTCTTTACAAAAAACAAACAAACAAAAACAACAAAGAGAAAGAAGCCACAGTGTTAAATAAGAGGCAAATGTGAGATAGGATTCCTCACACTTAACTATAGATTCACATACTAATTTGATACCTTCATAGGCAATCTTTTCAGAAAAATTCCTAATCTATACACAATTGCCAAACAGTAACTCGTTGTTAAAAGAATACTTTCTGTTTCTACTATTAAGGGATATGTTATGCTAAACCACGGGAAACTGTTTTTTGTAAGTTAAAAATGGTCAAAGATCAGCAATTTCATATGGTTCAACTTAGTATTATGAAATGATGCAACTCTTACGAGGGGTTATATTGCAGAGAACCCATCAGAGATGGACAGAGCATGAAAAATAGGTGTTTTCAAATAGGCGGTAATGCTACAGGAAGCTGTAGATGCGAATCATGTAAGACTGAGCAAAGTTTATGTGAAAATATTGACAAGTTCTGTATTAAAACTGATAGAAGTATGAAAAAGAAGTACATAGTAAAAGAAATAAAGGAGATAAACAGAAAAATAGTTTCACTTTAAGAGTGTGAATATTGATCAACAGGAGACCATCTGTTCATGTACTGACACAGATGTGGGATGGTGTGTGTCTACAAAAAAAAGTCCTCTCTTCTGTTGCTGGAAATATAAATTTGTACAGCCTCTTTGAAAGTGATTTGCCAATATTTGTCAAAATTTTATATGCACTGAAACCTTGACCAAGCTAGGGACCTCTCCTACAGGCAAACTTTCCTAAGTGAATAAGAATGTATGTAGAAGGATGTTCATTGTCACATTACTTATAAAAAACAAAGACTGTAAAAAAAAAACACAAAACAACCTAAATGTCAAAAAGAGGATCAGTTAAATTATAGAGGGGTGCATATAATCAAACACTCTGCAGAAATGTTTTAAAAAACTCAAGATGAAAAAAAAAAAAAACTCAAGATGTCCAAGACACATTATAATGAAAATACAAGTGAAAAATACAAGTTGTGGAACTGTGCCTTTGACACCATTCTATTCAGGGGGGTAAAAAAAGAAGTTATTGTATAGGAACAGAAAACTGCTATCTTTGGTTCAATGGTTATCTCAAAGTGGGGGGTATGGATCAAGGAAAATAATTACTTTTCATTTCCTTTTATGCTGTTTGACTATTCCAAAGACACGAGAATTCAATTTATGATTTTAAAAGCTAGTTACATAATACAGTAAAAAAAAAAAAAAAAAAAAAACCCTGCACAACCCAGACTTTGAAAGTGACAGTCGCTCAGTCATCAACTCTTTGGACGCCACTGACTCCATGGAATTTTCCAGGCCAGAATGCTGGAGTGGGTAGACTTTCCCTTCTCCAGGGGATCTTCCCAAACCAGGGATCGAACCCAGGTCTCCGTGTCCCAGTACCTAGTTAAAATAGGCTCCATGTATTCTCTATAGGAAATAGTTACGGATGTGCTCTGGAGGCTTAAGTTATAAAGGAAAGACTGTTCAGAACGTGAAATGGGGCAGAAGAGCCGGGGAGCCCCGCCTTGTGCTTGGTGACGGTTTCTCGGAGCTAACACAGGAGAGGCGCTCTCACCGCATCCGTGTAGGTGTCCTCCGCCGGCTTCCACTCGCCCCCGGGGTAGCGACTCTCGTTCTGGTACACTTCATCTGTGAACTCTGTGTGACCCGCATCCGCCTCGGTCAGCAAGCTGTGTGGGAAGAGGCTCGTGTTACCAAAGGAGAAACCTTTACCAAAGGTGGTCGCTGACCACCCCGGCTATTTCCAATGGCCGGAAAACATCTACACCCCTGGGGTGGCCCCCTGTTCCTTCCTTGCCCTTACTCTATTGGGTTCCCCACTCCAAACTCCTTTTAGTACTAATAGCTTTTGACATTCCTTTGAAGAAGGGCGGCTGGAACAAGGAGACCTAAATTACAGAGAACGTCTCAAATTAGCAGCGTTGCTTCTGCTCAGTAATTAGGGTGGGACTGGGAAAACTGCCATTGTGGGCAGCTCCTTCTAGGGACCTGGCTTCTGTTTCTGGGTCAGGTCAGGGCCCTTCAGCTTTTTCTCAGCCTGACTCTTGGCTAACAGTTCAAAAGAACAGAGAGTCATCTTCCCTCTTTCCTCCTATTTTAAAAATGGAATGGAGACGGTCTCATGGGCCAAGTGTGGAAACCTTTCTCTCGGGGTTTGCTTGGTCTAGGTAACACAAACTGAAGGGAGGGGTTTACATTTTCTGGATAGTTCCTTGGTAGGAATGGCAGCCAAACCAGGTCATTTTAGACTCTATGGTCTATTTGGCCAGTTGAGAAATCTATATTGCCTCCCTGTCATGCCAACTTTCCTCCTCGATTTGGAACAACCCACAGAGGAAAGTACAGAGGTTCCAACTTTGGCTTAAGTTTTCTGCCAGGTATCTGCTCAACTGGGGTTTCTTTTTTCCTTTTACTGTCTCTACATCTTTGCCCTGCTGTATCCTCCCCTAGAATCAAGTGCTGGAGGGAAATCAGAAAACAAAAAGTTCCCACCCTTGGTATAAGCTGGGCTTCTCCATCGCTTCTCTGACTGCTGCTTCTGGGGTCCCATCCAGCTCTGACAGGCTCTGACCTTCAGCTTTTCCAGTTCCCCTGACCTTTTCCAGTCCTCACTAACCTTCCTTCCTTCCTTCTAATTCAAATCCCATTTCCTTTCTTCTCACCAGCAACCCCAATTCTACCCCAAAAAAGGCCATCTTAGGTTAAAAGTGAAAGTCCCTCAGTCGTGTCTGACTCTTTGCGACACCATGGACTATATATACAGTTCATGGAATTCTCCAGGCCAGAATACTGGAGTGGGTAGCCTTTCCCTCCTCCAAGAGATCTTCCCAACCCAGGGTTCAAACCCAGGTCTCCCATAATCCAGGCAGACTCTTTACCAGCGGAGCCACAAGGGAAGACCGTCAAAGGTTAAAAGTAATTGTATGCAAATACTTAACAGACCAGACCCAGCACACTTCTTTCCCCTCCTTCCCTAATCCTGTGTGCTTATAGGAAGCAAATGTGGACAAAAACAACGAACTCTAGCTTGAGGTCTTCAACTCCAACTTCACAAGCTTGTTTCCTCCAAAAGTAAGTACGCTGTCCTGAGGTGGAAAAAAGAGGGTGTTCTGGCTCCAAAGCTTTTGGCAACACTCAGAAACCACCCTTTGGTTTCCTCCAGACTCCAGGGGACACATACTTGCCCCCTCTACTGTTTCTTTTGAATAATAGCCTTTGAGATGTAACGCATAGACCATCCAACTCATCCATTTAAAGAGGGCCATCTGTTTTCTGCAGACCTTCCAGCATATTGGTTTAGAACTGCTTTTGGCACCCAGGCTAGACTTGGCTTCCAGCCCTGTCTATACCACTCAGCCACAGGCTGTATGCCTTTGGACAAGTGACTTGGTCTCTCCATGTCTGTTTCATCTTTAAAATGGAGATAACACTGTTTTTTTGTTGGGAACTTTTTGTTGGGAGATCATTCTTTGTGTGTCTTGCATTTCTAAACATAGGCTCCATAACTTTTGTTACAAACTATCTTTTCAAGGATGTTTATATGAGGAACAAAGTCAAAAGACACAGTGTTTCTCTCCAGAGCAAAGGGCCAGCCTGCTTACTACACATTATAAATGATTTGGGTGCCCTAAGCTCAGGATTCCTGTTGCACAATCCTCTTCATGTTCAAGTGTCACCTGGCCCTTTTTTGTTGCCCTCTAGGAATTGGGGCTCGGAGAATGAAAGCCAATACTGATACTCTGGTACTGCTCTTTGCAGTGGGTCCTTTGTCTCTGGCTTTGGGAGTCTAAAGTCTCCTGCCAACATCCACAAAATTGTGGCAGGTGACTTGCTAGCTTGCAAGGAAGATAAAAAAATCTCAAGCTCTTCATGATTTTTGACACTACCTATCTTGTAAGATTGCAATCCAGATTTTTTAAAAATGACACATTGCTCGACACATTTGCATGTAATACATTCTCAGCTATATTGGTACCAAGTGCTTTTTAATATTTTTTTGTTTTATTATGAGACATTGATGACATCATTCAAGCTTCTATGCATTTCTGTGGACTTACTTCTGCTCAGCGAGTGTTATATAAATTTGATCAAGAATGATGATGGAGAAGATTCATTTATCAGTTTCTCAGGAAAGACCCCATTACCATCCTTTTTTCTCAGAAAATAGAAAACTTACCTTCTTTCAGGATCAACTATCCAGTCTCCTTCCCATTCCCAGCCTTTTGGAGGCAAAAAGAATTCCCTCTTGAGTTTTATTTTTCCTGTGACATCGGAAAATTTATGACGACCCACTAATCCGGAAGTGCCCCATTTTCCAAACATGAGAGCTTGATTTTCATACTATTAAAAAGAAATTGGAGAAACATAATCAGGGAGCAAGAAATAAAGCCAACATACAAATTTTTAGGTCCATCTAGGACTTAGGCTAAACAATGAGAAGTGAAAAAGCTTTATATTCAGAAGGTATGGACCTAAATTGGACTATTACTGATTTTGCAACCTTGGGTAAATCATTCATCTTTCTAAGACTCAGTGTTCTCATCTGTAAACTGAGGATAACACTCCCTTTCTCATAGGATTATTCTGAAGTTCAGGTGTACAAATGATTGTAAGAGTGCTTAATAAACATTGATATATCATGCTAGTTGTTTCCACCATTATTTTGAATGGCTCCAAATAGTTCTCTGAACCTAATCTTTTAGATACCTACAAAAATCCTCAATTTATGAACATGTAGTCTTCTAAAGTTTGTTTATAAGTCGGCTGCCTAAAACATGGGGCACATTTCCCCACAGAAACAATATTAGAATTAATGGTATATATTTCTAGGCAGCACAAAGGACCCATCTGAAACATGAAGGTCCTTTAGTACCCAGCCTCTATGTGGTCACAAAGTTCTGAGCCCTCATTGCTTCTTGAGTATGGTGAGTAGGCCAAGACCTTTCTGGAAGCAGGTTTTGTGGCAATGGCAGATCCAGGTTTATAGGGCATTCCTTTCTAAGTCAGGATTTATACATCTACAGTCTGGTCGGTTTTGCACTATGCAAACCATAAAGAGGGCTGAGATTTGCCAGTGGTGAGAGTCTCTGTGTCCGAGCCGACATCTCCATTTGTTGCTGATGAGCTCACTGAGAACATGATTTACATAAGTAGCTGGGGACTTTTTGGCTAAAGAAGGATGGAAGACATTTGAGTAGGGGCCTGATGAGGGACCTGGTTCGATTCCTGGGTCGGGAAGATCCTCTGGAGAAGGGATAGGCTACCCACTCCAGTATTGTTGGGCTTCCCTTGTGCCTCAGCTGGTAAAGAATCTGCCTGCAATGAAGGAGACCTGGGTTCGATCTCTGGGTTGGGAATATACCCTGGAGAAGGGAAAGGCTACCCACTCCAGTATCCTGGCCTGAAGAATTCCATGGACTGCATAGTCCATGGGGTCGCAAAGAGCTGGACGTGATTGTGCGACTTTCACTTTCATTTTCAGGAGCCTACTATGTGCCAGGTAAAGACAAGCAAAACTAAAAGATGGCCATGGGTTTTCTTGCCCAGCAAGAAGATCAGAGCTATAATCCTGAACGAGCAGTCAGGTATAGATAGTAGAAACACAATTACAATTTAGCTAGAATGAAGATAGTCTTCTCCTCAATTATTTGAGCATGAAGGCCCATCTGTAAAAGAATGGAATTCATCTGAAAATTGTCAGAAGACATCCACTGACTATATCTAATACATTTATATCAATAAGCACTTTGAATAAAAGAAATACAACTAACTCCACTTTTAGATGTAACAGTTTGTGAAAATTGTTTTCAAGGGTTTAACTCTAATGAGACCTTGGATAAACTAAGTGGATTTTTAACCCAGTGAAGGATTTACAAATTATCTCTTACTGTTTTTAAAGTATTCAGGCAGCATTTTCTTTGCCCTTGGGCAAACCCCTCTGAGGAATGAGTCTCTCTTTAAAGAGACTTTGCTATATGGCAGAAAAGAGACCCCAAGCAGGTTCTCGAGGTTGGCACCTCTCAAGCATTCTTCACTCCTGGGGTGCTTGTGTGTGAATCACATTGGGGTGTCCCAACAAAGACCTCCAGTCAATCATTCCCAACCCCCTTAGTGAAGGGCCGTTGGATGGAATTTTAGTTAGCGATTATGCTGGTGGTTGATTTGACATCTGAACTGAAAACATAACAGTGCTCCCCCACAAAAAGGAAAAGATAATGAAGTACCATTTCAGCAAAGACAGTGAATGTTCCTTCTGCGAAGCTATTGAACTTCTTCTCAACAGCACTTAAGCCCAGCCAGATGTTCACACGCAACTCCACAGGCACCTTCGGTCCGTTGTTTCTTTCTTGTGGATACTGTGAGATGTACAATAACATGAGCCGTTATGCCAGGCACAGCACAGACTGTGATATTAAGCTGAAAACAAAAGTAGACTGAACGTCTAATCATTGTTTTCAACAGTCTAATTTTGTTTGTGCAGCTAAAATATTTCCAAATGACCAGTCTACAAAGAGTAAAATAACAACTAAATCAGGAACGCCTGGGTGTCCCTGAGATCTTTCCAGGAGGCTCATGAGGTCAAAATTATTTTCCTAATAATACTAGGATGCTACTTGCTTTTTTCACTGTACTGACATTTGCACTGATGGTGAAAAAAAAAAGCAAGCGTGGATAAGACTCCAACCTCTGTGGCAGGAATCAAGGCAGCAACACCAAACCGCACTGGTAATAATAGTTTTCTTCATCACTCTCAGTGAAAAAAACAAAATGCCAGTTTCACTTATGAATTCCTTTGATAAAGCAGTAAAAATGGCTAATCCTAAATCATGATAGCCAAATACATGTCTTTTTTAATATTTTGTATGATGAAATTCTGCTGTGTATTTGTATATGTTTTGAGAAAAGATTCTTATGCAATTGAGCTGTGAACTGAACTAGACTTTTTAAAAATGAAATATCTTTTCTTTCTGAAACAGCAATTGGCTGCCCAGTATGGTTATTCATGCTTGGATATGGGGCAGATGTTTTCTTGAACAAAAACAAGTGAGCTTGTCACGTCAAGGACAATAAGTGACTGTATTTTGTTGCCAATGATCAAATTCAAGGTTTCAAGTTAAAAATTAGAATTTTGGAAAGTTTGTTTCTGCCTCAGTGGGTGAACCGGATAGCGTCCCAATACATAAGAGCTTTTATTGTAAGTGATGTTAATGTGACTTTTTATTCTATGATGAAACGTGTCAACATTAGGAAGATTTGCCTAACTCAGGGAACGAATATTTTCCAAATGATGAAAGCTTTATATTACTAAAATCAGGCATGGGTAAAAGAGCCATTCAAAGTACAAGGTAGACCAATGGATTTTAATGTAGCAGAGAATGGAAAGTTCACTGATATGGTTTCAGGTTCCATATGGCAATTAATCTTTTAAAAGCTACCACTTGAATTTGGTGTTGTATCAAAGATAAGTACCCACAATTATCTGTAAAAGTTATTCAAATACTCCACCCTTTTCCAAATATGTATAATATGTGAGGTCAGATTCTTTTCATACACTTCAACCAAGCAACTCAGAGCATCAGACTAAATGCAGAAGCAATTTTGAGAATTTAGTTATATTTCTGTGAAGCCAGGTTTGCAAAAGTGCAAAACAGTATCACTCAGCATTCTGATTTTTAAAAGGAAATACAGTTATATTTTATAAAAATACATAGTTTGTTAAAATATAATGGATTTATTATAGTTATCTTAAAATAGATAAATACTTTTTAATGTCAGTTTTAATTTCTATTACAGTAAACATTGATAGATAGAACCATGTACACAAATGCGTTTGGGGTCTCCAGTGATTTTTTTTTTTTTTTGAGAGTGAAGAGACCAACAACAACAACAACAAAAAAACCACTGACTTAAATGACTACCTAAACTAGATAACGAGTATTATCAATACATATATTGATATATGTATGCACATATATATACATATCAATACATATATACAACATTCTCTTAAAAGCATTTTGCTGTTTATGCACTGAGTTCTAAAACCCAATACAGAGAATACCACTCTGCCTCCTCTCTCACCCGCTGTGAAGTTTTACTTATTAATCAGTTTGCTTCCATGCAGTGCTGAGGTCAATTATAATTGTGGTTCTATCTTAAGTAAAATTTATTCCACCAAGAGACACTTGAAAGAAGATAATCACCTTGGTTCTATTTTCACCCTCTTGATTAAAGAGCAAAGAGTGCATTTATTAAAAGTTAGCAGATATCTCCCTGTTTTAATGGAACATTCTCCCGTGACTGCTTTTCTCTCTCTCGATTTTTGCCCCATTCCTGATATTCTAAGGAACTCAGGAGGAGTCTGGAAGGGAGAGGGATGTCAAACTTGTATCTGACAACTATTTGGATATCTTTATTTCCATCCCCAGCCTCCTCTGGTTCTTCTTATGCACACAAGGGAAGTTCTTAATCCAGGGTCCTGGGATGAATTGATGGGTTCTACAAAGCCCCTGAATCATATGCAGAATGTTGGAGACATCTGAGATGTGTGTTATTTTGGAAGACAGGGCCAATAGCTTTCATCAGACTCTTAAAGGAGTCCGTGTCTCCAAATATGTTCAGAACCCCAACCCTAAAGTAGTAATTCTCAAAGTTTCTTCAATCTGAGGACCCATTTGATTAGAGCATAGATTGCATGGACTACCTATATTACCTTTGTTTTTTTCTGCTTCCCACTCACTCACTAGTAGGGAAGGCAAGAGTGGCATTGCCTCACAAGAGACATTAGAAGTGGAAAATTCATGCCAGAAAGCAAAGCATTCACAATGCCATATTAATATTAGTGTCACAGAGACCTCTACGGAAGTGTCCTTGATTGAAACCAGCAGACCTCAGGGCACTCTGGTAATTACCACCCTAGAGGAAGGACCAGAAGAAGCTGAAATGGATCAGGATCACCCTAGCCATTCAATGGCAGGCAAATTATAAAACAGCCCTTCCTGGGAACATGGGGTTTGCACTCAAGTACTTCACGTTGCACAGTGAGGAAGCCATACCTTCAGAAAGATGGTCTGGGTTTTCCCACAGTACTTCCCAGACGCATCCCCGCCGCTGGTGGAGTATAAAACCCGATGCGCGGGAATGCGTGCGTAGGCCAATCTCTTCTCTCCCCGGATCATCCAGATGATGATGTCAGGCATGCTGTTCTGAGGCTGCTCACAGGAGGGGATGAACAGGAAGCAAAGCTAGAGTCAGTCCAGATGAAGAAACGCCCAGAGCCTGCAGGCTGGACCCTCAGGGCTCCATTTATCAAAGAAACAATGTGGTCAGGGCGCTGCCGAAATTTCTTCTGAGGCTCTTGGCTTCCAGGACCCCAGGTTGTTGGCCTGTGACTGGCCAAAGGGAACAGAGGGCCTTGACTTGCCAAAGACCCTTTCGACAGAGAAACTGTGTGAAATACCCCCTTTACCTCTCCCATCATTTGAAGACAGACATCCACAGCAGTCAAGGGGTTACGGGCTTCATCTATTTCACAGGGCATAGACAGAGCATCTCTACCTCACAATCCGACATTTTCCAAATGTGCAATATTAACTTAGTTATTTAAAACCTCTTTTTTTCTGATTTTAAAGCTGATATAAGCTCACCGTAAAAAACTTGGAAAGTAACAACAACAACAAAAAAAAAACTTGGAAAGTAACAAAGCATAGAAAGTGAAAAACAAAAATGCCCTGGCATCACACGTGTTTTTCAAATGTACCTCTACTCACAAACGTATTACACCTTGCCCTCCACCTCCCCATCTGTGAAGGTCAGGAGGGAGGGGGCTCCTGCTCCCTTGTTCTTCCAACCCACAGAGGTCAGTGGCAGCCGACAGTAATCCAGCACTCGCTGGGTGCCCCACACCGGGCTAAGGCCTTTTCATTCTTCATCTTCTTTAACTTCGTTAAGCAGTGCTGGAAACTGAGTACTACTTCTCTCCCATTTATCTATTTTAAATATGTCTTTCTTTTATTTTTGGTTGCGCTGGGTCTTCATCGCCACGTGCAGGCTTTTCTCTAGTTGGGGCGAGTAGGGGCTGCTCTTTGTTGTGGTGGGTGGTCTTCTCATTGTGCTGGCTTCTCTTGTGCTGTTGGGGAGCATGGGGTCTAGAGTGCATAGGCTTCAGGGGTTGTGGCACCCAGGCTCAGTAGCTGTGGAGTATGGGCTTAGCTGCTCTGAAGCCTGTGGAATCTTCCTGGACCGGGGATCGAACCCATGTCCCCTTGGCAGGTGGATTCTTAACCACTAAACCACCAGGGAAATTCTCTTCATTTAATCTATGGGAAAACTGACGCTTAGAGAGATTGAATACTTTGCCCAAAGTTACGCATGGTAGATCCAGGATTCAAAGCCAGGTCTTCTTGATCCCAACCAAAGGTACTACACAGATTTGCTACTGTGTCACTCTAATTGAAATGTTCTCTGATTGTACCACGACAATGACAGCGTGTCCATTATGAAGACCTTTCCAGGACAACCAACTCGAAATTCTTCTACCCTGACCTCAGTGATGTTTGTCCATTAGCATCTCAGTCCAGTAACTCCTTGATTTCATCATCCATCAGGTCTGCTCAATGTCTAAGATAATGTACTAGATTTTCCCAACACCATCTCTACCCCTGGTGCCATTCTGCAGAATCCCACTTCCATACCAGATGAAGTTTAAAAGCCCTACCTCCTCAGTCAGCTGCATTAATTTATCGAGCCAGTCCTCAATTTCCACCAATGTGGACTTGACATCTGGGACCTCAGACTGCATCCTCACAGCTGCCTCATGTATCTGAGAGAGCGCTCTGGATCGCAACTTTCGGATCTGAGTATCGAGAACCGTGACATTAGCTTTTCCTTCTGTGAGAGGCAACGTGTATCTAAAACGGGAAAACAGAATATGCAGAATGGCTTATTGGGTTTCAGAACTATCAAATTCATTTATAATTGGTTTCAATCTTGCAAACCACACCAATTTCCTAACAGACTCTACAAGAGTGACCACATTAAAGCTGAAGGTGAATGTACGTGGCTTTGGCAGAGCAGACCTGCCAGGCAGACATGGGCATGCAGGGGGATGAAAATTCCAAAGCAATTCCTTGGGTTTGACCCAAGACCTGTGGAATCACTGGGAAGAAGATGAAAACAGAAGCGACAGCTGGAAAGAACTGGCCTTCCCTTTTTTTGCTTCCTATGATCACTGTACAGACCCACAAAATGAAGAAGGAAGGGACATTTGGAGATTATTTAGCGGATGACTTCTTAACCTAGGGCCCATGCACCCCTAGGTAGTCTGCAGGAGGCCTCTGGAAGTCGGTGACTCCCTGAAACTTACAAAGAAAAGTGTCTGTCTGGGTTGGCATGCAGTGTGACATCATGATAAAGATGGCATCATGATGAAAACCAGAGGCTTTAGAGAAGAATATCTGGGTACAAGTCCTGACTCCATCATTTACTACTTTTGTGATGCTGACCAGTTACTGAATCTTTTGTTTTCCTATCCTCAAGTGTGGAAAAATGATATCTACCTTTAGAGTTGTGGTGAGAAGTAAGTAAATTAACATATGGCGAGCCTCTAGAGCAATGTCTACTGCAGAGTATGGCAACCCACTCCAGCATTCTTGCGAGGAGAATTCCATAGACAGAGAAGCCTGGTGGGCTACAGTCTGTGGAGTTTCAAAGAGTTGGACACGACTGAGAGTGTGCGCACACACACACACAGTCTAAAGGATGTTGCCATCATCACTGTCATCTCATCAGATAATCACAGGGGCCCATTCCCTCCTAAAAAAGCAAGAGCCCTTTGTATAGGTCAAGCTCCCACTAGAACAGCTGAGCTGGAGCCAGAATTAGCCTTTTTCTGCCAGGGCCTCCCTCTCACCAGGGCTACTGATGGGGTCAAAGTGAAGTTGTCACCTGTTCCAGGAAATTCTACTCTCACTGTTTCTACCTAGAACTTTCATTGGTTAGAATTTCACCCAGACTCTTAAGGAAATCCTAGCTGACTTCCCTAAACATAAATTTCCTAAAATTAAAACACATCCAATTTGATTCTTCAAAAAAAAGTATAAATAAATATTTTTGTGTTTTGCTCAACAAGCCTTGAAATTCATAGGCATTTTCTACATGAAAGGTATTACCAAATGTTATTGTTTGGCTTCACTGGTAATTATGGCAATACATTAGAAGGGTTAAGTCCCTGAAATGATTCTTTGAGGCAAAAATATCAATGGAAGCTGTAGTTCAAAGGCCACACATAAGATGTTCAATAAATAGATACAGCAGTGGGAACCACGTGGTAGGAAAAGAAGTTAATAAACCCAACTCCGGGCCTCAGATGAGTCACTTCACCTCCTTGGGCTTCTGTTTGTTGGGCCTCTTTTGTAGACAAAATAAGAAGATTGGAAGAGATGACCTCTTAGGACCCAGATATAAATTCTCTGCATTTAAACAAGCTCGCCGAGGCGCTTTAATCTCAGCTGCATCACAATTACCTAGCCAAACCACTAGAGGGCGCAAGGAGACTGGGAGACAGTGTTAAGGCATTCGCTCAGAGGCAAGGAGGGTGGCGGGGGTGGGTGGACAGCCCTGGTTCTTACCAGTAGTGTAAGTTCTGAAATACTCAATATGCTTTTCTTTGGGGACTTCCCTGACCTCTGCTTTATTGGCCAACATTTAAAATGAGTTCAGAATGATCACTAATGCCCAGAGATCTGAACAGTTTCCCCAAGTCATAAAGGTTCTCCAGCTTCACCTAAGGAAGGCTTGGCCAGGGGACTCATTAGCCATCTGACAGTAAAGTAAAACCGCTGTTTCTGAAAATGTGTTTATGAATTAAGAACGCTGTTCTAAATGGTTCTAAAATTAATGCCCCACCATCAGGTCCCATTCTCTGTGGGAGCCAGGAGTCACCTTTCCTGGGGTGGTGGGCACACCAGGGCTGCCTGGAGGCAGAGGCCAGACAGACCAGCCCTCCCTGCTGCCCAACCCTTTCCCTGCGGCTGCACCCGGACGACTTCCTGGAGGGGGCCCCAGCCTCCCTCCTCTGCTTTGCAATTGGCACCAGCAGAAAGCAGAGCTTTTCCTGCTGGTGATTCAGACTCTTCCCTTTTGAGAAACTTGGCTGATTCAAATTATTTTTCTGGCAAATGCTAGAAAATTCTAGAGACTCTTCTGGTCTTACAGTTTAAGAGAGGGGAGCACAGCTGGGGATTCTAGAGTACAAGTAAGATCACTGTACCTTGTGTCTTCGATAACTTCATCCATGAGCTTATGCCACATTTTTGCCAGTTCGTTCGAAGGAATTTTACCCTGTATCCCTGCTTTTAGAGCCTCTATGTTTGATTGCTGAAGAATATGGAGAGGGGAGAAAGAATTGGTAATTGTGCATTATACCCGACAAAGGTTTAACTTTTATTTTCAAGAAAAATACACAAAAGGATTTAACAGAAAAATGAAATTTTTTCCTTCATTTAACATGTTCCCCACAGATTAACACTATTTTTCCTCAGAATGAAACCAACACCAATATATAAAGTAATAAGACAACCTTTTCCTGTAACTTTGACCTTTGAAATGAAGCAAATTTTATATATTCAGAAAGTAAATAAAAGAAAAACCAACAAGGATGGGGGAAGGAACCCTAAAATAGAATGTAGAACACGAACAAGTGAACCTAACTATATTCCACATGAATAACATAATACACTGAATTAGCCCAAGTAACTTTTGAGCACAATGATTCCCTCAGTTTGAAGGAAGGAAAGAACTGTAAGTATATCAAACTCTAATTAGATCTGTTTTATCCCAGTACTTTACCTATGAAGAACTAAACAAATGAGTAAATATACTGACGATAATGGAAGCTGGAGAAGGGAGCTATAAATATGGAAATAGGGAAGACTAGAATAAACCCCGTAATACTATCAATAAAATGGAATTGAAGTCATCCTTATAAACTCATTGCATTCAGTATACTGACAGATATAAAACATACATGTGTATACACACATACGGGTTTGTCTGCTGACAAGGCCTAGAAGCAAAGGCGTCTCAGTAGTAGTGAGCACTCCAGGACCCTACCAGATATTCTTCTTTACATTCCTCTCCCACTCAAAGGAACCAGGGCTCCTTAGAGCAAGTGTGGTTCCAGAGCTGGGCCACAGAAAGTATAAGATAAACCCAGCACGTATTACTGTGTCACTTTGAGCATCTACCAACAGAGAGGTTGAGGGAGAGCCCACCATGGTCCCCAGAAGTCTGACCATGGAAATCCACCCTCCTGTCCAGATTATTATGGAATTAGGACAGTGAAGAGAGCTGATGAAAAGACTGAAGATGAAAAAGGCTGGAAATACCCAAAACATAATTAGAATAGAGGTGTGACCAATTCCCACCAAGTCCCTTGAGATGGAAACTTGGAAATTAACACCACAACCACACTGTGCATCAATTGTAACTTTGTTATGTGGACAGTTATGCCTAAGTTAAATGTACAGTTCTCTTCAATATTGTCTTTGAAGCATAAAACAACATTTTCAGATTTTGCCATGGGGTCTTAGCTCAAGTATATTCCAGGACCCCTCTGCATCATGGTACAAGGCTGACAGAGGCTGGAACACCTTAGAGAAATTAATACTCATATAATTTGGAAATCAAAACACTAATCCCAGATGGATTCTATCAGTACCTGACAGAAATAACTTAGCATCTTTGGCTTGATTAGAAATATCCCAACCATGTTTTCCTCCTCTCATTAACATCAACCAGATGGATAACCACAGATGTCACATCTATGCAAGTTCCCACCAGAGGGACTCTCCCACTTCCAACAAGAAAGTCCTCTGAACCCACTTCTTCCACAGTAGGGATTTTTACTGCTGTGACAGCAAAGCTCTAAGGGGCGCAATATTTCTACTGGAATGAACCATTCTCCACACCATATTCCACATACAAATTATGGAACAAAGTGTGAGCTGTCCTTCTACTTCAACATCCATCCTCTCTTTTCCACAGTAACTGAACTTGCGCCCGGACACACGCCTGTGCAGGCCTGAGACTGCATTTCCCACTCTCTTGCAGTAAAATGTGGTTGCATGACTGGATTCTGGCCAGTGGGAAATGAGGAGAAATCAAGTGTGTGACTTCTGGGTCTTTCCCCTTGAAGGGAGAGCCTGGATCATCTTCTCCCCTTCTTTCCCCTTCCTTCCGACTGAAGGGGTGGTGTAGTGGTGAGCTGCTTCTCCCTTGCAAACAACGACAATGCCATAGTGATAGCAGAGCGACAAGGTGGAGGGGGCAAGAGCCTGGGTACCCCAGTACCACTGAACCTCCATACCAGCCTTGGATTACCTACTTCCACTGTTACTAAGGAAATAGTGTTCACCTTGCTTACCGTTACATTCTGAGGTCTTGTGGTACCTCAGATACCACCTCAGTAGCCTAACTGCATTCTAACCTGCATTCTAACTAATACATAATTCACCCTGTTTGGTGAAAAGGAAATGTAGAAAAGAAACTCACCAGCCTTTCTGCCATGACTAGGAGCGTGTTCACAGCATCCAGGCGATGACTAATATCCTCCCAGTAGGAAGTCAGTGTAACAACTGGCTTCGTGTGGGCCCAAGGCAAGTAGTAATAGTAGTTTCCTGGTGTAGAATATTGAGGGTCAGTGAACACTGGACACTTAACATATTTATTGAAGAGATGTACAAACTGGACTGCTTGGTTAATCATAGGCCTGGGGGTGTGGTTTGGAGTAGTCTGATTCTTTCATTTTATTTAATTAAGCAACTGAGGGATAAATAAAAAGTCCATATTCGTGCAGCCTGCTTTGAAAAATCTCTCTAAAAGGCCCTGGTAAACCTAGCACAATGATCTCAGGATCTTTTGGTGATTTGGGACCATGCATCTGAGCATCACTGATAATTACATAACAGGGTAGCAGAAAACAGAGCATAAGAGATTAGATTATATGTGTTTGTCCCTGAAAATGGTTATCCTAAGCAAATATTTTTTTGGAATGGGACAAGAAAAAAAAGAATTTCCTGTTTTTTGAAAACCTTAGTTGGATACATGGAATTTGGTATTGCTCAGAGCCTTATAAAGATTAGCCCACATTTGCTAGCTTAACACTACTTGCAAAAAATTAGCTAAAAACTGTGGCAACACTGTTGAGACATTGGATCAGAATTTCTTGCTCCCTTCTCTTTACTCTCCAACCATGTGTCCATATCTTTATTAGGGCATTCTCATACTCTGACTTCTATTATGATTTATTTTATACTCTAGAATGTAAGTTCTATAAAAGCAGGGACTATTTTCCATCCATCTTGGTTTGAATATAGCTATCTAATCCTCATGGCAACTCTAGAGAAGATGAGGGATAGAATGAAATGATGTGCTAAGGTCATAGTGCTGGGGAGAAACAGAGCGATGACCAGACGTTGATTTTCCATCCACTTCAACTACTCAAACTAAAAGCAACTTGGGGCCAGGCAGGGCAGAGGCGGGCAGGGGCAGGAGCTGTTTTAGGGGAGGCTCAGTGTTCAGCTAGCTGCCATCTTATGACTTTACAAAACAGAGCCAGTGTCAAAATTGGGCATGGGAGAAGCCTTGAGATGCAGCCCCTGGAAAGGGGTCTGCGTCTAAACTCCAGCCACCTCTCTTCCCCATTCCACCATTCTACCACGCATATGCTGGGAATAACACCTGCCGGAGAGAGAATGCACTGCGTGTCTCTCATCGCGTGGTGCGCCCCCTGTAAACGTGTGCAGGAGGGACAGCCAGCGTCAGTCTTACCATCAAATACAGCACGGCTATACTGAGTGGTTGATGCCAGAGGCTTACAAGTCGTGTCAAACTTGTTGCCGTAGTTCCCGATGCTGACTTCAAACTGAATGGCCTCGCCAATGTCTTGCAACATGGTGGCTGAATGGAACACAGCAGACAGGCTGTACTTCCGCCTTCGCTGATATTTCTGCAAAGCACCAGCAGACACAAGGCTCAGAGAAACTCCTTTTGCTCTTATTTACACGTGGAACTCTAGCAGTTATGGTTCTAACCCTAATAATTAGTGCTGAGTTAAATGCCAGGGGATACTGGCTCAGTGGTAAAGAATCCACCTGCTAATGCAAGAGACTTGGGTTCAGTCCCTGAGTTGGGAAGATCCTTCAGAGGAAGGCATGGCAGCCCACTTCAGTATTCTTATCTGGAGAATCCCATAGACAGAGGAGCCTGGGAGGTTATAGTCCATGGAATTGCAAAAGAGTCAGACAGGACTGAATGACCAAGTACAAGTAACAGATGACAGTGGAGAATATTCTTGGATGTAGCATTTCCCCTCATACTCACACAGAGGGCAGAGATAGAAATACCAGGATGTTCTTTGCAGAGTTGATTGCAATAGAAAAAATAAAATGAAAACAATACAAATGTTTAACAACAGGCCACTGGTTAAGCAAATTATGTTACATCCATGAAAGAAAGTCAACGTTGCTCAGTCGTGTCTGACTCTTTGTGACCCCATGGACTATCCAGGCCAGGATACTGGAATGGGTTAGCCAGTCCCTTCTCCAGGGGATCTTCCCAACCCAGGAATTGACCAGGGTCTCCTGCACTGCAGGTGGATTCTTTACAAACTGAGCTATCAACATCCATATAATGGAGCAAAAGTTCATAAAAGGACTTAGGTAGATACATATGTGCAAACATGGGGGAAAAGGTGTATTTTTAAGTGAACCCAATAAATATATATTTTAATACCATCATATGCAAAGAATATGCAAATAAAGAATATAAATCAAGTTGTTAACAGTAGTTACATTGGGGACGGTAGAGAGATTATGGCTAATGTTACTAACTTACACATTTCTAATAATTTGAATTGTTAGGTATTCTGTAGTCATAAATTATAAGACTTTTACTGTCAGTCTCTTCAGCAAGTGGTGTTGGGAAAGCTGGACAGTCACGTGCTGGAAAGCATGCACATCAATGAAGTCAGAACACACCCTCACACCATAAATTGAAAACGGCCCAAAGGCTTATATATATAAGACATGACACCATAAAACTCCTAGAAAAGAACATATGCAAAACATCCTCTGACATAAATCCCAGCAATGTTTTCTTCAGTCAGTCTCCCAAGACAATAGAAATAAAAGCAAAAGTAAACAAATGAAGCCTAATCAAACTTATGAACTTTTGCACAGCTAAGGAAGCTGGATCCTATGGCAGTTCTAATTTTAGGAGGACCCACCATGCTATTTTCCATAGTAATTGTGCCATTTTACATTTCTACCAACAGTACATGAGGTTTCCCTTTTCTCTGCATCCTTGCCAACATTTGTTATTTATTTGTTGCTTGTTTTATTACTGGCTTACTGAGTGAGGGAGTTGAAACAGGGCCAACAATGACCACGTGGAGTATCTATCAGCCTAGCAGAAATGACCATGAGCCCCCTTCAGGCCTTCCTTCATTAGGGCACATACAGTCTCTTGAATCCCCATCCTGCCCTAAATCCTTGCTCAGATAGCATCTCGCCTTCTTTATGGATCATATTACCACTGATCTTCAGACACTTTGTTTTTTTTTTTTTTCAGTCAAAGAGAGACATGAAATGGTTTAAGTTGCTGTGCTTCATTATGTCTTGAGCTTTCTGCCATTTAATTTTGTCCACATCCAGAGTCTGTTCTGGGTTCTTACTGGAACTCAGTCTCTATATACTTGCTCAGCTTGGAGATGAGAACATGTGTTTACTATAGAGTAACCACATTGGCTGTGTGCTCCACTGGGAAATGTGTGGGACCTACAAATGGTAATATTCAAATTGCTTAACAAATTTCTCAACATAGCAAGTTTTGTTCAAAAACCTCTAAAGAAGGAACTCCCAGTTCCGTAGTCCTTTGCGTTTTGGAGGTCACATAGCTATCTTATTGGTGACTTTGTTGTTGTTGCGCTTTTTCCCTATGACTTCTCTACCAATTCGTGTACCACCATCTAAGTAGCAGAATAGTGACGACTTTCACTTCTAAAAAGCTAATAAAAATTATTTCACGCCGGAAGGATATTTATTAACTGATTTTCCTTCCCTTGTTATTCATTCATACCATGCATGACCTTAATTCTGTAAAATGAATCACCACCATGGGTGGGTCTTCTGCCCAGTACGATGCAAGAATGCAGAAATTCATTTGCAGAAGTACTTAACCAACTATTTCTAAAACTTTAAAAAAATTATGGTAAAACACACATAATGTAATCCAACATCTTAACTGTTTTTCAGTGCACAGTTCCATGGCATTGAGTACATTCATGTTGTTGTGCTACCATTACCACCATCCATCCACAAGAACTTTTTCATCTTACAAAACAAACTCTATCCTTTCAATATTAATTTCCCATTTCTACCTACTTTCTGTCTCTGTGAGCTTAACAACTCTGGAGTACTTCATGTAAGTGGAATCAAACAGTACTGTCCTTTCGTGACTGGTTTATTTCACTTAGCATAATGTCCTCAAGGTTTAGCCATGGTGTAGCATGTGTCAGAATTCCCTTCCTTTTTAAGTCTGAATAATACTTCATTGTACTATTGAATGATAAGCTGAGACATATTAAAAGACTTAAGTGTTTATGTAAGCAAACATCCATTGGAATTGGCAGCAAAAACTGGAATTGCTTACGAGCACTCCAGGACAGGAGTGAAGAAAAAACCTTTTACAGCACACAGGCAGAAGGAAGGCAAGGAGATTATTTGATTGGCTATAGCTTAAGTGGTTGCATTATTTGGGAAAGCCCACTTGGATATTTCTGGTTTGTTGTCCTTTGATTTCTTAATCTCGAAATATTGCCAAACCTCAGTTTTGGTTTGCTTAATGTAGGTTGCCAAGACATCAGAGCCACCTCTGTCTAATGGCCTCCTTGTTTGGTGGCTTAGTCGCTAAGTCATGTCTAACTCTTGCAACCCCATGGACTATAGCCTGCCAGGCTCCTCTGTCCATGGGATTCTCCAGGCAAGGATACTGGAGTGGGTCGCTGTTTCCTTCTCCAGGGGATCTTCCTGACCCAGGAATCGAACCTGGGTCTCTTACATTGTAGGAAGATTCTTTATGGACTGAGTTATAAGGGAAGTCCTAGCCTTCTTGTTTAATTAATAAAATAGTATGTATATACCACATTTTGTTCATCCGTTCATAAATTTATGAACTCATGGATGCTTCCACCTTCAGCTACTGTGAATAATGCTGCTATCCATTTGCTGTACAAATATCCACTTGAGCTCCTGCTTTTGATTCTTTTGAGTATATAACCAGCAGTGAATTCCTGGATCATATGGGCTTCCCTGGTAGCTCAGCTGGTAAAGAATCCACCTGAAATGCAGGAGACCCCAGTTCAATTCCTGGGTCAGGAATATCCCCTGGAGAAGGGATAGGCTACCCACTCCAGTATTCCTGGGCTTCCCTAGTGCTTCAGCTGGTGAAGAATACGCCTGCAATGCGGGAGACCTGGGTTTGATCCCTGAATTGGAAAGATCCCCTGGAGGAGGGTAGAGCAACCCAAGGTAGAGTATCCTTGCGTGGAGAATCCCCATGGACAGAGGAGCCTGGCGGGCTACAGTCCATGGGGTCACAGAGTCGGACATGACTGAGCAACTAGGCACAGCACAGCACAGCACATGGTAATTCTATTTTACACTTCTTGAGTACCATTTTAAAAACATCTGATAGTGACTGCAGTTTGCTGTCTTAAAGAAACTTGGGTAGACTGATCAAGATGGCAGAGTAGTAGGCCATGACGCTCACCTCCAAGGTATATAAAAAATGCATCTACGTGAGGAACAATTCCAACAGAGTATCTACTGAATGCTGGCAGATCTCAGACTCTGAAAGGGCAAGAAAATCCCCATGTAACCAGGTAGGACAAAGGGAAAAAGGGAAAAAGGGGGAAATAGAAGAAAGTAAGAAGGGAACCAGGAGGGGAATGTGCCAACAATGGGAGAAAGTCTTTTCAGCAACTGTTGGTGCTGGGAAAGCTGGACAGCTGCATGTAAATTGGTAAATCTGGAACACACCCTCTCATCATACACAAAAATAAACTTAAAATGGCTTAAAGACTTAAAAGTAAGACATAACACTGTAAAACTAGAAGAAATCACAGGCAAAACATTCTCTGACATAAATCATACCAGTGTTTTCTTACCAATGCCTTCAGTCTCCCAAGGCAACAAAAATGAACAAATGGGACCTAATCAAACTTAAAAGCTTTTGCACAGCAAAGGAAACCATAAAAACAGAAAAATAAAAAGATAAGCTATAGGAGAAAATATCTGCAAATGATGCAATCAATAAGAGCTTAATTTCCAAAATATACAGACATATCATACAACATGACTACAATAAACAACCCAATAGAAAAATGGGAGAAGACCTAGACATTTCTCCAAAGAAGAAATAAAAATGGAAGAAAAACAAAGAAATACAACTGACCAATGAGAACATGAAAAGATGCTCACCATCACTAATCATTAGAGAAATGCAAATCAAAACTGCAGTGAGGTACTACCTCACACTGGTCAGAGTGGCCATCAGTAAAAGCTCTACAAATAAAAAATAAATAAATAAAAGCTCTACAAATAACAAATGCTGGAGAGGATGTGGAGAAATGGAACCCCTTACATTGTTTATGGGAATCTAAGTTGGTACAGCCACTGTGGAAAACAGTATGGAGGTTCCTTATAAAACTAAAAATAGAATTACCATATGATTCTGCAATCCCACTCTTGGACAGATATCTAGAAAAAACCCACATTCAAAAAGATACATGTACCCCTTGTTCACAGCAACACTATTCACAATAGTCAAGACATGGACACAACCTAGACGTCCATCAACAGAGGAAGGGATAAGGAAGATGTGGTACACACGTACAATGGAATACCACTCAGCCATGAAAAGGAAGGAAATTGGGTCATTTGTAGAGATGTGGATGAACCTACAGACTTCCATAGAGAGAAGTAAGTCAGAAAGAGAAAAACAAATACTATATAATGTCACCTATATGTGGAATGTAAAATAGTACACAAATGAACCCATCTACAAAACACAGACTCATGGACATAGAGAATAGACTTGTCGTTACCAAGGGGGAGAGGGTTGGGGGTGGACTGGGAGGTTAGCAGATGTAAGCTATTACACATGGACTGCATAAACAGCATAAATATATGTCCTATGGTATAGCACAGAGAATTATATTCAGTATTCTATGATGGAAAATAATATTTTTAAAAAGAATGTATATAAATATATGTATAAATGAATCACTTGGCTGTACATAGGTAATTAGACAACATTATAAATCAACTATACTTTCAAAAAACAAAACAAAAAACCCTTGGGACATCCCACTATTACAAAACCTCCATTTTGGTTCAAGAAATTTTTGACATGGTATAACTGAAACATCCCAAAGTATTTCATTAGAAACCCCTCTGAGTCTCAAACTTTTCTGAAAGCCTTTCTAAAACATTGGTTTGCAACCTTAGCTACATATTGAAAGACACCTGAAGAGCTTTAAATTATACTTATAGCTGGGCCCCATCTTCTGGAGCTTATGCTTTAAAAGCTTCTCTACCTGAGTCCACTTTCACTTTGGTAGAGAGGGGACTGGAAGACTTTTGTCCCTTGTCAGGAGTTTCCTTAAATACCTACAACTAAGTCCCCTGAAAAATCTATGGTCCCAAAGTGCTGTGGAAATTCTAGGTTTGGTTTAAATTGCATGAAAATTAAAAGTAGGAAGTTATTTGTATTAGTCAGACCTTGTATATATACAGCATGACTTGTTCTTTGTAAACCATCTAGGATCCTATCAGAGAAGGGAAGGAACAAAAATATGAAACATAATTTGGAGCCTAGGTCAGGGCTCAGAAAGAATGATTGGTATTTAAGCTGGAGCCACCTGTTACTGCTCTAGCTTAAATAGACAGGAAAAAAATGTAAACAGTGATAGACTTTATTTTCTTAGGCTCCAAAACCACTGTGGACGGTGACTGCAGCCATGAAATAAAAAAGACACTTGCATCTTGGAAGAAAAGCTATGACAAACCTAAACAGCATATTAAAAAGCAGAGACATTACTTTGCCAACAAAGGTCCATATAGTCAAAGCTATGGTTTTTCCCATAGTCATGTATGGATATGAGATTTGGACCATAAAGAAGGCTGAGCACTGAAGAATTGATGCTTTCAAACTTTGGTGTTGGAGAAGACTCTTGAGAGTCCCTTGGACTGTAAGGAGATCAAACCAGTCAACTCAACACTAAAGGAAATCAATACTGAATATTCATTGGAAGGACTCATGCTGAAGCTCCAATACTTTGGCCACCTGATGCAAAAAACTGACTCCTCGGAAAAGACTCTAATACTGAGAAAGACTGAGGGCATGAGGAGAAGGGGACGACAGAGGAGGAGATGGTTGGATGGCAACACTGACTCAATGGACATGGGTTTGAGCAAACTGTCAAGGACAGGGAAGCCTGTTGTGCTGCAGTCCATGCGGTCATGAAGAGTTGGATATAACTGAACAACAATAACTTGTTACTGCAGAGAAAAGAGAAGTTAAAAGGGGAGGTGCTGCAAAGAGGTGGGGACACCACCTCTGGTCCAGCTGGCTCTGCCCTGCACATCTCTCATGGCCAGGATTCCATTAGCTCTCTCTGGATTTTCCTGTGCAGAACTCACAGTCACCTACAGAACCCTGATAGGATCCTCACCCTGGAGGGTCTGAGCTCTAAGACAATAACTGGGGTTTCTGGCCATCACAACTCCTAACAGAGCAGGTTCTCACTGTGAGCAAGATTCCTGGGCCACTGTGCAAGTCAGAGTCCATGAGGGGTGCCCAGACCATCTGCTCACCTGCCCAGAGCCCTGGGGTCCTGGAGGAACAGTGAGGCTGAGAATTCTCTCCTTCCCCCAGTCCTTTCCCACTTCCCCTGTGTTCTTAGAGCACAAAGAGGTGTAAGAAGTAACCAGCAACAGTTTAGACCAGTCTGTAAGCCTCAGCTTCTGTTCCCTGTCCTTAGTAGCCTTGGGGAAAAACCTTCTATAACAGGGCAAGTTGAAGAACATAAATTATAGTCTATTGACTATCTCCTGATGGGTGTTTAACTTTGCAGGGCCTTCGGGCTTTCTGATTATCCATGATCAGTGTGAGCCAGTCCTGTCTGACTCGTTGTGACCCCATGAACTGCAGCACACCAGACGTTCCTGTCCTTCACTATCTCCTAAAGTTTGCTCAAACTCATGTTCATTGAGTTGGTGAGAACATCCAACCATCTGATCCTCTGTTGTCCCCTTCTCCTCCTGTCCTTAATCTTTCCCAGCATCAGGGTCTTTTCCAAGGGATGCAAGGGACTCTCAAGAAGTATAAGGTACAGTTTTAGAAGTAAATTCGGGGAAGGGGATTGTCAAGCAGAATACCTGATAAGAGGGAGAAAGTTAACAAGCTCTTAAAAGTGGCTGTGGGTCCAGGAGACATTAAAGGACAGGGGACATTAAAGGACAAAGACAAGGAGACTGTGCCAAAGAAAACTGACAGCTCGCCACCTTTGATCTAAAGGAGCTAATGGATGAATCTCAACGTACTTACTCAAGCAATACTTACTGACACTTAACGTGAGCCAGACCTATGGGAGAGCTAAGGCTGAGGATGCAACAGCTGATCTTTGACCTGCCTGATTGCCTAGGAAAATACCCAGGCTACATCCTTCTACCTATCTTTGTAGGGTCTCTTGACCAAGCCCATCTGGAGCACCACATCAGCTTCTGCTCTAGAAAGATGGGAAACCGGGATTTTTGGCAACTGAATAGGAAAAACTCACGCTTCCTCCTGTGTGTCTCCTTTACTCTCACACTACAATCACACAGTTAATACTTCTGATGCCAGATGTGCATCTCTGCACTAAATCACTTCAGTCATGTCTGGCTCTTTGTGATCCTGTGTACTATAGCCTGCCAGGCTGCTCTGTCCCTGGGATTCTCCAAGCAAGAATACAGGAGTGGATTGCCATACCCTCCTCCAGGGGATCTTCCTGACCCAGGGATCGAACCCACAACTCTTACATCTCCCACATTGGTAGATGGGTTATCACTAGTGCCACCTGGGAAGCCCAACTCTAGGTGGGTATCCTAAAGTTTAACTCAATCCTGACTCTATCCACTTGGAGATAGTATCAGATCTCACAGGGTAAAAGGCTCAGTCCCACAACTCTACCCCCATCCACTTCCTCTGTGCCTTTGACCTATCAACTACAGATTGGAGGTTCCCATAATCCCTTCTTTGGGTTAGATTAATTTGCTGGAGCAGCTCAGGAAAACAGTTTAATTACTGTATATGTGCTGTGAGCTTTGTCACTCAGTCATGTCCGACTCTTTGTGACCCCATGGAATGTAGCCTGCCAGGCTCCTCTGTCCATGGGGATTCTCCAGGCAAGAATACTGGAGTAGGTTGCCATGCCCCCCTCCAGGAGATCTTCCCAACCCAGGGATCGAACCCAGGTCTTCTGCACTACAGGCGGATTTTTTCCCATCTGAGCCAGCACGGGAGCCCACTTACTGTATATGGGTTAGTATAAAAGGATACGATAAATGATGCAGAGGAACATCAAGATGGAAGAGATGCACAGGGCAAGGTCTGTGGGAAGGAGCTCTCTTTGAACACACCACTCTCCCAGCACTTCCATGAGTTCATCAACCCATGTACCCCTCCATAAAATCCCCGAACCCTGTACTCTGGGGATTTTATGGAGGCTTCATACTACAGGCACGATCAACAATTAACCCAATTTCTAGCCCCTCTCTGAAAGATGTGGAGGGGTTGGGCTGAAAGTTCCAAGCTACTAATGATGGCTTGGTGAGCAGCCCCCATTCAGGAGCCCACCAAGTCACCTCATTAGAACAAAAGACTTTATCACCCAGGAAAGCCAAGAGATTCAGGAACTCTATGTCAGGAATCAAAGACTAAATATGAGAACAAAAGATGCTCACAAGTGCTCTTATCACTTAGAAAATCACAAAGGTTTTAGGAGTTCTGTGTCAGGAACCAGAGACAAATATATATTATATTATTTCAGGGCTTCCCTAGTAGCTCAGCCAAGAGATTTAGGAACTCTATGTCAGGAATCAAAGACCAAATATGAGAACAAAAGATGCTCACAAGTGCTCTTATCACTTAGAAAATCACATAGGTTTTAGGAGTTCTGTGTCAGGAACCAGAGACAAATATATATTATATTATTTCAGGGCTTCCCTGGTAGCTCAGACAATAAAGAATCTACCTGCAATGCAGGAGGCCTGGGTTTGATCCCTGAGTCAGAAAGTTCCCCTGGAGAAGGAAATGGCAACCCATCCAGTATTCTTGCCTAGAGAATTCCATGGACAGAGGAGCCTGGTGGGCTATAATCCATGGGGTCGCAAAGAGTTGGACAAGACTGAGTGAATAACACTTATTTCTCAGGGACCAAGTTGCCCTTTTGCTGAAGCCTCTTCAACTCTACCAGAAAGTTTCATCACTTGTAAATAAATCACAAGACCTTTTTAGGTGTGACAAAGGTCATGATTACATTCCAGGCTGACCACTGTCATGAAAGGATCCTCCCAGCAATTGCACAGATCTGCTCATCTCACTCTCTTTCTGGACTCCTGGTAGCTTGAAGAGTGAGTGTATCCTTGGAATCTCAGCTCCTCTCCTGCTTTTTAATATTGTTGGGATTTGGGGGACTTCCCTGGTAGTCCAGTGGTTAAGACTCTGCACTTTCACTTCAGGGGACCCAGGTTTAATCCCTGGGCAGGGAACTAAGATCCTGCATTCCTCAAGGTATAACCAAAAATAAATAAATAAATAAAAATCTAAAAAAGGCAAAAACAAAACTCAGGTGACTGGGCATGAAACAAACTCCCATAATTTGGGAGTTTTAAATATTTGGGGGATTTGGGTTCATGTAGGTCATTTTTATTTTTATTACATTTATGTAATATTTTATTTATTTATTTAAAATATAAATAAATATTTATTTATAAAATTTTATTAAAAATTTTGTGAGCTGGGGAGGAGGTTGGATGGGGTGGTATGTGTGTTAAGTGTTAGTCCCTTATTATTTAATACTAATTATTGTTTAATTATCATTATTGATTTAATAATAACTAAATTACTATTTAATTAAATCCAGGTCTCCTGCAATGGAGGCAGATCCTTTACCATCTGAGCCATCAGGGAATGGGTGGTAGAACCCAGCAGAGAGGCCTGAGGGTGGGGGTGGACATCAATGAGCTGGCTGCTCTGAGAAACAATTCAGATTTCTAGAACATGTACTGACCCACCCACGAGTCTTAGAAATAATCAGAGAAGAGATGGCATATATATATGTATGTATCTACACACACACACATAATGCAGTATTACTCAGGCACAAGAAGGAAGAAAATTCTCTCTTTGCCTAACAACACGGATGAACCTTGAGGGCATTATGCTAAGTGAGGTAGACTGAGAAAGACAGATACTGTGTGATATCACATACATGTAGAATCTAAAAATGCTGAACTCATAGAAGCAGAGAGTAGAATGGTCATTACTAGGGGCTGGGAAAATTGAGGAGATGTTGGTCAAAGGGTACAGAGCTGCATTTAGAAGATGAGTAAGTTCTGGAGATCTAATGCACAGCATTGTAATACTACATTATATACTTCAAAGTTGCTAAGAGACTAGATCTTAAATGTTCTCACCACAAAATATGATAGTTCTATGACACGAGAGAAGTGTTAGCTAACAGTAAGGTGCTATTCATACTGAATGTATGGGCTTCACAGGTGGCACTAAATGCATCAAACCAGCACACTGTACATCTTAAACTTCCATAATGTTATATGTTAGATAATATTTTTAAAGTTCAAAACCAAAAAAGTAGACTACCATGATTTATAAAAAAAAAAAAAAAACCAGCAACAGTCATAATAATGGTATAGAATGTACTAGAAACAATTCAGTGAGTAACAAGAGACAGGGTTAATTTAACATTGAGCTATCACACATGCTAACAAATCTGTACTGCATATGTCAATTAGTTTACAAGGAAAATTGACCATTTAATTGTTTCATGATGGGAATGTTTTTCTTTGTATTTATTGCCTTGAATTAATTACACTATTTGAATTTACTAGGAAAAAAAATCACATCTGTGGCTCTCTGTCTTGCGAATCATGGGTGTTATGCAGAAGTGTCTCCATACTGGGGAAGGAGCTGATTTATAGAAAGAAAAAGAAATAAGGACTGGGTACTTCCCTAGCGGTCCAGTTGCTAAGACTCTGCGCTCCTAATGTACGGGACTTGGTTTCACCCCTGGCCAGGGAAATAGATCCCACACATTGCAAATAAAGATCCCACATACCATAACTAAAAGAACCCACATGCTGCAACTAAGGCCCGGCACAGCCACCGAAATAAATAAATATTAAAAAACAAGGACCTATTGTATAGCACAGGGAACTATACTCAACATTTTTATAATAACCTATAAGGGAAAAGAATCTGAAAAAGAATATATATAACTGAATCCCTGTGCTAGACACCTGAAACCAACACAGCACTGGAAATCAAACATACTTCAATTAAAAAAAATTTTTTTAAGAAAAAAGGAAAAATATAAGAGTGGAAAAGGTGAGCTTGGAAGACTTCCTGTCTTTGAGAAGGACTGGGGGCTCAATGTCTACTGTAATGTGGGCATTAATATAAACATGGCCTCACATGCTATGAAGCCTGAGATATGGTAGTTAATTCTAAAGATGGAAGTGACTTTTAATGGCTGCTATACCATCTGGAATGGCTCTTGTGGCCACGTCCCCATGACACACCCAAGCCCAATTAGCACACAAGGCATTCTGTTTGGGGGGTATCACTGCATTTGCCAGCTTTCAGCAGGGTAGTAACATCTCAAAGATAAAGCAAGTCTCATCACCCCCATAGGCTATGATAGACAGACCAAGAGGGTGTTGAGGGGCTCTTGTTATGACTCCTGTCTCTCCCCCTCTGCCACAGCTGACCCTCCAGTCCCTGGACATCCCCTTCAGACCTGCTGACTAAGGCAGGCCAACACTAGCCCTCCACCACCCACTCTCTACAATATCCTTTCCATACCACATGCTATACACACACCAACATTTACCTCAACAACCAGCAGGTCATCATGCGAAATGGACTCAAGCTTTTTATCTGGTGGTGTCTTTTCAAGTAAAGTGCTTAATTCAACCAAGATTCTGCCTCTGTAGGCAACTCCTTCCCCCTGAAAGGCAACAGTGCAGGATTATTCTTCCAGGCATGAACAACAATCAAAAGCTCTCTCTAGCGGGCTAACCTAGCTACAACTTCAAATTTCTCCTTTCCAAAATGAACCAGTCAGTAACTCTCTCAGCTGGTCTTTGTTATCTGAGAGAAGAACCAATGACTTCAGGAAGGATCCCAGAGAGAGCCAGGATAGTCAGGGCTAAAAGGGATTTTAGTCATGGCTGGGGTCAGAGGCTTTCAAGCCATGCTTAGATCTGAAAGGGGTTCCCAGGGGCCGAGGTGGGAGTGGAAGGAGCTTGAAATCTCCCTCACTCTACTTCAGGTCTGCATTTGTCTGCATTAACTTGGCTCCTTTTCTCAGAATAGGGAGGCAGCCATGTTGGCAATCAGGGCAAGTCTCAGAGGAGTCAGGAAATAAAAGAGGAAGATGTTCTGGGTGTGGTGGAGTGTGAGGATGAATTGCGGATACTCCTTCCAACATACTCAGCAGTGTTAGCAGCAGAACCCTCTGTAGAGGAAGGGAAGGCTTCAACCTCCACTGCCAGCCCTCTACCCACCTTCACCCCCAGGGCTTTCTCTCTACCCTAGTTCCCTTCTTGGGCTTTGGCAGCTAACCAAAAGACAGTACTTGGGCTTCTAACGTGGTGGAAAGACCACCTCCCACCTCTGGGCCTCCATGTCTTCATCTAGAAGATGAAGAGGTTGGATAACATCAGGGATAGCAATATCAAGCGTGTCACTTTCAATCTTTCAGCAAATTCCTAGAATATGGCATTCGACAGAATTCTGAGATAGCACTTCTGCTTTTTGGAAAGAGTCAACATTGATTACTGACATCTGCCCTAAGTCTAGGAAGGGGGAATGGCCATGCTCAGTTCAGTTGCTCAGTCGTGTCCGACTCTTTGTGACCCATGAACCACAGCATGTCAGGCCTCCCTGTCCATCACCAGCTCCCAGAGTCTACCCAAACCCATGTTCACTGAGTCAGTGATGCCATCCAACCATCTCATCCTCTGTCGTCCCCTTCTCCTCCTGCCCTCAATCTTTCCCAGCATAGGGTCTTTTCAAATGAGTCAGCTCTCCACATCAGATGGCCAAAGTATTGGAGTTTCAGCTTCAACATCAGTCCTTCCAACAAACTCCCAGAACTGATCTCCTTTAGGATGGACTGGTTGGATCTCCTTGCAGTCCAAGGGACTCTCAAGAGTCTTCTCCAACACCACAGTTCTAAAGCATCAATTCTTCGGCGCTCAGCTTTCTTTATCGTCCAACTATCACATCCATACATGACCACAGGAAAAACCATAGCCTTGACTAGACAGACCTTTGTTGACAAAGTAATGTCTCTGCTTTTTAATATGCTGTCTAGGTTGGTCATAACTTTTCCTGCAAGGAGTAAGCAT
>NW_011494744.1:1478170-1490571 GCF_000754665.1 Bison bison bison | reverse complement strand
CTCTTTAGTTCCTCTTCACTTTCTGCCATAAAGGTGGTGTCATCTGCATATCTGAGGTTATTGATATTTCTCCCAGCAATCTTGATTCCAGTTTGTGCTTCTTCCAGCCCAGCGTTTCTCATGATGTACTCTGCATATACATTAAATAAGCAGGGTGACAACATACAGCCTCGACGTACTCCTTTTCCTATTTGGAACCAGTCTGTTGTTCCATGTCCAGTTCTAATTGTTGCTTCCTGACCTGCATACAGGTTTCTCAAGAGGCAGGTCAGGTGGTCTGGTAGTCCCATCTCTTTCAGAATTTTCCACAGTTTATTGTGATCCACACAGTCAAAGACTTTGGCATGGTCAATAAAGCAGAAATAGATGTTTTTCTGGAACTCTCTTTGCTTTTTTGATGATCTAGAGAATGTTGGCAATTTGATCTGGTTCCTCTGCCTTTTCTAAAACCAGCTTGAACATCTGGAAATTCATGGTTCATGTATTGCTGAAGCCTGACTTGAAGAATTTTGAGCATTACTTTACTAGTGTGTGAGATGAATATTTTTGTGCAGCAGTTTGAACATTCTTTGGCATTGCCTTTCTTTGGGATTGGAATGAAAACTGACCTTTACCAGTCCTGTGGCCACTGCTGAGTTTTCCAAATTTGCTGGCATATTGAGTGCAGCACTTTCACAGCATCATCTTTTAGGATTTGAAATAGCTCAACTGGAATTCCATCACTTCCACTAGCTTTGTTCGTAGTGATGCTTCCTTCCTAAGGCCATGCTATGCATTTGCAACTGCCATGTGAGATGACCTCAGGATCCTTTCCTATCCTGCATTCTAAGACTTGAGGAACATGAGATTTCCATCCTTCAACACTTAAACAGAGACTTCCTGGTGGTCCAGCTGTTAAGACATCTTGTTTCTACTGCAGGGGACACAGGTTCGATCCCTAGTCAGGGAACTAAGATCCCACATGCCAAGAGGCCAAAAAATAGAAAACAAAACCAAAACCAAGAAACAACCACAAAAAAACACCCTACTGGTCATCTGGTGGGCCTCTGAGGGTAGGGAGGTCTCCTAAATATGAGACTTAATGATAACCATTAGAAAAAGGAATTTGGAATCAGTGCTCATTAATAACACACCTTAATTGAAGAACTAACCTTTCCAGAATTTAGCTCATCATAGGGATCTGGGAATCCTGTGTACTCTCGGGGGCTTCCATAAAGGTTCAGATAACAAGGTCCAAAAGTTGGAACAAAGCCCACCTCTGTTTCTCCTGTATTCGCTGAGAGAGAACATCATCGTTAGTATTTTAGGCTTTTAACACCATTCTGTTGAAATAAATATTAGTTATTAGTTAGCTGGGTGAGACAGTTTTCCTCCTTTTTGTGTTAGTTGTATTAGCGCAAATTGTAAACGCTTGTGAGACTTGCCATATTTCTCTTATCACTATAAAACACTAAATAAAAAACATTGAGGGGATAGTTCAGGTAAACATAAAGGTGATACTATTCAAATGAAAGAAGTTGATCTTCACATTTTTTGCAAGTTTATAACTGGCAATTGTAGCAAGCATGTCACTGACAACTGGGGTAGAGTATATTGTTTCGGGAAGTCATTTAAATGACTATCAGATTAATTTTATTTGTTCCTCCAAAATATCATTTAGTCTCAAGTAGTTAGTATAAATCTGGCAGATGATTTTAAAAATACAAGACATTTAAAATTTTTATATATAATAGTGAACTGTCTGCTTATGGTTATGGCCGTATGATATTCATAAGCAATGTGAAATTTCCATTCATGACATTCTATCTCTGATGAGGATCCAATATGCTTCTTATTTCTGCTACCTCGTCTCAGCAAGACTACTCCCCAGTGAAGGGCACCGCAGGCAATGTAAGAAATAGTGGAGTCAGAGAGACTGCAGGTGAAGACAGGGAAACACAAGAGCTGCCTTCAGCCATCCGAATGGCTCCCACATGGAAGAGGGATGGACCTGCTTCCAATAAGCAGGGGAAGGACCACTATTGGGAGCTACAAGGCGGCCAACGGTGGTTCACTCGATGTAAGGGTGATCTTTCTATGAATTAGTAGTGTCACACAGTGGGACAGATTGCATTGGGAGCAGAGGAAATATTAAGGCCAAGTGTTGTATTTTATCTTTCAGGATATAGTCAAAACTCTTCCTCTGTGGATGAGAGGTTGACCAGATCAACTCTATGGCCCTTTCCAACTCTATGTTTAAAACTAAGGCAGAAGGATAAATGTCAAGTAGTAGGTGAGTGGAGTACCTATTCAAACAGTTGAGCAAACTGTATACACTTGTAGTTAGCAATCTTTTTCACCTTTTTGAGGCTCTTTTGCATTTTGGACTTCTATTAAGTTGTCACTTTATATTTCCATTTTTAAACTTTAAATAGCTGCTATGTCTGTGACTACACTATAAATTCCTTTGGTGGGTGGGTAAGAATCAAGTGTGTTTTATTCTGAATCCTTAAACTCTTAGTCCTAGTTCTATCTTGGAGTACTACCACATAAATATTTTTTGATTGGTTGAATGAAGTATGATCAAATCTGCCATGTTTGTTACACACCTAAAGACCACTTAATAGTCATATAAAGTATGACTATAAGATAATGAAGTTGGATTTTTATAAACAAACAATAATGAGGCATTGTGCCAATAATATGAAGGCAGATGATAATACCTTAATTTTGCAGTTTGCAAGCTTCCTTGTATGCAATCCCTTTTTCCCCTCTCACTACAACCTTGGGTGGTTAGAATGGCAGGGAGTATCATGGTTTGTTTTTTTTTTTTTTGAAAGAAGGCAAATTTCTCTAAATCACAAAGTCTTCATCTATTAGGGAAACAACATCTGCTGTAAGAGGGTTGTAAGGTCAAGTGTGAGCACATTGAGCAAACTTGCAAAGAATGGCAAATGTTGTGCAAACCAAGGACATGCTATGATCCCACAGAGTTGGAAGATGACTCTTCAAGGTACAAAGTGGGAAAAAAAATGTTATACAATTATTTACAGTGAAGCCAGGAGGGTATATATCTAGGTGAAAACATGAGGCATGTAGCAAAGCCCAGTTAGCCCATTTGCTTAAACTCAGCTTTGCAGGACAACCATATACAACAGTAATACAAAAATTGTTACTCTAACACAACTATATTTAAGACAATAAAATGTAACTAAAAAAAAAAGTGCTAAAGCAATCAGTTGATAAGTTCTTAATAAGATAATAATAAACAGAAAGATCTAGAAGATAGCAAAATTACAAAGCGTAAACCTGTATACGATGCAGCCCCAGATCCCGAGGATGAGAAATCTATGTAGTAAAAATACCATTGGTTAAACAATAAGAGAAACACAGGCATTATAAAGAGACATTGAAAAAGTTAATCAAATCCAACAATAGGTAAGTGGTTTAGCAACACCAGGAAAATCCCAAATCCAGACTCAAATCACATGACCCTTTTGTCATTTATACAAATATCACCAGCAGTTAAATACAAAATGGCTCGAGACTCTGACACCCAGTAGCATGGTCACACAGGAAATAGCCCAACCTCATCAGCCCCAAAGCAGTGAAGCATCTGAGAGCCAGCTTCCCACCATCAAAGGAGGCCTGGGGAAGCTACCAACATTCCATACTTTTAATAAAACATTTACGTGTCTCATCTCTGACTTAGCTAGGACTAAGACCAGACAACCCAAGTTAATTTAGTAGAAGGCTGTGTAAACAAAGGCCTATAGTTGCCGATACATTATCCTGTTTCTTTGCAGGGAATGGCTACTGCTCACTGTTACTCTGAGACCCTATCATAGACTGTCTTATAGGGCCTGCAGTGAAAGGTCTCAGAGACAGAGGCTGGCACTGCTTGTAACAATTCATTTGTAGTTCTTCTGGATATTACCATCATACCACTAAGGCAATGTTTACTCTGTATAATAGGCTCTAGGTTCATCCACCTCATTAGAACTGACTCCAATGTGTTCCTTTATATGGTTGAGTAATATTCCATTGTGTATACGAACCAGAGTTTCTTTATCCACTCATCTGTCTAATCTAACCTTTACATCTGGATCCTTCACTTGATAAGAAGTTAATAGCATGCCCACCCTCTCCAACCTTCCACTTCTTTTCACTTCTAAGCTCTATCTCCTGTACTTTTACATTGTAAGAGGTGATATTTACCTTCTCTTTAGAGCTTTGACTACAAGTTTTTTTTTAAATTTTTTAACTTTACAATATTGTATTGGTTTTGCCATATATCAATATGAATCTGCCACAGGTATACACATGTTCCCCACCCTGAACCCCCCTCCTTCCTCCCTCCCTGTACCATCCCTCTGGGTCGTCCCAGTGCACCAGCCCCAAGCATCTAGTATCGTGCATTGAACCTGGACTGGCGACTCTTTTCATATATGATATTAGACATGTTTCAATGCTTTGACTACAAGTTTAACAAAAATATTTTAGAAACAATGAATAGTGCTCACATTATAACAACCACATAAGTATTCTCTGCAGTGAAAAGAAGAATTGTAATTACATTTCTTTTGTTACAGGTCCAGCAACATGGTCCCCTATGCCACTTAGCAGACAATGCTTAGATGGACTCTCTGTCTCACCTTCTACCAGTTGCTTAAAATAATGCTATACCTGACTTTATATTTGGACTATTATTTTCTTGGTTCAACTCTTTATTTCTCTCAAAATTTCTAATGCCTTTTTCTTCTTCTTGAGAAAGAAAATCTATATCTTTTTCATCAAGTCTCTATTATATTTCAGATTCTTTTTCATATTATCTATTGCTTGGCTTACAGTGTCTTTTTTAAAAAACCTATAATGCAGGAAACCTGGGTTCGATCCCTGGGTCAGGACGATCCCCTGGAGGAGAAGGGCATGGCAACCCACTCCAATATTCTCGCCTGGAGAATCCCCATGGACAGAGGAATCTGATGGGCTACAGTTCACGGGGTCGCAAAGAGCTGGACATGACTGAGTGACTAAGAACATAAAGTCCTCTCTTAAACAAGATGAGGATGAGAGAAATCTTAAGTTTTCTAAAACAAAAATTTGCCTCAAATTTTCTCATTTTATTCAATATGTTTAATCAAGTGATAATTATAGGAATTTTTGTTATTTTTATTTTAGTAACGAACAATAAGCTGCTGATGATAGTAATGGGTTAACACTAAATTTTTCTGATCATCTTAATTTATTCCTTCATTCCCTATTACAGTTTCACACATATGCACAGAACTAGAATACCAGGTATAGGCAATTAGTTCTCAATACATAAAACAACAAAAAGAAAAGTATATTGGTTATCAATGCTTGTTAGCATAAAATGTATGAAAACAAAATACACAATATCTAGAGTGGAGATTACACGGTTCAAATGCCATCTGACCTCACTCCTGCCAAGGAATATTGTTATACATATGGGTGGACTGATGTCAACGCCACTTGAAAAGAAAAAAAAAAAGGTGCTCTTTATATTGACACTCAAAAATCTGCAAAACACCTACTGGGAAAGTTTTTGGATTGAAGTAAGAAAGTTAAAATTTTTAAACTCAAATAATTGATGTCTTGTCTTAGTCACTCATTGTGTCCGACTCTTTGTGACCCCACGGACTGCAGCCCGCCAGGCTCATCTGTCCATGGGGACTCTCCAGGCAAGAATACTGGAATGGGTTGCCATTTCCTTCTCCACAAATAATTGATCGTTACCCCAATTATTAATTTCTAATCTATTATTTTGCTGATCACCATCAAAACATCACTGAAATGGTTCACTAGACTCATCACATTTGGCTTTTAAGAAACCAGGTCTGTTGCCAGGTAGCTGCCCAGTTCATTCTCTCTCCAGAAGTTCTCCGCCCTGTCCCATTCCTGCTCCCTGTATGACTCACCTTCCACTTCCCCACCAGAGGCAGCAATTTTAGAGAGGTGCAGATACGTTGTTCCAACAACATCATTTTTGGTAAGACGGTCCCTGTGTTAAAAGAACAGGTTAAGACCTCCACCTATGAAGACAGATCTTTGTTTCAACAATAGATCTGGAAAAGACCCTAGATCTCAGAAATCACCCTGTCCAGTGGGCCTCAGGCGTCACTGCACTTTAAAATCACCTGGAAACCACCACTGCTCCCCTGGCCCCCACCCCACACCACCTCTAATTTCCTATTGAAGCTTTGACTCAATGAAAGCAGAGATGAAGAACAAGAGTTTGCATTTATAACAAGTACATATCCCAACTTATTCTTACACAGATGGTCCTCCAACAACCCTCTGAGAAATGTTGATCTAACCGGACAACTAATTTCAGCTGGAAACAGCTTTTTATAGAGGCCCAGGAATTTGCCTATGGTCACACTCAGTACTGTTGTCATGAAGTGAATGGGTCAGTTATAGGCACATAACATGATGAGGGTAATAAAAATCTCACTACACAGAATAAGTGTTTGTATCTTATTTTATCACGTTCATACTGATTACTATGATGGTTTAAAAATTACAACAGGCTTTTCTAAGGGTCCCTCATAGGGGAAAAAAATTCCCTTTCAATTCAATTCAAATATTTCTTGATTATCTACTGTGTGACTTCATTTGCTTGTCTATAACCTAAATCTTATCTATGTTGTTGGATAAGTTTGCTCACTGTAAGTACATGCAACTTTGTGTATCTGTCTGTATCGTAGAGAGTTCATGAGCCTAACTCATGAAGTGGTCTCTAGCTGGGCACACAGTAAGTGTAACAAACAGGTTTATATTAATAACATCTTCTGTTTAATTTCTTCTCTTTATTTCATCTAGTGTCATACTCACTCTGAAGTTTAGAACTCCACAGAAGGGAGGAAAGTTTGACTCAGTATTTTGAGGAAAGATTATACTATAGTATATTATTATATATTATAGCAATACTATGTTATATATATTATATGGTTTAATAAAATTAGGTTACAGAAAGTGACTAACAACAGTATACATGAGGAAAAAAAGTTATTATTTGGGGGTTATTAAGCCACATGTGTGGAACTTGCATCCTCTCAGTCCGTCCAGAAGCCTCTAGACTACATTTCAAGAATCCTTAGCTTTCCCTCAGTTGTGCAAACACCTATAGGGTATATAATGAAAGATCTGGATCCAAGGAGTCCCCAGTTCAACAGGGTCTCTCTGCACATCTGAATCTACCATTGCTTTGGAGAGGGCCGACTAGATCAGGGAAAAACCCACATCTGCTGTGACCATGGGGGACTCTAGGATGACTCAGCCAGCGATCCTCCCACTGTGGCATCAGCAGGCTGGAGTGGTCGTCTGCGCTATATAGGGCTCAAACACACTCCTGAGAGTTCTGGAGGCCCCTGGAGCACCTTTGGGGTGTCAACTGAGGGTCCAAGTGACTTAAAACAAGCTCACACTCATTGAAAGGGGCATTTTGTCCTCAGACCCCTTTATGGACTTCAATGAACTATGCTGTGGCTACTGAACAAAATAAAGCCTTCTCCCCTCCTCCCAATGTGTCCTGTTACCATAGTGCCAAGAGGGAACTAACATGGAAGTCAAATACATTTAGCCAAAGGAAAAATCAGGGCCAGACAGGTTGGGAACCCAGCTGAGTCACTGAGTGACTGTGGGCAAGTCACCTGACCTCTCTGAGCCTCAGTCTTCATCTGCAAAATGAACTAATAATAGTCTCCATTCCACAGGGTTCCTCTAAAGAGTAAATGGAATAGTGTAGGGAAGGCAAGAGGCCAGCACCTGCTACTAGTAGTGCTCAGAACAAGCAGCTGACATCATAGCAAACACTGATGATGGTGGTGCTGTCGTGATGGTGCCAGCACCAGTAATGATGCCAGCACCAGCGATGGTGCCAGCATCAGTGATGGTGCTATTTATCTTTTCTACTCTCGGGGAGCTAAGCGCTGCCAACTGAATGCCCCATCCAACTAGAATACACCCAAGAATCGCCTCATTACGGCTGCTAGGATGTTGATCTAGTATAAAGTCCATCAGAAACTTTCAACAAATTTTCTCTGCATTCAATCACATAGGAAGCTCTGTCCAATTTCCCTTCTAACAATGACAGAGGACAGCTCTCAATGTTTTGATTAATTCGTCCCTAGAAATAGTTTACTCCATTTCTGAAGTCTATTTTGGACAGCCTAATAGTATTTAAAGCCTTAATTTCTTATCTTGGGGTATATTCAGATCACTTTTCCTTCCTTTTGTTCATGAGCAGTTGAACCAAGATATCCAAAGCTTTTCTGCAACAGCTACTGTTACTATTTTTACTGTTACTATTTTTAAAGAAAACACCTGATTCAAGGAGCAGTGTACCACTTCTGTCTGGAAGAAAAGCAAATGTCCTGAAAAGTAAGGGTTAGACCATCTAAAGTAAAGTTTCTTCAAATCCAAATATTTACTTCTCCAATTTGCAATTAGAGACCAATCTTTTTTAACTCACCAGTCATATATTGTCAGTTTTATTTTTTCACACACTGAAGGAAACTGTTAAAAGAGAAAAAAAAAGTAGTTATTTCTCAACTTATTCAGTACCTACTAGGGTATCCTTACTTTTTTCTAAAAGAAAAGAAAGCCAAACCTTGATCTGAAGATTAACGACTTGATTCCACTCAGGGTTTGCATTTTTCTCAATTATGTTCGTGCAAACCTGTAAAATCATCAAAACAGAGTAGGTATTCAAATTTCTAATTTTGGAAAGTTTATAATATATGCACAGTGGATTATGATTCTAGCATACTTATGTTATAGACTTGGTCACTCAGTCGTGTCCAACTCTTTGCAACCCCATGGGATATACAGTCCATGGAATTCTCCAGGCCAGAATACTGAAGTGGGTAGCCGTCCCCTTCCCAGGGGATCTTCCCGACCCAGGAATTGAACCCAGGTCCCACACGTTGCAGGCAGATTCTTTACCAGCTGAGCCACCAGGGAAGCCCATAGACTTGGTAACTGCATTAAAGTTTTCTTAATAACAATTTGGTAAAATAGGACATGGATTTAGTATACTGATCTTTGCCTCTTCTATGCACTAAGAGCTAGTTTCTAATTGCCAAATTTTAATATTGGATTAGTGTAATGATGCAACAGTTGCTATTTAGTGAGCCCTTGTTCTTTAGTTGTTAAGTGGTACCCAGCTCTTTTGCTACCCCACAGATTGTAGTCCGCCAGGCTCCTCTGTCCATGGGATTTCTCAGCCAAGAAAACTGCCGTGGGTTGCTGTTTCCTTCTCCAGGGGATCTTCCCAACCCAGGGATCGAACCCAGGTCTCCTGCATTGGCAGGTGGACACTTGCTACATACTGCCTGATACACATTTCTTCACTAAAATGTCCAAACATATCTTTTGATCCTGCCCACCAGCCCTTCTCCCTGCTCCCCAAACTAGCTGCTGTCATTCCATTGTTGTTCACAAGGGTGTTCAGATTTGAACCAGAATCAGTCACAACCCCTCTCTTTCCTTCACGTGCCTCATTCAATCCATCAGAAAATGCTGACATCCCTATTTTCATCTGATCTTGCCCCAGATGCCTGTGGTTGGTTCCCATCTGAATCCCCACTTCCTCTCCTGCCTCCTCACTTTCATGTCATTCCCCGTGTAGCATCATCAGTCAGTTCCCAGGGGTACTTAGGATACTAAGTCCTGATTCATCCTCTGCCTGATAAAGCCCTGCCTGCCCACCTCACCTCCTCTCTGAGCTCATCTCTTGGTTTCGTCCCTTTCTTGCTCCACCCCAGCCATGTTGGCATTCATCCACTGTGAACATATCTCCTCCCTGGGGTCTTTACATCTGCTCTTCTTTCTGCCTGGAAGCCCTCCCCCTGCCAATATCTCTGCATTTTCCAGGCCTCTGTTCAAATGTCACTTCCTCCAAGATATCCCACTTGATAAACTAACTGGAAACCCCTCCAAACACCCTGCACCCATCACTTCTTGTCCCCTGCTTTATTTTCTGCTTAGTACTCAGCACTAACTGAAATTACGCAACTTTTTATTTGCTTGCTTATTGCTGTCCCTTCTCTCACACAGTAAGCTCCATGAGAGTAAAGACTGTTCCACTCACTTCTCTATCTCCAACGTGAGGGACAGTGTCTGATACTTAGCAGGCTCCTGCTGTTTACTTCCTGAATTAATTAACTCTTTCAACAATCCTATGAGATTATCCTTATCCTCATATATAATTCAGGAAATTGAGGCTCAGAGGTTAAAGAATTTGACTTCACTTGCTATGGAGTGAGGTGAAGTCTGAATTTAAATCTGGCCTCGTTTAGCTCCAGAACTGAGACTTTTTCTGCCATCTCCCACTGACTCTCCTGGGACATAACCCTGTGTGTGTGTGTGTGTGTGTGTGTGTGCATGTGTGTGCGTGTGTGTGTGTGTGCATGTGTGTGTGTGTGTGTGTGTTGCCAAACCTCACTTTCACATACACTTGGTTCCAATATGTAGTAAATGCTACTTCCTCACACCTAGAACTGATTGTGGTACATCGTTATTCTACTATGGAATCCCAATCTACAATCTTTGACCATTTTTGTAGGTAAAAGTGGTAGTTACATGTGTTCCTACACCAAGAGTCCCTCAGCTCTTATCAGAGGACTGAGATGGGTTCCCCTGCCAGACTCTCCAGTTTCTACAGCTCATTGGAACATGGTGAGTAATAAACATGATAGAAATGGGCACCCGGGTACTGGAGGCTCTCCTCTACACAGCGGTCCCTAATCTTTTTGGCATCAGGGACCAGTTTTGTAAAAGACAATTTTCCCATGGACAGGGGATGGAGGTGGCTTCAGGATGATTCAAGTGCATTACATTTACTATGCACTTTTTTCTGTTGTTATTACATCAGCTCCACTTCAGATCGCCAGGCATTAGATTTCAGAGGGTGGGAACTCCTGCCACATTGACCAGGGATCACTGTTGCTGGTTAGGGACTTTACCTAGGAGTAAGATAACGCTGGGGCCTGGGAATTGTTTCTACTCTTACAAAAGACCACGTCTTTCTAACCTGAGTCCGGCATACTTTCCACTCCAAAATAAACCTCTAAGATGTCTGACATGCTCAGAGTCTGATAATCTGTGTTCCTGCACAGTGCCCAGCTCATCAGGGGGCTACTTAAAAAAGATTAAGCAGGAAATCAGTCAAAGAAAGCATGGTGGTTTAAATACATGTTTCTAGAGGCATCGACACTGAGGTCACATACAAACCTTTTTTCCGGCAAAGGAAACTTCTACAAAAGGGTCCACTAGGTTCTTCTTATCAGCGACGCCTCCAAATATTTCCTTCACTGTCTGTGAGAAGGCATCATCCACTGGAAAGGAACGCGTCACAGAAGAAATCAAATCTGATTCTCTTAAGAGAACAGAAATCACTCAGCAAAATTAAAAATTGTCTCCTGTATGGAAAAACCATTGCAACGAGAATCATTCTGAAAAGTGGCAAGTACCAGTGGCACTGGATTGCAAAAACCCTTTGTCTTAGTTGAGAGAAAGAGAAAACACGTTCTCCCCACAAAATTTAAAAATTAACGGGAGCGTCTCAGAAAAAACAAATCAATAAATTACTATGTTGAGAATCAATCACTTATTGAGGAAACCAACAGAATAAAAAAGTCCATCCAAATAGGGTTAATTAAAAACTGAGGCCTAGTTGTGATTTGGAAAATGTTCTTTAGGTCAACATATAGGCTTTATCTTTTCTTGAGTAACTCCAGGAAATTTAGCATAATCGTAACGTGTTTAATCACCTACAAACAACAGATCTCTGTTTTAACAAACTTAGAAGTGAATAGATCTTGCACTGTTGGTGGGAATGTACATTGATACAGCCACTATGGAGAAGAGTAAGGAAGTTGCTTATAAAACTAAAAACAGAACTACCATATGACCCAGCAACCCTACTACTGGGCCTATACCCTGAGGAAAACCATAATTCAAAAAGATACATGTGCCCCAAAGTTCACTGCAGCGCTATTTACAATAGCCAGGACATGGAAGCAACCTAGGTGTCCACTGACAGATGAATGGATAAAGAAGATGTGGTACATATATACAATGGAATATTCCTCAGCCATAAAAAGAAAAGAAATTGGGTCATTTCTAGTGATGTGGATGAACCTAGTGTCTGTCAGAGTGAAGTAAGTCAGAAGAAGAAAAACAACGATCATGTATTGACACATACACATGGAATCTAGAAAAATGATACGGATAAACCTATTTGCAGGCAGGACTAGAGATGCAGACGTAGAGAATGGACTTGCAGACACAGCAGAGGAAGGGGAGGGTGGGTCAGAGAATAGCACTGATGTGCATACACTACCACGTGTAAAATAGCCAGTGGGAAGCTGGTGTATAGAACAGGGAACTCAGCT
>NW_011494744.1:1463806-1478070 GCF_000754665.1 Bison bison bison | reverse complement strand
CAGAGGGAGGGGGTGTATGTACACAGACAACTGATTCACTTTGTTATACGGCAGAAACTAACACAACATTGGAAAGTAATTATACTCCAATTTAAAAAAGTCAACAGAGTTCAGTTGAACAGGCCCAGCAGGTATTATAATGTGAGGTTTAATTTATTTACTTCATTTAAGATATTTCCAAGGGAAGGATGCTCTGGGGAGTCATTAGAGGGGAGGGGTTCCTGGAAAAGTAGCAAATCCTGAAGAGCTCCAGGGCCTGTACAGTGGTGCTCCCTCCTGAGGATGGGGAGAGGGTCCTATGTCCCAGGGCCCAGCAGGAAGCAGGCACACCAGGCAAGGCAGAGAGGATGCCAGGTCCTTAGCAAGGACAGGCGAGCAACTAGATTAGCCTCTATGAATGGAAGCGCTCTAAGTAATTCTCTTAAATGCACCCAATCTCTTAACACACTAGTGACAGACTTCTAGTTATTGGCACGTGCAACTTTGGCCCAGCCATTTTTAATACTCTGATAGAAAATACATTTATCTGTTTATAGAACTTCAGTTTCATTTGGGATGAAAGGAGTTGGCCATGCTGACTGCTGACCTCTGTTTTGGTATCCTTTATAATAAGGGGAAGTGTGGAACCCAGAAGAGAGAAAGAACAGAGATGAATGGGTCAAAGGCTCCATAAGGGCCATGGGTCAGTGACCAACAGGCTTCCCCATGAATCTGCTTAGGTAGTTTTCAATAGGGCCAAAATGAATGAAAATAACTCTATGAAGGCCTTTAAGGAGACAGACATATGGCAGGGAGCACTGACATGATTTGGAGTATGATTACTTTTATCACATGTAATCATGCAGGCAACTGACAATCCTGGGGCTGGATTAAATCAATACATACTCTGGGGGATGTCCTCCGCTCTGTAGATCTTCAGCAGGAAGGTCACCCACCGCAGGGCAATGCCAGCAGGGAGTAACAAGTTACTTTCCACATCATCACTGTCATTATCACGATCTTGTTTCTCAGGCTATTGGGGACACACAGTGGCAAATTATACACATAGGAAAGCAGCACTTCAAGAGGCCAAATCTGGGATAAAACCCATCATAACTGTTTTCATTAGGATTTCCTGTGTTTTGAGCTTAAGAGTTTGGCACCAATTCAACCTCAAAACTGCCCTACAAAATCAATGCTCATGTTTCTTTGACCAATACACTACAAGAAAATAATGCGTCCTTTTTAATCTTCTGAGCGCTAAATAGAGAGACAGTTACTGAAGCTCTTTTACTTTCTTTCTGGCTACTGGCTTGCTGCCCAATTTTCTAGAATAACAACCATCCTCTTAGGTAGCAATGCCTGATTCTGCAATGGAGCCAGGTTCTGTAGAGGCAGTGATGTGGGGAACTCTTAAAAACACACATATCTTTACTGAATGAAAGACCTGCTCACAGACACAAGGAAGGAGCTAAGTGAGCTGGAATAATAATTCTGTTGTGAAGAAAGTAACAAATTCCAGAAAGTTGGAGGAATTGGAGGATTGGGGTTGCTGATTGGAAGCTCTGCTCCATTTCACAATGACTGGTGCCCACTTGCTTAACTCTGGGTCCTCTTTCTTAGTGAAAAAACAGAGAGGACAGAGAATTTGGAGCTTACAGGAGGCTCGTCTCCAGTTCCCAGGACGAACATGCTGACTTTCAGGTAGCCTTTAGCACCCGAGCTGGTATCTTCAGGGTCATTGAGGAGAAGCCATTTCCTCATGACAGCATGACCTAAAATAAAGAAGGCGTAAAAGGACAGGAATACTCTAGAGAGAAGCTGACAAGTCCATGATTCCATCTGCAGTAAGATAACCAAGTATTTCCTCCAATGTGTCTTCATGACGGGCCATACTCCCCAGATGAGGCTCCCTTTTAATGCTCTCTCCTTCACACTGACTCTCCACCCACATCCTGCCCTGGGGTGACTGAATAAGACTCTCTAAGCTCTAGTCACTGATTCTATAATTTGATTTTGATAAGGTTAAAGTAGCCTCACAGAACAGAGAAATTATCTATTTGTTTCTCTTAGGATGATTGCCATTAGATTATTAAAAAAGACACCCATACTAAACTGCTGTCATAATTCCCACTGGGTATAGCCGTTCTTTTTCTCAGTCAAGAAAAACATCATTCTTTATTCTTTCATCCCTCAAATTTTCTTGATTCCCAGAGTCTTCCAGTTCATGGGAAAACGTTACTTACCAGGTTCATCATAAACAAATCCAACATCGATCTGGGAAAAGATAATTTAAAATAGTTCAAACAAATTTTACAATCAGTTCAGTCACTTCTAGAATCTATCATTATCATCACACTTAAAAAAATAAGGCTTTTGACTACTTGCTTTAAGACCCACCATTTCCATCTAACTGTCTCTGTATATCCGATGCCTCCTCTGAGGTGTGATACATAGAAGGCTCTCAATCCATCATTTTGAATGAATGAGCCAGTCTCACAGCTGGAACAGACACAGTGACCAATGTGGCCTGGTTTGCTTGGGACTTTTCCAGTAGCATAGAAAGTCTCACATTCTGAGGAAACCCTCAGACCCTAGCAAACCCGGACCATGGTCACCATACGGGACTTCTTACTGAGTATTCCTCCACCTTTTCCTCCAATTAATTCTAATACTAACATTAATAGACCCTTTGATTGGGCACTCCAATGTGCCAAGAGCTAGGTGCTTTATATATTGTATCTCACCTCATTTTCACAATAATCCCATCTTACAGATGAAGAAACTAAGCACCAGAGAGGTTTACAAGTGGCTAGTTAATGGCAGACAGAGTATGAATTGACCCAAATCATCTTCTAAGACTCGCTTCAAGAAGCAGCCCATTCCATGTGGAATCGCTAAGCAGGCACAAGAAGTCTTTATCAGTAAGTCCAGTGTGAACTGCTCGGAAAAGCACCTTGATTCTCTTCCCTGGTTTGGCTTGCCTGTCATACACCAGATTTATAATAACTGACTTAGTAGATAGAACTCTGGGCTACTGACAAGTGGAGCGGGGTAATGGGCTTCTTGCCACAGGCAAGTACTCTTCCCTCTGTAGCAGCACTGGGCTTCCAGCCACAACAGGCACTCTGTGAAGGGCCCTGGTATGGCAGCTCCCAGGCATCTTGCTCTCCGACTAAGTGTGGGACTAAGTGCTAAGTGCTGTACTTTGGAAGTTGACTAGACTCCAGCCAGAGGACACTCAACTGGCTTCTTGACCCCACAGCATTTGTGTCCAGCTTTCAGCAATGATCATGGCATCAATGCCTTACATATAACCTTCTGATGTCACCAAGATGGGTACCCTGAGTCCTGGCCAGGAACCAGATTCCTCATCATGAAAGTGCCCATGTTTGACCTAAGTTGAATGAAACAGACAGTGGACACCCACCTTAAACTCCCCCATCAGAGAATCTGCCCGCAGAGAATGGGAATTGTAAACCTGGAAGAAAGGAGAGTGGTGAGAAGATTACTGGCTTCATCTGGCAGCTAGTGAGCACTACCCTCCTACTCCATGGCCCCTTACCCGAATGCTGATGATCTCATCCATCAGTTCAGAAGGAGTCAGGTGGACATTGTAGAAAAATAACTGTTGAAACAAAAAGGGAAAATGTTTGAATGTCAACAGGGGTGGAATAAGGTTTAGTGGGATCTGACGCTAAAATTTGAGGGGGCTTCCTAAAAAAAAAAAATACAAGACACAACCTCAAATCAGGTGTGACTGCATGAACCCACTGCAGGACCTCAGAAAAGGCTCTAAAGCTTAAGCATCATGAGCTTCAAGGTAAACTCTGTATATCAGAAAAAGGGTTAAGTAACAATTATGCATAGTGTTTCTTTAAATAAATATAATTGTTCAATTTGGCACCAGATATCTGGTAGCTAGGGCTTCCCAGGTGGTGTTAGTGGTGAAGAACCTGCCTGCCAATGGAGGAGACACAAGAAGACATATGATCCCTGGGTTGGGACGATCCCCTGGAGGAGGGCATGGCAAACCACTCCAGTATTCTTGCCTGGAGAATCCCATGGACAGAGGAGCCTGGAGGGCTACAGGATATAGGATCACACAAAATTGGAAACAACTAAAGTGATTTAGCCTCTAGTAGCTAACTGACGCAACTTAGCAGCAGCAGCAGCTAACTAAAGATCAAGTTTATTTCATGTGCTTAGAGCTTGGATGATCTGGAAAGTTGAGGTTAATTTTCTTCCATTTTTAGTGCTATTACCTGTAACCAGTCACTAATTTTGCTCTTTCTAACAAAATACTTGTAAAGCCAACACTGCATATTAGACACTGTTAGAGCCTCGGTAGAGTCAGTATGGACCACATTTTAACTCATTGTAACAGCTAAGTTTAAGAAGGTTGACTCTTGGAAGATGAAAATTGGGTATGTAGAGGTTTTACCATAAAGTCAAAGTTTTGTGTGCCAATAGACTTTAATCCTAAGAGAGAAAGATGGAGCATTTATTTAAACTGAGACTTTTTTCTCCTACATTTTCCTTAGAAATATTTAAAATTTACAGAGAAAAAAATGAAAGAATCATTGCTATAATTTTGTCACACTGGCTTTTGGCTTTATAACTCTTTTTTTTAAACTGAACTATCTGAAAGAAGGTTCTAGATAATACAATACACTCCTTAAAAGTACATTTGCGTATGGCTGAGTCTCTTTACTGTTCACCTGAAACTATCACAACATTATTAATTGGCTATACACCAATATAAAATAAAAAGTTCAAAAAAAATTTTTTTAATAAATAAAACACTCATCAGTGGTAGGGGAGGGGATTATTTCCAAAAAGTAAAAACAATAAAAGATTATTTTCAAAAAGTAAAAAAATTTGCACTCATCTCTGAAGTGCAAAAACATTTTTTTCTATAATGGACTAAGGAGATCAAACCAGTCAATCCTAAAGGAAATTAACCCTGAATATTCATTGGAAGGATAATGCTGAAACTGAAGCTCCAATACTTTGGCTGCCTGATGCAAACAGCTGAGTCACTGGAAATGACCCTGATGCTGGGAAAGATCGAAGAAGGCAATGGCACCCCACTCCAGTACTCTTGCCTGGAAAATCCCATGGACGGAGGAGCCTGGTGGGCTGCAGTCCACGGGGTCGCTAAAAGTCGGACACGACTGAGCAACTTCACTTTCACTTTTCACTTTCATGCATTGGAGAAGGAAATGGCAACCCACTCCAGTGTTCTTGCCTGGAGAATCCCAGGGACGGGGAAGCCTGGTGGGCTGCTGTCTATGGGGTCGCACAGAGTCAGACACGACTGAAACGACTTGGCAGCGGCAGTAGCTAAGAAAGATTGAAGGCCAAAGGAGAAGGGGATGACAGAGGATGAGATGACTAGATAGCATCTCTGATTCAACAGACATGAATTTGAGCAAACTCCAGGAGACAGTGAAGGACAGGCATGCTGCAGTCGATGGGGTCACAAAGAGTCAGACACAACTTAGTGACTGAACAGCAACAACACTATTATCACACCCAAAAATTTAACATGTAACACAGTCAATTTTCAAATTCCTACACTTGTTCTGAAAAAAGTTCTTTTTAGCTTTTTTTAAAAAAAAATCTGGATTCACTCGAGGATCTTACATTGTATGTGGTTGTTGTATCTCCTAAGTTTCCTTTTATCTAGAACAGTACTCCTGGCTTATTTTTGTTATTTATTTCTATCAAGACCAGTTGCTTTGCAGAATATCTTACAGTCTGGATTTTTGTCAGTGTTTCCTCATTGTTAGATTCAAGTTGACCACTGGACAAGAAACGATACAAGTGATGCTGATTACTCCCATTATATCACATCAGGACACACATGTCCATTTGTCCCTGGTGATGCCAAGTTGAATCACTTGGTTAAAAATGTGTGTATAAACTAGAGATTTTTTTGTAAAATCTTTTTATTGATTTATGGTCTTTTTAGAAGCTCAGTTACTTGATTCTTCCCTTTAGCTGAGAAATCTAATTTCAAAAGTATTTATTAAAATGGTAAGTTTTGAGGTGGACTTCCTATAGACATAGTTGAGTAAATGTCCCACATTATAAATGAAGGGTAAGGGAGTTAGAGAAGGCGAGGTTTGGGAAAAAAAGGACACCGGCACTTTACAGGAACAGATCACATTTAATGAGGTGAGAAGGGGCAGCAGTCAGATTAGTGAGCTTCTGCACTAACCCAAGAAAAGAGTAAGTATATATAGGCATACATGTGGAAATCTATAGTCTTAAGGGGGCCTGTTCTTCTCCAAGGTTGTCTGGAGTAGTTATCTCTTAAACAGCTGGGGCAAGGAATTCTGGAGATTGGCCAGAGGCTGGACTGGCTGGGAGCTGAGCATAATCAACCTTTATGGCCATTTTTTTTCTCCGGGTGGGAGAGTTCTTTGTTTTCTTAGAACAGTGGGGAGGACTGGGAGGGGAGTTTTAACTCCAGGCTATTTTGAGCCTTATAACTTCCTTCAGTAAACACCTGGATGGGTTCTATGCTCTAGGCATCAAGGGTCCCATATTTTGTCCTTCCTGCAATCCTGTCTTGTCATGACTTTCACCCAGCCGTCCCTGAATCCACTTCCAGTGCCCATCTCTGAATGCGCCCGCCTCTCATGTTAGCTTTGACACTACCTGCCTGCTGGTGTCTATGATTCACCTAAGGAGAAGCCCAAAGTGAGAAGAAAATGGAGCCTCTGAAAAGCTGGGGGCCAAGAAAACACAGGAAAACAACCAGGAGCACCACACAGGAAAAAAACCCGTTCCTTTTGTGAACAGAGAAAAAAAGAACCAATACCAGGGCTGGGATTGCAAGCTGTTGGGAACTAAAAGGAACGAGAGGAAGCTGTGGTAGGAAATGCCTGGCCTCAGAGATCAGAGCTTGAGGCCCCAGGAATCTCAGAAACGTGGCTCCTCGGCAGAGTAAGGCTGGCATGTGATAAATTCCCCAAATTTATCATTTCTATTCACAGTCCTAAATGTGGAATTTTGTGGCATTGAAGACAACTGTCAAGGTATTCAGCATTTTTGAAGAGTGTTGCAGAAGAGGTCTTCAGAACAGGGTATAATCTCATCATGGAGGAAAAAACCCTTTCTGCTCATAATTGCTTCTTCTAACCTATATTGTTTTTATAGTCAAGTAGGTTTTGACACCTTTATAAAGTTGGGTTACTTAAGTCACATGGAGTCACCCCTCAGAGACATTTGCTAATTAAAAAGCACAAAGGCAGGTCCTAAGTGTTCTGTGTGGTCCATAATAAGGGGCGCAAGGACCCATTTGGAAGGGCTCCCTCCAGAAGTTGTTGTAAAACCATCAGAAAGACAGCGGGCTTCTCTGAGAACCAATAATGAAGCAGGCCATGTGACTCCAAGACCCAGGGGTTCTTAGCACAGAATGTTTAAGGCTAGAACTCTGTCCTCTGTGTACAGTTGAGCCTGCACATGTGTTCCTCTCCCACTTGGGACTGTAGAGAAGTGGGCGGAAGCTGAGAAGGTACACGTAAATAAACCAGACGCACCGGGACATGCATTTGCCCATCTACCTCATCAAAAAATGGATTGTTCCCTCGCTTGATTCTTGTTCGGTGCGTCTGGCCACAGATGTGGACTTTGACCACAGGCTTGATGTTGTTGCCACTCAACTGCCGGCCCTCGATCACTCGGACCCGGATCTGCAAGTACAGAAGGGGAGTCGTCACTGAACCTTTCCCAGCATAATGTGTAAGAGAATCCACAGGTGTCACCTTGGCTCATTCGCCCGTAAGGACCACTGAAACCAGGCCAGCGCAGCTTTGCAATGTACTGGTGCTCAAGGACTGGGAGCGTCCACCTGCGCCCATTCTCGTGATGGGAACTGGGATCAGGTTGCCAAAACCAAGAGCGGTCATGGGCTTGCAGTAGTCTAGAACTGGCCTGGGAAAGTGAAGGGCAGGGTGGAGGCTGCTGCCCAGAGTCAGCCTCCTACCTGGTCTTCCTGATCCCTGGGAGGTACTAACACCCTCCATGGCTATCTCCCAAGGAAGCAGCCAGAGCTGTGAGAAAACACAACACCTGTGCTTCCATTCCTTGATTAGCTCTTGGGCTTCCCTAGTGGCTCAGATGGTAAAGAGTCTGCCTGCAGTGTGGGAGATCCAGGTTTGATCCCTGGATTGGGAAGATCCCCTAGAGGAGGGAATGGCAACCCACTCCAGTATTCTTGCCTGGAGAATCCCATGAACAGAGGAGCCTAATGGGCTACAGTCCATGGGGTCACAAAGAGTCAGACATGACTAACTCTCTCACTTCCTACCACAAAAGGGAATTTTATTTCTCTGAAGAGCCTCATCCGGATTGACAACACTTACTGCTGCTTGCAGAAGAAAGATGGGGAGCTCTTCTCATTGAGTTTATGCCCTTACATCCCTTTTTACTGGTTAAGCCACTGCCCACAGGCAGAAGCTCTTCTAACACCACCACAGTTGCCAGAAGCTGGACAACACGGTGTTGGTACGACAGGGATGTGGGGCCCTGGGGCTGTTCCTACCTGGAAGTCCTGTGGCTTGTTAGACAGCATGCGGCGGCTGCTCTTTGCTTTCGTGAGCCTCCGGGCAAGGTGAGCTTCCGGCACGGTCCCTCCTGGCCCCGTGGGCCCTGGGCCCCTGACCGTACTGTCCAACCTGTCCTCATCACCTCCATCTTCCTCCTCTTCTGAAATACCAAAAAGGGATGCATTCAGAGACAGTCCTCATCCTGTATGAGTCTCAACATTCCAGAGAGTTTTCCATGCTGCTGAGGCAGCAGGTGAGGGAGACGCTTCTTGGTGACAGTGACTTGGGACAAGCTGTGACTCAGATCTAGATTCTTTAGGCACATGTGTTCACGTGCAACACGGCATTCATTCGGGCTGTTTTCAAGGTGACTAGGAGAATGCCAGAGGCCATGGGGAGCTGAGAAGAGGAGATGGTACGGATGGACCCAGCCAGACCACCATCACTCAGTTCTGATCTGGGAACCAGCTTGAGGTCAGGGATCTGCCTGAGGTTAGGACGGTGATGTGTGGAAATGCCGGGGAAATTGGAGACTTGGGGAGACTTCCAGTCCACCCTTCCCACTGCAGGTCTTTTCTCTAGAACTTTCCTCGTGAGGTCTTGCACTGTCTCCTTTCTGCCTGAGTTTCCTGATCTCGAATGCCCTCTCCATCCTCATGGTAGGAGAGAAACTGGCCTCCAGTTTCCTGCCAAGCAGACCGAGGTGGTCATCATACTCTCGCTCCACCCTCCCGGTCTGTCACCTCCACACGCATCTGTCCCCTAGCTTCCCTTCACACTCAGTGGGGAAACACGGTTCAAGTGAACCCCCTCCTATCCCTGAGACCCCACTATCTTTTGATTCTTTGAGGACCCTCTAAATGGTCCCCCCTTCAAGTACCTCCAGTGGCTCCTTCCCCATAGGGACCTTCCCTCTGCCTTCAAATATGCACGGATCTTTCTCTCCTATCAAAAACAAACATCAACTCCGTCTTCTATGTTTCTTCCTTTTATTACTCACAAACTTTTTAAAACTTAATGACAAACTTCAGTTATTGTTTTCTTAATACACAGAAAGTTTAAACTCCTGATAACCTGTACAATATAAGACTAGAAGACCAACTAACTCCCTTGTCTAAAAAATACCAGCATCTGTACTCCCTGCCTTTGGATCCTGAACCTCCTCCTTTCCTGATGATCCCATATGGAAATGGTAGGAGACAATTTCCATATGGAGTCATCTGCCAGTCACTCACATCATAGTATGAATTAGTTCCATCCAACTGCCCCGTAGCATGGCTCTTAAAGCTTGGGCTTTGGAGTCATGCTGTCTGCGTGGGAATTCCAGTTTTGAGCTATGTGACTCTGAGTAGTCTCTCAATCTGTTTCAGTTTCCTCGTTCATAAAAAGGGGGAACTAATGGGATTTACCAAAAGGTTACTGTAAAGATAAAATTAATCTATACGCAAGGCCTTTAATATAGTGCCTGGCACAAAACAGCTCCCGACAAATTAATCTGTTTTTTTTTCTTTAAACTTTTATTGAGAAGTCCGTTTTATTGGAGCACTTCCTAAAGAGCAGTAATGGGGTAGGGAAGGGAGGCAGTCAGTGAGCAGCACGGGGGACAGGGCGCAGAGTGAGAAACGGACAACCACAAGGAAGTAAAGGGTCTCCCCAGCGCTTAGCCCAGGGAGAACATTCCTCCTCACCACCCCTCTATTCATGCTCGTCCCATCCGAGTCTGGCTCCTGTTCCACAAAGACCAACCACGACCTCTCCTCGCTAAGCTCAGGACCCTTCCTGAATGCTCGGGCTTCACCTTCCATGGCTTTGGACACTGGGGATCACACAGACTTCTGTGAAGTGAGAAGCTCTCCTCCTGGCACTTTGCAGGGTCTTCCGAGGCCGCACCCTCCCCAACCCCATCTCCAGTTCATCGCGCGTGCCTTCCCGCTCTGTTCCTCTGCTTCTTTGACCCAACATTCTCTGGAGCCACACCTCAGTCTTCCAAGAAGTCACAAACTCACAGAATTTTGACAAGAATGGACCTTAAAGACCTTTGATCCAGAGACTTCCCTGGTGGTTCAGCAGTTAAGAATCTACCTGCCAAAGCAGGGGACACGGGTTCAATCCCTGGCTCAGGAAGATTCCACATCCCACGGAGCAACTAAGACCATACACTGCAACTACTCAGCCTGTGCCCTAAAGCTCGTACTCTGCAACAAGAGAAGTCACCGCAATAAGAAACCCATCCACCACAACTTGGGTGGCCTCTGCTTGCTGCTGAAGGAGGAAACAGAACAAGCTCTATCTTGAAAGCAGGACTCCATTTAGGGCGGGGCTGTGGCCTTTGAGCTATACGCTCAGTATCTATGGAAATGACATACCAACTGGAAAACCAGGCCCCTGGAAAAGCCCCAGGGCTCGTACCTAGACTCTCCATCCCTAAAAGAATACCCTAATTATCTGTGTAACCAAATAGAATCATACATTCTATGATGCTTACTGGGGTATGACCACAGGCCTATTGATAATTGTCCACTGTTAGCTACCTGGGCTTAAGGCATATGAATCACGGGTTAACTTTGATTGTATCTTTCTTTTCCATTGTTCAGACTAGTTTCAGGGAATCTGGGGAGGTGGGTTTGGGCACGTACACTTAGGGTATATAAAGTTTTCACAAAAACTGGTCGGGGGTCCTTGGCTAAGAGGAGACTCTGCCTTGGGCCCGCCGGTGTAATAAACTGCACTCCACTATCTGCATTGTCCTTCTGAGTGAGTTTGTTTCCCGGAACACGTGGCTACAACACCGCAACTAGAGAAAGCTCACACAGCAACAAAGACCCAGCGCAGTCAAAAATAGCTATATAAAAGAAACTAGAAAAATCAAGAGCATAAAGATAAAATTTATTTTTTTGTTGTTTTCAAAAAAAGATCTTAAATCCAACCTGCCCCTCACCCTGTTTTATAGGTAGAAAAACTGAGGTCCAGAAAGCAGAAACAACTTGTTACATTATTAAGAACTGAGCTAAAACCAAGACCACATCCGCGTTCTCCCTCACTGGTTTATGACTGGATCTAGTAAAGGCAATGCTCTCTTCCTGGTTCCTCAATATCTTTGTCAGGACACCAGGAAACCCCAGAGAAGCCACAGGTGAAGAATGGCTACCTCTGCCACTCCAGTACTCTTGCCTGGAAAATCCCACGGATGGAGGAGTCTGGTAGGCTGCGGTCCATGGGGTTGCTAGGAGTCGGACACGACTGCATGACTTCACTTTCACTTTTCACTTTCATGCATTGGAGAAGGAAATGGCAACCTACTCCAGTGTTCTTGCCTGGAGAATCCCAGGGACGGGGGAGCCTGGTGGGCTGACGTCTATGGGGTTGCACAGAGTCGGACACGACTGAAATGACTTAGCAGCAGCAGCCCTCCACACAATAATCTGGGTCTCTTCTTCCCTATTCTTTTTTTTTTCCTAAAAAACATTTTATTTCTATAATTGCTAATTTTACTGACAATTTTTGGCAACATTAATAAAACAGTAAATTTTATCTGAAAGAACAAGCAAAACAGACAAGGAAACTCACAAAGGGCAATAACAAAACAGTAATCTTAACAGATAATCAACGTACTTGTTAACAAAACAAAGTGACATTGCCTCAAAAAACACAGAGGTTATCAATAGGAAAACAGAACTCCTGAAAGAACGCAACTCGCTATTAACTATCTTTTACTTGCAGGCACAGAAACTGACTCTAGCTAACTCAGTTCTAAGAGAGAAGCAAAACCCTTGATGATTATCTCTTCCCAGCATTTTGAAACACTGGCCTTGCTTATTCCTCAAGCAAATTCCATTTCCTCCCAATCCAAAGAATTTGCAACTGCTGTTCTCCTTCCTGGAACGCTCTTCCTCTAGGCCTGCAGGGCTTGCTACCTGCTTAATTGTTTGACATTTCCTTTGATCTATCCAGTTTCAGCACTGTTAATTCACACAATGAAATCTCCAACCCTCTTTTTTTCCTCCTTCTCCTTAAAGGCGCTTTTAAGTTTCCACACTATTCGTCATTCTCCAGTCTAAATTTCCTAGGTTTGGGACTTCCCTGGCAGTCTAGCAGTTAAGACTCTGTGTTCCCAATACAGGGTACATGGGTTTGATCCCTGATCAGGGAACTGTGATCTCGCAGTTTGCATAGCGCTGCTGCTGCTGCTGCTGCTGCTAAGTCGCTTCAGTTGTGTCCGACTCTGCGACCCCATAGACGGCAGCCCACCAGGCTCCCCCGTCCCTGGGATTCTCCAGGCAAGAATACTAGAGTGGGTTGCCATTTCCTTCTCCATTGCATAGCACAGCCAAAAGAAATAAACAATAAAGTAAATTTCCTAGATTTTCTTCTTCTCTGTTCTTAAAGAAGCATCAAAAGAAGGGCTTGCCTGCTGCCTGGATGCAAGTTCTCAGGATGCCCTTCCTACTGTTCTCCACCAGGTGGGCTCCTCACCTCCCTCAAGTTCCAGATGAAACAGTCTTAGTCTGTCCCACCCATCCGCACCGGATGGAAAGAATCCCTTCTCCTGCTAGCACACATAGTTCTATCCTGTCCTCACCACGTGATCTTGCATCTGTTGGACTGTGGGCCTCCTACTACCACCCACTATTCAGAAGCAGGGGGCTTGCCCTTCTCTTCTTTGTACCTGCCCCGTGCTGGACACACTCCCTCCTTGTCCACAGCAGGGGCTTGATGAATGTGGAATGAGGACATCCTGACCCTTACTCCAGCTTTCTGGTATCGTTCTCCAGCAGTCTGGCAAAGTTCCCACTGGGAACTCAGGCAAGAGCACACTATGGTTAGGGGTTGCCCCTCTCAAACCTGGCTCCAGCCTTAGGGAAGCCCAGAGGGTCAGGCTCCCCTTGTGCAAACCTGTTTCAGACTGGGCAATGGCTGGGCCACATGCTTTAGGTTTCCTCCATCTAAGACAAGGGCTTCCCCGGTGGCTTGGTGGTAAAGTATCCACCTGCCAATGCAGAAGACATGGGAAATGTGGGGTTAACCCCTGGGTTGTGAAGAACCCCTGGACGAGGAAATGGCAACCTACTCCAGTATTCTTCTGGGAAAAATCCCATGGACAGAGCAGCCTGGTGGGCTCTAGTCCATGGGGTCCCAAAGAGTCAGACAGGACTGTGCACACACAACAACTAAGATGAATGTCCTTGGGCCATTCTCGGCCCAAAAAGGATTTCCTCCCTGCTGTGGACTGTTCCATGTGGGGTTGGTGGTTATTCATGGCAGTTGTTGTTGCTGTTGTTCAGTCGCTCAGTCGTGTCCAACTGTTTGGGACCCCATGGACTGCAGCACGCCAGGTTTCCCTGTCCTTCACTATCTCCCAGAATTTGCTCAAACTCATGTCCACTGAGTTGATGATGCCATCCAACCTTCTTCTCCTGCCCCCAATCTTTCCCAGCATCAGAGTCTTTTCCAATGAGTCAGCTCTTCTCATCAGGGGGCCAAAGTATTGGAGCTTTAGCTTCAGTCCTTCCAATGAATAGTCAGGGTTGATTTCTTTTAGGATTGACTGGTTTGATCTTGCAGTCCAAGGGATGCTCAAGAGTCTTCTCCAGCACTACAGTTTGAAAGCATCAGTTCTTCAGTGCTCAGCCTTCTTTATGGTCCAACTCTTACATCTGCACATGACTACTGGAAAAACCGTAGTTTTGACTATATGAACTTTTGTAGGCAAAATGATGTCTCTGC
>NW_011494744.1:1462710-1463706 GCF_000754665.1 Bison bison bison | reverse complement strand
GACAGGGAAATGGCAACCACTCCAGTATTCTTGCCTGGAGAATCCCAGGGATGGGGGAGCCTGGTGGGCTGCCATCTATGGGGTCGCACAGAGTCGGACACAACTGAAGTGACTTAGCATCAGTAGCAGCAGCAGCACAAACTGAGTGGCTTAAAACAACCGAAATTTATTCTGAGAGACCCAAATCCCAAGATTCTAAAACCAAGGTGTTGGCAGGGCCATGCTCCCTCAGAAGCCTTTAGAGAAAAATCCTTCCCTGCCTCTTACTAGTTGGTGGCTCCTGGCCTGTTCCTTGGCTCGTGGCTGCATCACTCTAATCTCTGCCCCCTCCCCCACGTGTCCATGGGTCCTCACCTTTCCTCACAGGACACCAGTCATTGACCTTCGGGTCCGGTCTATTTAAGGATGACTTCATTTTAACAGATTACATTCTGGAAAGACCCTGTTCCCAAACAGTTCACATTCTGAGGTTCTGTGTAGACTGGAAGTGGGGAGCGGGGGACACTGTTCGACCCACTACACTGGCCATCTTTCAGATCTTTCCAGTTTGGTCCTTCTGGCACTCCAGTCCATAGTCTGCAGCCACACATGCTGCCACAAGCTATGGATCACATCGTGTCCCCGCTCCCACTTCCTTCATGTCCTTGCTTTTCTCCCAACCCCTCAGGTTATGGGATCTAACATGGCAACTACGCCTCTAGGTGCCGCTCAATCCCTCCCTTGATCGTATTCACCTGGTTCATTTGACTCTCCACTGACTACACTCATTCACAAAGATAACTGAACTTGGACACACACCTTACTGACTGCTACTGCTAAGTCACTTCAGTCATGTCCGACTCTGTGCAACCCCATAGACGGCAGCCCACCAGGCTCCGCCGTCCCTGGGATTCTCCAGGCAAGAACACTGGAGCGGGTTGCCATTTCCTTCTCCAATGCATGAAAGTGAAAAGGGAAAGTGAAGTCGCTCAGCCGTGTCTGACTAGAGTCACTTTA
>NW_011494744.1:1461508-1462610 GCF_000754665.1 Bison bison bison | reverse complement strand
CAGCATCAGAGTCTTTTCCAATGAGTCAGCTCTTCTCATCAGGGGGCCAAAGTATTGGAGCTTTAGCTTCAGTCCTTCCAATGAATAGTCAGGGTTGATTTCTTTTAGGATTGACTGGTTTGATCTTGCAGTCCAAGGGATGCTCAAGAGTCTTCTCCAGCACTACAGTTTGAAAGCATCAGTTCTTCAGTGCTCAGCCTTCTTTATGGTCCAACTCTTACATCTGCACATGACTACTGGAAAAACCGTAGTTTTGACTATATGAACTTTTGTAGGCAAAATGATGTCTCTGCTTTTTAATATGCTGTCTCGGTTTGCCATAGCTTTTCTTCCAAAGAGCAAACATCTTAATTTCATGGTTGTGGTCACTGTCTGCAGTGATTTTGGAGCCCAAGAAAATGAAGTCTGTCACTGTTTCCATTGTTTATGGCAGAGGAAGTGGTAAATCATAGCCCTTTGCAGTGCTGGGCTCTGAACAAGCCCTTATCACTAACCTCTTGATGGATGCTCCAGAAAGAGCCTGCAGGAGACAAAGAACCAGTTTATTCTGCAAACACCTTCTGCTAGTCAGACTTTAGGTTGAAAGGAAGGATCAGCAGGAAACTGCACCAAGTGATCCCTACCACCTGCATCTCCGAGTAGCAGGAAAAAGTTTATTTGGGCAGGAAATCACCCCTTTATGTGGGGGGAAGCTGCACAAGATTAAACAATGCTGACACCCTAAGTGTTCCAAAGAAGGACCAGGGCCCTTAGGGCACTGCCAAACTTCACACAGCACAAGCTGTTTCACTACCCAACTTGAGCCGCTGTGCTGGCATGCTCTGTACTGAGACCCAGGCGTAAGCTGAAGAACGGCTAAGAGGATCTACAAAGTATGAGTGTTTCATAACCACAGGGAGCAACAGTAAACCAGGAACTGCTGACTGAATAGGAAGTTGCTGGTGGTAATTTATTCCTAGGACTGTTGTAACCAAGTAGCACAAACTGTGCCTGGAAAATCCCATGGAGGGAGGAGCCTGGTGGGCTGCAGTCCATGGGGTTGTTAGGAGTCAGACACAACTGAGCGACTTCACTTTTCACTTTCATGCACTGGAGAAGGAAA
>NW_011494744.1:1456147-1461408 GCF_000754665.1 Bison bison bison | reverse complement strand
GCCTGCTACTGCTAAGTCACTTCAGTCGTGTCCGACTCTGTGCGACCCCATAGACGGCAGCCCACCAGGCTCCGCCGTCTCTGGGATTCTCCAGGCAAGAACACTGGAGCGGGTTGCCATTTCCTTCTCCAATGCATGAAAGTGAAAAGGGAAAGTGAAGTCGCTCAGCCGTGTCTGACTAGAGTCACTTTAATTTCATGATCTCAAACCTTCAGCGGACTCACAGGATTGACCAGGTATCATACCAAGGCATCTACCTCCAAGTTGTCCTAAATCTTGGTTTGAGATGGCCATTGATTGGCCAAGACGGTCAAATCCCTCTACCCTTTTGAACTCCCACCTACTTTTACCTTGAAAGTGTCCAATGCTCTGTCCTCCTCATCATCGACTAATGATCTTACTTCTTATTTCACAGAGAAAACAGGCAATCAGGGTGACCAAGACCATCCTGACCAGCAAGCACCTTTATCCAAACACTTCCCATGCCTCTCATCTTTTCCACCTATGCACTTCTTGGGTCACCATCCCAGCTAATCTTCTTTCATTCCTTGATGGAGACTTCTTTCTATATGAATTTTTTTTTTGGTCAATATTTACTATTTCCTGTTCCTAAACACAGCAACCTTGTTTTTCCAGAGTCCTAGAATGTCAGTCTCTGCCTGTGATACTAACTATGCTTCTCATGACAAGGTCTTATTAAATGGTGGTACTGGTTAAGGCAGAATTTAATTACCCTGGGCCAAAGGTCATGGGAAAATCAGGACCAAGAGTTGGTATGATATAATCAGTGCAAGTTAAAAAGTATGAAGCAGAACAGGAGAGAGTAAATTTATAAGCATGAAAATATTTTGGAGATGACATGCTGATTTATCTGGAATGTTGAATAATAACTTTGCTTGGTTTCTAACATGCTAGAATAAATGTCTGCATTCAAGCATGAGCAATTCATTTCTCTCCACTCTGGTTTTTGGGGTAAATCACACTATATGGGCCCTAAGAATCTTATGGAATAGTTCCAATACATTGACCAAAGCAAAGGTACCATAGAAAGGTCTGTAACTGAACAGCGATACAAACATGGGCTTGCAGGGAAAGTCTGGCAGCATCTGCCTTTGATCGATGGACACTGTGAGCCCATCTAGGAAATGCTGCCCAAGAGCTCTGAGTCCGGACAAGATAACATTAACCAGATTAAAATGCTCAACTCTAGGGCTTCTCAACGTGAGCTCCAAAACTGGCCTTCAGGGGCTTCCCTGGTGATCCAGTGGCTAAGACTCCATACTCCCAATGCAGGGGGCCTGGATTCAATCCCTTTTCAGGGAACTAGATCCCACATACTGCAACTAAGAGTTCATAGGCTGCAACTGAAGATCCTGCAAGCCACAAGGAAGACTGAAGATCCAGAGGGACACAACTAAGAAATGGGGCAGCCAAATAAATTACTGAAATGAATAATATTTAAAAAACAAAAACAACATCAGCCTTCATCAGGATCTCCTGGAAGTTCCTGTTAACCATACAGACTGGAGGGATTGCACTTCAGATCAGTCTCTGAAGCTAGGTGCTGGAAATCTGTACATTTAAAGATTTCCCCTGATGATTTTACTGTGTCTAAAATTTAAGAACCATCTGTGTATTATGATCACTTTGATTTTCCTAAATATCCTCAGTGGGAGAAATAGTCTAATACCATCAATTTGCTGGATAAAGCCAATTAGAGACCCAATCATAGAAAGAGTACCTACAATTGATGTTCTAACACATTGGTCATGTTTCAGGGCAGCTCTGAACAACAGTCCCTTGTCCAGAACGTTTTCCATGGATCCTCAAGGTCTATTAATCCTCAGTCTGGGGGCTTCCCTGGTGGCTCAGTGGTAAAGAATCTGCCGGCCAATGTGAAGCGGTAAAGAATTCACCTCCCTGGTCCAGGAAGATCCCACATGCCACGGAGCAGCTAAGACCATGTACCACACCGACTAAGCCTGAGCTCTACAGAGTCTGGGAGTTGCAGCCACTGAGTCCACTTGCCCTAGAGCCTGCGCTCCACTAGAGAAGCCACCACAGTGAGAAGTCACACACAACTAGAAAGTAGCCCCCGCTTGCCACAACTAGAGAAAAACCCAAGCAGCAACAGAGACCCAGCACAGCCAAAAAAAAATCTTTAATTTAAAATAAATATTCCATTGAAAAAAAACTATCCTCGGTCTGGCACTCCTAGACCTCAGGAACATGCTTCCCTTTTATTACTCTCTGGATGTATCAGTCACTTTGGCCTATACTCTGGTGTTCACCAAAATGCCCTTCTTGAACAAAAATTTAAACTGTATCTATTGCTCATCCACCATTCACTCATTCATTCATTCACTCAATCAACTGAGCATTTATTGAACAATTATGGTTTTCCAAGTGCTGTACTAAGTAATAAAGATACACAGTTGAAATATAGCCCAAAAAGTATTTTCTCTAAGAAATTGTTTCCCATGTAATAATTAGCTTAGTCTTCCCTTGAGGAATTTATTATATTTAGCTCTGATCTATAATTATGTTTATATCTTACCTCTGTACTGAAACACAAGCTCCTTGGTGGCAAATAATTCCTTTCTCTCTTCTGTATGCTCCACAGACAGGTGTCAGTAAGTGTTTTCTGAACTGGACTAAATTTAACTTCAAGCAAAATGACTTTGGCATCCGTGGAATGGAATGAATTTGAAGCAGCCAAGTCTAGCTACTTTTTTTTTTTTTTGCATTTCTAGAACCAAAGGATATACACTTTAAACAGATTGTTCTTCAAAAATAGATGTGAGATTTTAAAAATAGTTTATTCTGGCCATGGGAATGTAGGTTCCAGTCAAACTAAATGACATCTGGCAAACCAAGTCAGCAAAATAACAAACTTTCAGAATGTCAAGCTTGTGGTCTGAGTCAGCCCACCCCTCTGTCATAGGAACAGTCTCAAGAGGCAAGCAAAGAAAAGTGGACTTTTTGACACCATTCATGTTCAGTTAAGTCACCAAGGCCCCAGGGTATGCAGCCTTTGTCATTTTGACATTAAGAGCTTCAAGGAAGCCTTCCTTAAAAATGAACCTCTTAAAGAATTCCCTGATTGTCCAGTGGCTAAGATTCTGTGCTCCCACTGCAGGGAGCCAGGATTCAATCCCTGATTGGGGAACTAAATCCCACATGTGCAACTAAGAGTTTGCATGCCACAACTAATGATCCCACATGAAGCAATTCATCGAAGATCCCACATGTCACAACTAAGACCCAGTGTAGCCAAATCAATTAAAAAAAAATGAACCCTTTAGATACAACACCAAAGATCTGATCCACGAAAGCCGTCATTGATAAGCTAGGCTTCATTAATATTGAAAACTTCTGTTCTGCGAAATACAATATCCAGATAATTAGAAGACAAGCCAAGATGGTGAGGAAACATTTACAAAAGATACACGTGATAAAGGACTGTTACCCAAAATATACAAAAAACTCTTAAAACTTGACAATCACAAAATAAACAACCTGGTTTAAAAACAGGCCAAAGATCTTAACAGAAACCTCATCAAAGAAGACACACAGTTAGCAAATAAGCATATGAAAAGATGTTCTACATCTTACGTCATCAGAGAAATGCAAATTAACACAATGAGATACCACTACACAGATATTAGAATGGTCAAAATCCAAAACACTGACAATACCAAATGTTGATAAGAATACGGAGCAACAGGAACTCTCCTCAATTGCTGGTGAGAATGTAAACTGGTACAGCCACTTTGGATGGCAGTTTGATGGTTTCTTACAAACTACGCACACCTTACCCTGCTGCTGCTGCTAAGTCGCTTCAGTCGTGTCCGACTCTGTGCAACCCCATAGACGGCAGCCCACCAGGCTCCCCCATCCCTGGGATTCTCTAGGCAAGAACACTGGAGTGGGTTGCCATTTCCTTCTCCAATGCATGAAAGTGAAAAGTGAAAGTGAAGTCGCTCAGTCGTGTCCAACTCTTTGCGACCCCATGGACTGCAGCCTACCAGACTCCTCTGTCCATGGGATTTTCCAGGCAGAAGTACTGGAATGGGGTGCCATTGCCTTCTCCGATACCTTACCCTATCATCCAGCAATCATGCCCCTTGGTATTTATCCAAAGGAGTTGAAAACTTATGTCCACACAAAAATCTGCACACGGATATTTATAGCAGCTTTACTTATAACTGCCTTGCAACTTGGAAGCAACCAAGATGTCCTTCAGTAGGTGAATGGGTAAATAAATTATGGTAAATCCAGACAATAGAGTATTATTCAGAAATAAAAAAAAAGAGCTACCAAGTCAAGAAAAGACATAGAGGAAGCTTAAATGCACATTACTGAGTGAAAGAAACCAATCGGAAAAGACTGTATACTGTATACTGTGACTGATTCCAACTCTATAATATTCTGGAAAAGGCAAAACTATGGAGACAATGAAAACACCAGTGGTTTCCAAAGGTTAGGGGGTGTGGCTGGGGAGAAGATGAATATGCAAAGCACAGAAGATTTTTAGGGCAATTAAAATATTCTGCATGATACTATAACGACAGATATATATCATTATACGTTTGTCCAAACCTTAGAATGTACAACACCAAATGTGAGCTCTAAGGTAAACTATGGACTTTGGATGATTATGATATGTCAATGAAGGTTCATCCTTTGTAAATTAAAAACAAGTACATTCTGCTGAGTGACGTTTATAGTGGGGAAAGCCATGCATAGGCAGGGGCAGAGGGTATATGGGAAATCTCTGTATAGTTTGCTCAATTTTGTGGTAAACTAACATTGCTCTGAAAGATGATGCTGCGAAAGTGCTGCACTTAATATGCCAGCAAATTTGGAAAACTCAGCAGTGGCCACAGGACTGGAAAAGGTCCATTTTCATTCCAATCCCAAAGAAAGGCAATGCCAAAGAATGCTCAAACTACCACACAATTGCACTCATCTCACACACTAGTAAAGTAATGCTCAAAATTCTCCAAGCCAGGCTTCCGCAATATGTGAACCGTGAACTTCCTGATGTTCAAGCTGGTTTTAGAAAAGGTAGAGGAACCAGAGATCAAATTGCCAACATCCGCTGGATCGTGGAAAAAGCAAGAGAGTTCCAGAAAAACATCTATTTCTGCTTTATTGACTATGCCAAAGCCTTTGACTGTGTGGATCACAATAAACTGTGGAAAATTCTGAAAGAGATGGGAATACCAGACCACCTGACCTGCCTCTTGAGAAATTTG
>NW_011494744.1:1452008-1456047 GCF_000754665.1 Bison bison bison | reverse complement strand
TGAGAAATTTGTATGCAGATCAGGAAGCAACAGTTAGAACTGGACATGGAACAACAGACTGGTTCCAAATAGGGAAAGGAGTTCGTCAAGGCTGTATACTGTCACCCTGTTTATTTAACTTATATGCAGAGTACATGATGAGAAACGCTGGGCTGGAAGAAGCACAAGCTGGAATTAAGATTGCCGTGAGAAATATCAATAACCTTAGATATGCAGATGACACCACCCTTATGGTAGAAAGTGAAGAGGAACTTAAAAGACTCTTGATGAAAGTGAAAGAGGAGAGTGAAAAAGTTGGCTTAAAGCTCAACATTAAGAAAACAAAGATCATGGCATCCGGTCCCATCACTGCATGGCAAATAGATGGGGAAACAGTGGAAACAGTGTCAGATTTTATTTTTCTGGGCTCCAAAATCACTGCAGATGGTGACTGCAGCCATGAAATTAAAAGACGCTTACTCCTTGGAAGGAAAGTTATGACCAACCTAGATAGCATATTCAAAAACAGAGACATTACTTTGCCAACAAAGGTTTGTCTAGTCAAGGCTATGGTTTTTCCTGTGGTCATGTATGGATGTGAGAGTTGGACTGTGAAGAAGGCTGAGCGCCGAAGAACTGATACTTTTGAACTGTGGTGTTGGAGAAGACTCTTGAGAGTCCCTTGGACTGCAAGGAGATCCAACCAGTCCATTCTGAAGGAGATCAGCCCTGGGATTTCTTTGGAAGGAATGATGCTAAAGCTGAAACTCCAGTACTTTGGCCACCTCATGCGAAGAGTTGACTCATTGGAAAAGACTCTGATGCTGGGAGGGATTGGGGGCGGGAGGAGAAGGGGACGACAGAGGATGAGATGGCTGGATGGCATCAGTGACTCAACGGACGTGAGTCTCAGTGAACTCCGGGAGTTGGTGATGGACAGGGAGGCCTGGCGTGTTGTGATTCATGGGGTCGCAAAGAGTCGGACACGACTGAGCGACTGATCTGATCTGATCTGATCTGAACATTGCTCTTAAAAAGTATTTAAGAAAAAAAAAAAAAGAGCCTCCAGATTGTTTCATTCCCATAATCTATGGTCATAATTAGTTTCTTCAATTTGCAGAGCTGAATTTTTCTGAACGTCTGCACTTCTGTGTTCTATCCTTAATATTTCCAACCACTATGTGGATGGTAACCTTAAAAATCAACATCAGTAGTGGTCGACAGTGGTTACCACAGGAGGGTGGCACTGTGAGAGGTCTGTATGTTCTTATGTCTTATATTCCCTCTGTTTATAATTTTATAAGCAGATACTGCTTTTGAACTAAAAAAACAGCCCCAACAAAGTCACATTTTAAACTTTGAAAAGATGTATTTAAATTAGAGGGAGTGGACTCATTACTTTTATATAAAATTGTAACATTTTTTAAAGAGTCAATTTAAGGGAAGTGATGGGACTTTCCTGGCAGTCCAGTGCAGTAGTTAAGACTTTGCCTTTGAATGCAGATGGTGCTGATCTCTAATCAGAGAGCTAAGATCCCCAAAGTCTCATGGTCCAAAAGCAAGACATAAAACAGAAACAATAGTGTAACAGATTAAAGACTTTAAAAGTGGTCCACATAAATTAAAAAAAAAAAAAAAACTTAAAAAAAAATTTAAGGGAAGTGGAAAAACCAATTTCTGGGCCTGATCGTCTGTATGTTAAAGTCTGTGATGGCAGGAGGTACGGTTGCCCTGCTGTCATTTCTCTGTCTCACGTTTGTCAGACCTATTTCCTCCAAGACTGTAAGCTGTTGGTTTTTTGTTCCTAGGGTCTTCCCTAGCATTGAGTTGTACTAAGGACTCAAAGATATCCTTGCTTAGTTGAATTGTCATATTAAGACAAAAAGAGTTTTATCTTAACACATCCAGATAATCTAGAACATTCAGAGTTTTTTAAGTGTTGAACAAAAGTTTCTTTTAGCCAGATTATGAAATCAATATTCAGAATGCTACCCTTAACCCAGTCATGGTGAAGGTTACTCTTGTAGAACAAAGGCAGTACTTCCGGATCAAAGAAACCTGTTCATTTTTGGAATAGAGAAATTTCACTCTGTCATTTCACACTTTAACACACAATTGTCCTGTGTACACAGCTCATCAACATTCTTTGTTTGAAATTCAAATAAACAGAACCCAAGTTCTGGCTCATTTCCTATCTTCATCCAGCAGTATCAGATATTAAAAAGAATTTATGAAGCAGATCTTGGCCACCAGCCACAGAACCTGCTGGGAGTCAGCTTCCTAAGAGGATGGGAGACTCAATCCATAAGCATTGCTGGAGCTCCGTGCTACCCAGACAACCCACGAGGAGAAGGAGCCTCGGGCAAAGGGAGTCTGGAATCAAGGGTTTTCTCCCCAGTGAGTTTAAAAGTTCAAGAGTTGATGCTTTTCTCATTGCTAAGGAAGCAGCCTTTGCTCCAGGGAAATGGCATGTTTTCTGAGCTTGGGCTCACAAGGGTCTGTCTCAGGAGATGGGACCTCTGCCTGTACTCCCAACAGCTTGGTAAACTGCTTATTCTCAAAATCTTCCTGGTCCACTAAGACACAATCCGTTGTTTTTTTTTTTTCCTGATATTTAACAAGAAAGCACTTAGTCATCTCAGCGTGACTCAGATCATTCTTTTCTAATAGCTCTCCTTTTTAGAAGAAACAATTTGAATGTTCATAAAGACTGAGGCACTCAACTGAGCTCATGACTACAAGTCATCCAGAATTATTTTTTGTACAAATAAAGACCACATTCATGTAGGACTTACTCTAGGACAGGCACTGGGCTGAGTGCTTTCTATGCATTATCTCATTTAATCTTTCCAGACGATGTCCTACTATGTTCCTCACCTTACAGTAAAAGAAAACAGAGATTCAGAAAGGCTAATGACTTAACCAAGGTCACATGGCTAACTAACAACAGACAGAGAATCCAACCTGTGGAGGCCGGTCTGACTCCAAAACCCTTGCTGTTATCCATAATGTTATACCTTCAGGAAAAGTCTTGTCTCCAAACCTGGCTGAAAGTTCCTGGAGAGCAGGAGCTGTATCTTAAAGAATTCACCACCCTCAGCACTGCAGCACCAAGCAATGAATCAGAATACCCAACAACCAATTTCTTTACTCCATAAATATTCAATACTAAGAATCTGTGTGGTGCTAGTTCACTGTAAACTATAAGTTTATGCTTTCTACTTGAATGAACCTCAAAGCTATTTTTTCCCCCCCTCTAAAGGCCCAGCTGAAAGGGTATCACAAAAGGGCCCTTTATCCTGGCTCTTGAAATGGAATAAAGACAATGAAACTGCCTTTTATCTACCAGTATACAAGGGCTTCCCTGGTGGCTCAGACAGTGAAGAATCTACTTGCAATGAGGGAGACCCAGGTTCAATCCCTGGGTTGGGAAGATCTGGAGAAGGGAGTGGCTTCACTCCAATATTATGGCTCCACTAAATACTGGCTCTGCTTCTTTATTCTTGCCTGGAGAATTCCACCAACAGAGGAGTCTGCAAAGAGTCAGACTCGACTGAGCGACTTTCACTTTCACTATACAGGGTTGAATAGTGTCCTCTCAAAAGTCATGTCCATCTGTAACCTCAGAACGTGACCTTGTTTGGAATAGGGTCTTGCAGGCATAATCAAGTTAACCGGAGATCACACTGGATTAGGGTGGACTGAATCCAATGCCTGGTGTCCAAATAAGATGAGAAATTTGGACACGGACATGCAGAGAGCACCATGTGAGACTGAGACACCAGGAGAACATGATGTGATGACAGAGGTGGGGACGGCAGTGATGCGTCTACAAGCCACGGGACACCAAGAACTGGCAGCAACCCCCAGAAGCTGGGACAGAAACACGGAACAGTCCTTAGAGGGAACCCAGCATTGGACACTTTGACTCCAGACATCTAGGCTCCAGAACTAGAGAGGACACATTTCCATTGGTCGAGCCACTAGTTTCTTATTACCTTATTACAGCAGCCTTAGGAAACTAAGAAACAGGAAACAGGGAGTGGCTTAGGGAAAATAT
>NW_011494744.1:1426860-1451908 GCF_000754665.1 Bison bison bison | reverse complement strand
TCCCCCAATTCAGTGGCTCCAGCAGACAGCCCACCAGTTGGGGGTGCATTTTTTGGGCCAAAAAGTACCCACTGTCCTTCCCAGGCCAGAGCAAATGCTGATGACTGTAGGCATCGGCGGAGGCGGCGGGAAGGATAGGGTTGGACCACTCGGGCCATCCCCTCATGGAGTGCTGCTCAGGACCCCACTTTCCTCTGTGGTGCATCTGTCATCACTGCTGTGACAGCAAAGGGAGCCACAGATGTTCCTGAGCCATTGCCAGGCCCTTGTGAGGCCAAGAGAGTTAGAGGACCAAGCAGCGTGCCTGAGGTGCCACTGGGAAGAGGGTGAAGGCAGAGTGCATTGCTGATGTGTTGGTGTCCTTATAAGAGGTAAGGGGCTATGTCAGTCATAACTATCTCTGAGGAGGAAGGAGCCAGGTAACTAATGCTGAACACACAACTTCCGGGTCAATAAATAGGTCCAAACCATAATAGTGAGCCATCTGCAGGGTGGGTGAGTGGGGGCAATGGCTGGGATGAGACTGAGGCAGACAGAAAGTCACACAGGAAGGGGACAGACACTACGAGACAGGAAAGGAGGTGCTGCTGCAGGTGCTGAGAAAACCCGTTAGGTGGTCAAAGCACTGAGTTCTGAGAAATGCAGAGAAGGTAGGTCCTGAGAACCAAGACTGGCAGGAACCAGGGTTACGGCACCCCCCCAGGAAGGAGAGTGCCCAGGTGGCAGTGAGCGTGGCGGGGTGAGTGGGGCCTCCCTTCCTGGGGTGCACGGCAAGGCTGGGGTGACACACCTTCAGGCAGAAGAAGGCACAGAGAGACATGAAGCATCATGTCACCCTGGAAAGATACCAGGAGGAGGTCGGACTCCGCTGTGTGAAAGGCCTGACTGTCTTATAGATGTCCATCCACCTGCAGCCCCAAATTTACCCTGAGACCCAACCCCATCCAGAGCAGCACCCTGAATGACCCACAGCCCACGTCCAAGAACAAGGAGCACAAGGTGGGTTGTGCAGCCAGAAGCACTTGGTTAAAGGAGAGGGGGGCTGTTGGGAGGTGGGAAGGGGTTGTGGCCAAGGGGGAGAGAGGGGCTTCAACCCGTGAGACAGGAGACTGAGCGCACAGCCTGGTGATGGCACATTTAGGAGGTGCAGACATGTGAAGGGAGAGACCACTCCTGAGACTCACAACCAACCGACATCATCCAGGGTGCAAGCTACAAACCCTAAGCAAAGCCTTGCCTGGGACATCCTGCTGGAGTCTGTGTGCTGGGTGGTCTCATGAGGCTGCTCAGTCAGGTACCCAAGTAGGAACCTAGGAGGCTTTCCAGAATAGACCCCCCACTCATGTCCTGCCTTTTGTCTGTATAACAGCTTTAGTCAAAGAACAAATTTCATCAGAGAAATGAGAACATGCAGAAAGAACAGTAAAGCCAGACAAAATAATAATACTTTAGCTATGAAGCAAAGTCAAAGACCTTTAGTTCTTCAAGGACTATATAGATAATATTCTGAGCCACGTCCTTTGAGCTGTTTTGCAGATACTGGAACCCCAACCAGGAGGAAGAAGCTCACTGTATGCTGCCCACAAGCACATGGACCCCAGACCGGTTGGAACCAGAAGGTCGATGATGCTGACTCCCAATTACCTCACCACCGGCCAATCAGAAGAATGTCCACGAGCTGATCACACCCCACTCCTTGAACACTGTGACTCCTCACTACTTCCTCCAGGGTGAGACACACAGTTTTGAGGCATTAGCCAGCTGCGGCCCTTTCGCCTGGCAAAACAATAAAGCTATTTTTTTCTACTTGATCCAAAACTCTTTAATCTAGCACCCATGTACAGAGGCTGAATTTCAGGAACAGCAAGGAACTGTCTCAGTCTCTTCTCCTTTAAAGGGTATTTGGTAGACTCTTGTAATGTCCCAATTCAGGGCAGCTCCACCTGCCTCCCGGGGCCCTGTCTAGCTAGGCAGGGAAGTTTAGAGATTCTGAAAGTGAATAGTGAAAATGTTAGTCTCTCACTCATGTCCAGCTCTTTGCGACTCCATGGAAAGTAGCCCACCAGCCTCCTCTGTCTATGGAATTCTCCAGGCAAGAATACTGGTTTGGGTAGTAATTCCCTTCTCCAGGGGATCTTCCCAACCCAGAGATGGAACCTGGGTCTCCTGCATTGCAGGCAGATTCTTTACTGACTGAACCACCAGGGAAGCCCATAGTGTCTAGTGACAAGAAAGCTTTCCTGGTGAGTCCTTGTGTCCCTTTAGTAGATTCCCCTACTAAAGGCATAGGCTGGGCCTTCAGGAGAGTCAGCTTACCTCCCGTGCCTGGCACGCTGGTCCCACCGGGGTCATTTGGATGTGGAGCTGAAGGTGGATGATAGCCAATCACCAGGTCAATTGTTGCCTGGGTAGAAAAATTCATTGCAGATAGAATCAGTGCAGGGCATCAAAATGCTTCAGACACAACACAAATCAATTCAGCAGCAGTAACAGTTTTCAAAGGAGTGAGCAGGGGGATGGGAAAGTGAGAAGAAGAGAGAGAGAAGGGTGGCACACCCTCCTTGTCTTCCCAAACACGAGCCCAGGTGAACTGGAAACACTTGCAAAAGCAGGTACCAGTACAGGCTGCCAAGTGTATTATTGCTAAGGGGCAGCCTCATAAACCGGAGGAAAGCTATGACAAGCAAGCAAGAACTTGTCACGAGCCTCCTTCCTAGGCTGTAGATGGCCTCCAATCACAGAATGACAGTCCCAGAGGCTCATTCTAAGTGATTAAGGTTTTTGTTCACTCACTGACATCTTTGCTAGTTGCTAAAATTAATTTTTACACTTCTTTCCAAAAAGATTTTTATGTGGCTAACAAAAAGTAATAGAATAATGTGATTCATAAAATGGGGTTCAAAAAGGGGAAACAAGTCTGATGAAAGAGGAAACAAATAGGCAAAATATGAAACTGAACATAAGTACCACTCCTCTTGCATTAAATATGACCCCAAGTTGGCTAGAAGCCAAGGGAAGTAGAAGAACAGAAAATGTTACATAAACTTTCATTATCAGAAAGGAAGAAACATACTAAACTCATTATAGGAAATAAAATTATGTCCATTTAAAAAACCTGAGTTAAATTTCTCATGTGGAGCATTATTTTAGTGCAGAGTTTCCTATACTTTCATATTTAGTGAACTGATAAAATTTCAAAAGAGTTTGCTAGTGGGACTCAACATTGGGTCACTAATTTTATTTTGTCAAACGCATGCCCACAACTACCATCTACTGTTATAAGCATTTCACAAAATAAAGGATCTCAACAGCAAGAATGAGGACGGATAAATCTCAGAATAAAAGATGTCCTTTGAAAATAAGAATGGGGCACACTCACACTCTACCCAGGTTATCAGATAAAATATAGGGCATAAAACTGGGGACATACCTATCCTACAAAATGACTCATTGTTTATCTGAAATTCAAATTTAAATGCGCATCTCCCACGCTTTCATTTGCTGCTACTTTTGCTACACCTGGTAAACTCTAACACACACACATTTATTATGTATTGCCCTGCTTTTTCCCACCTATCTAGTCATCAGTGAATATTCCCACATGGATCAGCACATTCTTTGCCAACTTAGGAACTATAACCTGGGAGACACTGAACAGGAAAGCAAATGATGTCTCTGGCAGCAGTCTCTTGGCAAATACAGAATTGGAAGAACAGTGTCTCATGGCTACAAGTGAACAATAGGAAAACTGAATGCAATTAGGAGCTCAACTGCCAAACTTAATCCAAGAATTCAACCTTCAAACCCTAGAAGAGTCCATGAATGGCTTGACCATCAATGGTTTCCCAATAACCTCAGGATTCTCAGAGGTGCTGAAGGCCCCCTAATAGGCGTGAGATGATACCAGGGGGCCAGGACCATACACTTCCTTACTCCATTCAATCACCACAGTTCTGCCATTTCAGGGTTCTACATACACTTGCCTTCTCTGCTTTAAAGAGAAGAAAAATACCCAGAAACATCACTGCCTTGTTACATCTTCCTTTAGTATCATTTCTCTCAGTCAGGTTTTGGGTAGATAGATGACAGCTGACATTCTGAATCCACGTTTTATGATTAAAAGCAAACCTATACGTTTTGGAGACTAGACTAGCAAAACCGACATTCCTAATGGGCATTAATGTATTCTTGCCTACGGGGAGGGCCTCTTTTACTTTAAACTTTCTCCCATTTGCCCAGACTCCCACGCAAAATAAATTGTTCGGAAAATGAAGGCATCAGAGGTTAACAAGGCAAGCTTTATGAGTGCTTGTTAGCAATCTTAGAAATCTGATTTAACTGGTGGCTCAGTAGCAAAGAGTCCACCTGCCAATGCAGGAGACATGAGTTTGATCCCTGGCCCAGGAAGATCCCACGTGCTGCAGAGCAACTAAACCCATGAGCCACAACTACGAAGCCTGTGCTTTAGAGTCTGAGAAACACAACTACTGAGCCTATGTGTTGCAAGTACTGAAGCCTGGGCACCCTAGAGCCTGAGCTCAGCAAGAAGAGAAGCCACTGCAATGAGAAGCCTGTGTGCCGAACTACAGAATAGCCCGCATAGCAGTGAAGATACAGCACAACCAAAAAATAAATACACTTTTTTTTAAAATCTGAGAGTTGTGATACTTGAGTCAAATTTTTTCCTTTTTTTTTTTTAAATTTTATTTTATTTTTAAACTTTATAATATTGTATTAGTTTTGCCAAATATCGAAATGAATCCGCCACAGGTATACCCGCGTTCCCCATCCTGAACCCTCCTCCCTCCTCCCTCCCCTACCCTCCCTCTGGGTCGTGCCAGTGCACCAGCCCCAAGCATCCAGAGTCAAATTTTTTATAGCACATTTCAGAAAGCCTCTCTCTGCTGGTCTCGTATCAGACAATATCAGTGTATACTTATTTAGAGAGGCTGTGATCAGAAAACATTCAGCTGCCAATACAAGTATAAAAATCATGATATGAACATCTTGATATTCTGGTCTAATATTAATGAATTACCTTCTACAGAATGTTTCAAAGTGTGTCTGACACACGAGCTACACTCACCACACAAATGTTAACACCTAAGTGAATACGCACAGAGCTGTACCAAGCGAGGGTCCCACTCGAGCTATAGGATTCTGCCACAGAAAATCAAGTTTATCTAACCTGCAGTATTGTCAGTAAGAGTACAGGATGAGGCCATATCATTTGCAAATACACCTATTTACCTCAAAAACAATAGGTTTGTATATGTGTGTTTGTGTGTGGAGTGAGCTAATTATAATGTCACACTTATCTTAATGAATCTTTGTGCTTAACCATCTCACTCCAAAGCCATTCAACAAGAGGGAAATGCTCACCCCAGTCTCTTGTCCCCTTTCGTTTAGCAGGGAGACCAGTTTGTAGGGCAGTGATCTGCTCTGGTCACCCATCAGGTCCTTCAGGGCTATGGTGGCCGTGCCAATTAACCTGCAGGGAAAAGAGAAAGCACAAAGTAAACTACATAAGAGGCGTATTTCCATTTACTCATTGGACCTCCCAATTCTCTTACTGTTCATATGTCATCATTAAAAATCACTCATAATGAAACGTGGGCCATTTTGTGCTCTCCTTAGCAGGATATTTTGACAGCAATCACACATTAGCTATTACTTCTCCATAACAAGCAGTCATTTCAAGAATCACACTATGATGCCTGTGAAATTTCAAGTCACAAATGAAATCAATGGGTGAGAGACAAAGCCCTGAAGAATCCAGGGAGAGAGAAAAATAGGACAAAATTTAGGCATTCTTCTGCAATGGAAATTTAAAAGAACTCACAAAACATTGTCTACTCGAGGGTGGGACGATATGAGAGAATAGCATTAAAACATGTATATTACCATATGTAAAACAGATGACCAGTGCAAGTTCGATGCATGAAGCAGGGCACTCAAAGCTGGTACTCTGGGACAACCCAGAGGAATCGGATGGGGAGGGAGGTGGGTGGAGGTTTCAGGATGGGGGGACACCTGTACACCTGTGGCTGATTCATGTTGATGTATGGAGAAAACCACCACAATATTGTAAAGAAACTAGCCTCCAATTAAAATAAATTAATTTAAAACAAAAAACAACAACAACAAAAAACTGCCTACTGTAAAAAACATCCCAAGTTGACCTTCTTGAAGTGTAAATAGGTTGCTAGTTTACTGACGGGGGAGCTTGTTAACCAAATGCTATGGAGCATCATTCAAAAGTTGGATGTGTGTACTTATCTCTCTTCCAAGACCCAAGGGACTATATTCAGCCTCTACCACTTAGCCATCCACCTCTTGTATTTTTTTGTTATATTCATTCATTAGTTTTATTCATTCGTTAGTGATAACATACAGTATATTTGCCTTTTTCTGTCTGACTTTTTTCACTCACTAAGCATAATACCCTCTAGGTCTGTCCATGTTGTGCAAATGACAAAACTGCATTCTCTTTCATGGTCAACATTCCATTGAGTGTGTGTGTGTGTGTGTGTGTGTGTGTGTGTGTGTGTGCGCGCGCGCCACATCTTCTTTAGTCATTCATCGGCTGATGAACACTTAGGTTGCTTCCATATCTTGGCTATTGTAAATAATACTGCTACAAACATGGGGGTGCAGATATCTCATTGAATTAGAGTTTTTCTTTTTTTTGGATATATATCCAAGTAAACTTGCTGGATCCTATGGTCGCTCTATTTCTAGTTTTTTGAGGAACCTCCATAGAGCCTGCACCAATTTACAATTACAACAGCGTACTGGGCTTCCCTTTTCTCCAGATCCCTGCCAACACTTGTTACCTGTGATCTTTCTGATGATGGCCATGCTGACAGGTGTTGAATGATATCTCACTGTGGTTCTGACCATCTACCTCAGTGCACACAGCATACTGGTGCGGAAGTACACCTGTGTTTCTCCTCACCAGAGTAAAGCTCCTCGAAGTGTTTCCTGTTGTTCATTACTCTAACCCCAGAGCTTGGGACATAGTTTTTTTTATTAATAGAAATTTACTGAATGAAGGAAAGAAACATTTTTTGTAGTTAGGACACACGATCAAAAAACAATTTTAGAGAACACACAACCCCAGGGAGTTAGTCAATACAAAAGTGCAACCTGTGAAATACAGTCTGTAAATTGGAGGTTATAAAGTATTACATGATATAAGAGTGGGTGAATTGAAGGAGATCCTTTCATGAGCGACAGTCGCTCAACTGATTCCAACTCTTTGCAATCTCATAGACTATACAGTCCATAGATTTCTCCAGGCCAGAATACTGGAGTGGGTAGCCTTTCCCTTCTCCAGAGGATCTTCCCAACCCAGCAATCAAACCCAGGTCTCTCGCATTGCAGGCGGATTCTTTACCAGCTGAGCCACAAGGGAAGCCCAAGAATACTGAAGTGGGTAGCCTATCTCTTCTCTAGCGGATCTTCTCGACCCAGGAATTGAACTGAGGTCTCTTGCATTGCAGGCAGATTCTTTACCAACTGAGCTATCAGGGAAGCCCTTTTGTAAAATGTAATCAAAAGCAAAGAGAGTCCAGGGGTGTGCTCTCAGTATAGATACTGAAAAAGGAAAACAGACATAGTAAGAATTTTTAGATGTTATTTACTTATATCTTGTCTATATTTGCAGTGACTTATACCAACCAATAGCAGATATGATAGCACGGAATATCATTAGAATAAATGAGAAAGCTAAACATCAAGTCTTCAAAACGACAGAAGAAATTCCTTACATCGAAAAACCCATTGTGAGGAAACTCTAGTTGAGAATAAAAAAAAGCTTTGGGCTTTCAGGCAAAAACAAATTAAAAAATGTTCCCCCTGTGGAGAAATATTCATTGTATTTAAAAATGTAGTACATTTCCTTTTAAAAATCAGGAAGTGAAAGTTGATGTCAACATAGATACATTATTTTTTTTTTTTTTTTTTTAATTTTATTTTATTTTTAAACTGACATATATCTGTATTCTCCTCCCCGACTCGGACCTCAGAAATTGGACCAGATTGTAGATATGGGTTCTGTCATCCAACCACATATGTCCAGTGACTCGGAATAAGTGACTTCACTTTCTGTGCATGGGTATATCGTGCTGTGCTTAGTCACTCAGGCGTGTCATATTCTTTGAGACCCCATGGACTGTAGCCCACCTGGCTCCTCTGTCCATGGGATTCTCCAGGCAAGAATACTCGAGTGGGTTGCCATGCCCTCCTCATAGATATAGTGCACAAGACCAAAGATTGCGCTGGCGCCCTGTATCACAGAATTTACCCAACAGTGAACCATTTGCACATGGTTTCTTGGAAGAGTGCACCAACTTGGACCAGATACACACACAACATTAAATCAACCATGATGGGTTCTCATCTCTTCTAATATCACAAGTAGAGTCAGTTAATGACAATGGAAAAGAAAAATTTTGCTTCCAGAAGATTAAGAGTGAACTTTTCAGCCCTTTTAGGTCAATATAGACATTCTCTCTGTTAATGCTGAGAACTGATGGGACCTTTACAGAGTAATTTTTCAGATCAGTATGTTCATTCAGTATGTTAGTTTGCTTTTTTATTTTAACATGAGTATGTTCTCTTCTCACTTGGATTTTTATTTTCCTGATATATTGAGGACAAGAGGCTGTCCAGGACTCCATTTCCACCTGATGAAACAGGGAATCATCACACAAAGTGAGACCGCTTGAAAATCTCTTCCACGTCTCCCTCAGCTGCACAGGGTGTGAGTTTTCATGAACTTTTTCCCATATTTTAAGACAGTAGGCCAAGGGGTTGGCCAACTTGTTTTGTTTTTTAAAAACAATAAAAAATTTTGAAAACTTTCTCCAAACATACAATACATACAGATGGCCAACACATGAAAAAAATGCTCAACATTAATTATTAGAGAAATGAAAATTAAAATTACAATGAGGTATCACCTCACAATGGTCAGAATGGCCATCATCAAAAAATCTAAAAACAATAAAAGCTGGAGAGGATGTGGAGAAAAGGGAACCCTCTTGCACTGTTGGGAATGTAAATTGATATAGCCACTATGGAAAGCAGTATAGAGATGCCTTTAAAAACTAGGAATAAAACTACCATATGACCCAGCAATCCCACTAGTAGGCATATACCTCAAGAAAGCCATAATTGAAAAAGACACATGTATCCCAATGTTCACTGTACCCCTAATCGCAATAGCCAGGCCATAGAAGCAACCTAGACATCCATCAGCAGATGAATGGCTAAAGAAGTAGTGGTACATGAATACAAAGGAATATTACTCAGACATAAAAAGGAAAGAATTTGAGTCAGTTGAAATGAAGTGAATGAACTTAGAGCCTGTTGTACAGAAGGAAGCAGATCATAAAAAGAAAAACAAATATCATATATTAACATATACATATGAAATATAGAAAAAAAAAATAGTACCGATGAACCTATTGCAGGGCAGGAATAGAGATGCAGACATAGAAGACAGATTTGTGGACACAGTGGGGGAAGGCGAGGGGAGAACAAATCGAGATAGTAGCACTGACGCATATACACCACTGCTGCTACTGCTGCTAAGTCGCTTCAGTCGTGTCTGACTCTGTGCGACCCCATAGACGGCTGAATAAAATGGGAAACCACTGTATAATGCAGGGAGCTCAATCAGGGGCTCTGTAATGACCTAGAGGGATGGGATAGGGTGGGTGGCTGGGACGGAGGCTCAAGATGGATGGAATGTATGTATACTTATGGCTGATTCACATTGTTATATGGCAGAAACCAACACAACACTGTAATTATCCTCCAATTAAAAATAAATTGAAAATAATAGAGCCCAACAATGAGGAATTTGAGTAAGAAATTGAAATGTCATTTGTCAAATGTCTGATGGAAAAATCAATCAAGTGGAATTATTTACTTTGGTAGCCAACTGTGATAGCCTGAAAAGATATGTTTTTGTTCCTTCAAAGTAAAATTAAAGTTAGAAAATGTTCAAGTCTAAAAAATATGACAACTACAAGTTTAAAAGCTATATAACTGGTACTCACCCTGAAAGACATGGAAACAACAATAGATTTTCTTCCTCATGCTTCCATGATTCATAACCTAACTTTATGATTAAAATCATAATACTGTACATTGAACATGTACTAATCTGCTTTTGCTAAAGCTTAAATGACCTGAATCTTTATTAACAATATATAATTCCCAGAACAAAACAAAAAACACATGATGGACACTGCTGAAGTAGAAAACGGGCTGGTCTGGAGTTGGATGGAAATTTATTAACATCCACCCCAGGTCAGTAGGTGCATAATATGCTACTGGAGATCAGCGAAGAAGTAACTCCAGAAAGAATGAAGGGATGGAGCCAAAGCAAAAACAACACCCAGTTGTGGATGGGACTGGTAATAGAAGCTAGGTTCAATGCTATAAAGAGCAATATTGCATAGGAACCTGGAATGTTAGGTCTATGAATCAAGGCAAATTGGAAGTGGTCAAACAGGAGATGGCAAGAGTTAACATCGACATTCTAGGAATCAAAGAACTAAGACGGACTGGAATGGGTGAATTTAACTCAGATGACCATTATATCTACTATTGTGGGCAGGAATCTCTTAGAAGAAATGGAGTAGCTATCATAGTCAACAAAAGAATCTGAAATGCAGTACTTGGATGCAATCTCAAAAACGACAGAATGATCTCTGTTCGTTTCCAAGGCAAACCATTTGATATCACGGTATTCCAAGTCTATGCCCCAACCAGTAACACTGAAGAAGCTGAAGTTGAACAGTTCTATGAAGACCTACAGATCTTCTAGAACTAACAGCCAAAAAAGATGTCCTTTTAATTATAGGGGACTGGAATGCAAAAGTAGGAAGTCAAGAAACACCGGGAGTAACAGGCAAATTTGGCCATGGAATACGGAATGAAGCAGGGCAAAAGCTAATAGAGTTTTGCCAAGAGAACACACAGGTCATAGCAAACACCCTCTTTCAACAACACAAGAGAAGACACTACACATGGACATCACCAGATGGCCAACACCAAAATCAGACTGATTATATTCTTTGCAGCCAAAGATGGAGAAGTTCTATACAGTCAGTAAACACAAGACCAGGAGATGACTGTGGCTCAGATCATGAACTCCTTACTGCCAAATTTAGACTTACATTGAAGGAAGTGGAGAAAACCACTAGACCATTCAGTTCAGTTCAGTTCAGTCTCTCAGTCATGTCCGACTCTTTGCGTCCCCATGAACTGCAACACGCCAGGCCTCCCTGACCATCACCGACTCCCGGAGTTCACTCAGACTCACATCCATCGAGTCAGTGATGCCATCCAGCCATCTCATCCTCTGTCATCCCCTTCTCCTCCTGCCCCCAATCCCTCCCAGCATCAGAGTCTTTTCCAGTGAGTCAACTCTTCGCATGACATGGCCAAAGTACTGGAGTTTCAGGTATGACCTAAATCAAATCCCTTATGATTATACAGTAGAAGTGAGAAATAGATTTAAGGGACTAGATCTGATAGATAGAGTGCCTGATGAACTATGGATGGAGGTTCGTGACATTGTACAGGAGACAGGAATCAAGACCATCCCCAAGAAAAAGAAATGCAAAAAAGCAAAATGGCTGTCCAAGAAGGCCTTACAAATAGCTGTGAAAAGAAGGGAAGTGAAAAGCAAAGGAGAAAAGGAAAGATATACCCATTTGAATGCAGAGTTCCAAAGAATAGCAAGGAGATATAAAAAAGTCTTCCTCAGTGATCAATGCAAAGAAATAGAGGAAAACAATAGAATGGGAAAGACTAGAGATCTCTTCAAGAAAATTAGAGATACCAAGAGAATATTTCACGCAAAGATGGGCTCAATAAAGGACAGAAATGGTAGGGACCTAACAGAAGCAGAAGATATTAAGAAGAGGTGGCAAGAATACACAGAAGAACTGTACAAAAAAGATCTTCACGACCCAGATAATCACGATGGTATGATCACTGACCTAGAGCCAGACATCCTGGAATGTGAAGTCAAGTGGGCCTTAGAAAGCATCACTATGAACAAAGGTAGTGGAGGTGATGGAATTCCAGTTGAGCTTTCAAATCCTGAAAGATGATGCTGTGAAAGTGCTGCACTCAATATGCCAGCAAATTTGGAAAACTCAGCAGTGGCCACAGGACTGGAAAAGGTCAGTTTTCATTCCAATTCCAAAGAAAGGCAATGCCAAAGAATGCTCAAACTACCACACAATTGCACTCATCTCACATGCTAGTATGGACAAGGCAACGGCAACCCACTCCAGTACTCTTGCCTGGAAAATTCCATGGACGGAGGAGCCTGGTAGGCTGCAGTCTGTGGAGTCCCTAAGAGTCGGACACAACTGAGTGACTTCGCTTTCACTTTTCACTTTCATGCATTGGAGAAGGAAATGCAACCCACTCCAGTGTTCTTGCCTGGAGAATCCCAGGGACAGGGGAGCCTGGTGGGCTGCCGTCTTAGGGTTGCACAGAGTCAGACACAACTGAAGCGACTTAGCAGCAGCAGCAGCAGCACATGCTAGTAAAGTGATGCTTAAAATTCTCCAAGCCAGGCTTCAGCAATACGTGAACCCTGAACTTCCAGATGTTCAAGATGGTTTTCGAAAAGGCAGAGGAACCAGAGATCAAATTGTCAACATCTGCTGGATCATCGAAAAAGCAAGAGAGTTCCAGAAAAACATCTATTTCTGCTTTATTGACTATGCCAAAGCCTTTCACTGTGTGGATCACAATAAACTGTGGAAAATTCTGAAAGAGATGGGAATACCAGACCATCTGACCTGCCTCTTGAGAAACTTGTGTGCAGGTCAGGAAGCAACAGTTAGAACTGGACATGGAACAACAGACTGGTTCCAAATAGGAAAAGGAGTATGTCAAGGCTGTATATTGTCACCCTACTTATTTAACTTATATGCAGAGTACATCATGAGAAACGCTGGACTGGAAGAGGCACAAGCTGGAGTCAAGACTGCCTGGAGAAATATCAATAACCTCAGATACGCAGATGACACCACCCTTAGGGCAGAAAATGAAGAGGAACTAAAAAGCCTCTTGATGAAAGTGAAAGTGGAGAGTGAAAAAGTTGGCTTAAAGCTCAACATTCAGAAAACTAAGATCATGGCATCTGATCCCATCACTTCATGGGAAATAGATGGGGAAACAGTGGCTAATTTTATTTTAGGGGGCTCCAAAATTACTGCAGATGGTGACTGCAGCCATGAAATTAAAAGACACTTACTCCTTGGAAGGAAAGTTATGACCAACCTAGACAGCATATTAAAAAGCAGAGACATTACTTGGTCAACAAAGGTCCATCTAGTCAAGGCTATGGTTTTTCCAGTGGTCACTCCAGTGTTCTTGCCTGGAGAATCCCAAGGACGGGGGAGCCTGGTAGGCTGCCGTCTATGGGGTCACACAGAGTCAGACACAACTGAATCGACTTAGCAGCAGCATGTATGGATGTGAGAGTTGGACTATAAAGAAAGCTGAGCACCGAAGAATTGATGCTTTTGAACTGTGGCGTTGGAGAAGACTCTTGAGAGTCCCTTGGACTGCAAAAAGATTAGTCCTGGGTGTTCATCGGAAGGACTGATGTTGAAGCTGAAACTCCAGTACTTTGGCCAACTGATGTGAAGAGCTGACTCATTTGAAAAGACCCTGATACTGGAAAAGATTGAGGGCAGGAGGAGAAGGGGACGGCAGAGGATGAGATGGTTGGATGGCATCACCGACTCAATGGACATGGGTTTGGGTGAACTCCAGGAGTTGGTAATGGACAGGAAGGCCTAGCGTGCTACAGTTCATGGGGTCACAAAGTCGGACATGACTGAGTGACTGAACTGAACTGAATACCACTAATAATTTGAACTAGATATTCTTTGTTTTGGGGAGCTGTCCTGAACCTTGTCAGGTGTTCAGCACCCCTGGCCTCTACCTACTAGAACATGTCTATAACATTGCCAGTTGTCCCCTGGTGAAACATCACAGGTTGAGAATCATTGGATTGGACAAATTTTGTTCTAGACCTAACTCAGTGTCCCAGCTTCCTTTGAGATCTTGGCTAAGTCACCCAAATCTGAGCCCTCTTCATTATCTGCAAATGAGTAGATTGAAATAATTCCTCACATACTTTTTAGCTCTGGAAGTCTGCTACTGGCTTACACATCAATGCTCCTAAAGTGAAAGTGAAAAGTGTTAGTTGCTCAGTCCTGTCCAACTCTCAGCAACTCCATGGACTGTAGCTACCAGGCTTCTCTGTCCATGGGATTTCCCAGGGAAGAACACTGGAGCGTGTGGCCATTGCCTCCTCCAGGGAATTTTCTCAACCCAGATCTCCCACATTGCAGGCAGATTCTTTACTGTCTGAGCCACCATGGAAGCCCCATCAATGTTCTTGTGTATGTCTATTCAGAAGACTATCTCATGTTACATATTTCTCTTAAAGGCTTTGTTGATTTGTACGGGTTGGGGGGGGGTGGGGGTGGGAAATATCTAGAATATCTCCATAATGAACAATCCAGAATAGTAGGCAAGCTTTCTGCCTTCAAAGGTATTGGTCTATAACATTAGGAGTCAAATGTAGATTCCCACAGGGTGTCAGGAGGAAAGTTGAGGCCAATAACAGAAATGTGGAATACAGTGAGTGTTAGGTAAGACAATAAGGAGTGATGGGATTGTGGTTAACTGGGGAGAGCAGGCTTGCCTAAAACACAAAGCCATCTGCTGGCCCTTTATGGCCCTGAAAGGTTTTATAGCCTCCATTCTGACTCATCCAATATCTGCTCCTTTTCCTTCCCCATGAGAGGGTGTAAAGGGTGGAACACATAACAGACCAGGAATGGAACGAAAATTTAGCAAATCACAAAGTCTGACCACAATTCCTTCCTCCAGGAACCTTTAGTCTCCTTTCTTAAGATTTGCTTTTTCATTATAAAATTCTTAGGTTTGGGGGTCTGGGGGAAGGAGATGTGAAAGAAATCTTACATTTCTTTTTATGCAGTAAAGATGGTGTATGTTTAGATGAAAGCCTAGAAAGAGTTTAATCCCCCAAATATTTTTCACAGTAGAGTGAGCCGAAGAAAAACGTAAATGTTTACAACTTCAATGAGATTTCACTGTAAGTTGAAGAACACATCCCCTATAGTGAGTCTGAACTCTAATAGGACTCTGAAGGCAAGGCTGGCCTGGCCTGTTTTCTATGATGTTGCCTGGATACAAAATACAGTGAGAGACTGGGAAATGATGACTTGGCCTCCTACACAGGGAATAACAGTTCAGTCGGACCACAAGCCAATTTCCTTTAAAGGCGGTGACACTAAACCAAAAGCCCTTTTTCTTTCATATTAGTAATGCTATAAATAAGCTAAAATGTTATGGTGTGACAGTAATGAGGAATCTTTGCCCTGTGTTTTCATAGAACAATACGAGTCTCCCCCATTGACTCCACCCAACACTAAAACAGATGGACCACATCTCAAAAAGAAACTTTATAGTGAAAGAATCTCAAGGCTCTCCCCTTTCCCCGTGGAGTTAATAGACAGCAGATGAATTCTGAAATGAAGAACCAGTCCTGCTCCTATTCCTTCCAGCCCATGATCACTCATATAGTTTGTTGTTGGTTCTCTATGTGACATCAAACTCATTCTAAGCCATAGAAGCGACTACTTCAAAGTTAGATGTTAGGTTTGGGGGAAATGAAGAGTTTAAACCGGTCAACTCAATCATGCAAGTGTTGGTCAAGAACTTTGTTTTCTTTCTTGTTGAAACTGAGTCTAGTGTGTTTAAAAGAGAAATGGAAAACATTCTCCCCACTGGCCTGAACGCAAATGTTAACAGCCGCATGCCACTGCCGTGAGTAACGGCTTTGCTGGCCGAGTTCTTAATCAGGGGAGCTCACATCTAGCAAGCTGTTCTGTGCACCAGGCCACAGCATAGGAAGGTTTACTGGAAATTCCCTCATGAAGGAAAGGAAAAATAAGTTGGAGGCTGGAAAGTAAATCACACACTGTTTCTGCTCCCTGGGGCTGCAGTACTCCAACTTTCCATCCTCCTAGGGGGAATGACAAGCCCCAGCTCGGCCAGGGACAAACACTTTTCTGAACAGCCCTCTGGTCTCCTGCAGGACCGTGACCTGCCCACCCTCTGAGGCACTGGGCTCTCTGCCAGCTGGCCTTTGTCATGTGAGCCAGGGTGGGAAGGCCAGTGGGGATGCTCAGCTGGGTCTGCTTCCTTCTACACACTTCTCCCCGCCCTGGCCGGTATCAGTCAAGCTCTTCCTTGGTCCCTGAGCCAAAAGGTGGGACAGCCAAGTCCCACACCTTGCTTTCTACCAGATGGGCAGCCATGGCAGCCAATCCCATCACAGGGAACCCTGGCAAGCTCCTTTACTTGTGGGGAGCCCTCTGAATTCCCCAGCCAGCCTACCCTTTCCCTCTGGATTAGCCCATAAAACTGTTCCTCAGAGTGTGGCTGCCCTGCAGTAGAGTCAGCAGGGCGGTTACAGATTCCCAGGACCCTGAGTCACACTTTTCCTTTAGTTAATTCTTATAACCAGGAAGTTTGAGGAACAATTGTCTAGAATAGGTGGAGGGGTGGGTGGAGGGCTGGGGGGCAGGGAAGGCAGTGGGCAAAGCCAGATCTGGGGAAAGGGGAACGTGTGCAGTTTTTGTTAAAGTACATCCAGTGTGACCATACAGGTTCACATTTGAGAAATGGACATAGAAATCAATAATTTAACAGAATAAAGTAGGAAGCAGAACTCCATCAAAACCTACTCAGCAGGCCTAGTTACCTGCACCCTCCCATGGCTTCCCCTCCTTACTCCACACTGAGACTGTCTAAGGGCCTTGAGGCCTTTGTCCTGCTCATCACGAGGAGGCAGGGGTTTCAGAAAACCTAGAACCTCCTAGTCCATGCAGTGGTTCCCAAACCTAGCCATGCACAAGCCCCCTGAGTTGGGGTGTAACAAACTCCATGTCCAGATTCTGCAATCACTGACCTAGCCTGGAGGCTGCAGTAAGATTTGCAGGATTCAGGGACAGCCCCTCTGCATCATAGCCCTTGCTACAGACGGTGCCACTTTAACAGGGGAAGGAGCTGAGTAGAAGCCCAACTCTCCTCACCAAAGCCCTCCAGGGCAGAGAGGCTATGAGGCCAGGGGAGGGTTAACTAGCCTAATTCCTGGCGTGTAGAAGATGTCCAAGAGTTACTTCCTGAATAAATGATATAACTGGCTATTTTGCTATTTGCTCCTGACCAATTCTGCTATTCATTCAGTCCTCAAAGTTCTGACTCTATGCGTGCCTGTTCTAGAGTTCAGCAGAACTCCCAGGCTCTGTCTCTAATGCCCTCATCCATTAGAACCAAGGTTGAGTTTTCATTCATTCATCTATCCATCCATTCATTCATTCATCAATCAAGCACTTGGACCTTATAAAGGGGGACAACATAACATAGTTATTAAGACTGATTCAGACTCATCCTTGTACTACAGATTGTGTAACTTTTCTGAGCCTCAGTTCTTTCATCTGCAAAGTGGGGGTGATGGCAGCTCCTACCTAACAGTGCTGTTATTAGTGATTAAAGGGATGATCTAATAAGTGGTTAACATTGCTATTCATTATTATTTCAGACACTATTCTAGAAAAAGGGATCTTAAAAATCACACGACTCCAAGTCAGTGCTTACAGGGAACGCTTGTCTGAACTCATGCACAGCATAAAGCACAGGGAGGTGGGTTTATCTATGTGGAGTGTGGACAGGCGGGCATGAAGACATGAATGAACAGATAAAAATCATTTGTAACTGCCCATAGTCATTTCTATACAATCACTGTGCAGAGCTCTTAAAACTAACCCTTTCTCTTATATACATCAAATAGCTCCCTCCCCACGCTCAATGCTATATATACTGTGAATCTGCATGGAAAACAATTTTTATTTTCAGGGTTAGACAGGAAGTAAATTTCAACTGTAGCTGAATTCTCATTAAATCCAAATAGTGGAATCAGAATGAATTTTTAAAGCCATAGGTCTCATAAGACGTTTCATTATAAAACAGACCCCAGAACAATCCTTATATAAAAAGCCTTTCTAAACCAGCACATACACACACACACAAACACACTTTACCCTATCTTTTCTCCCTGTTTCCCCTCCTTCATTCTTCTTCATCATACTTACAACCATCTGATAAACTATATGTGAATTTATTTTTTATTGTCTGTTCCTTCCACTCAGATGTGAGCCCCATGAAAGGCATGTAGAACCCCAGTACCTAGAGCAGTATCTGACACAGCAGGCATTACCAAACATTTGTTGAATGAATAAACTGATACATCACTGAAGACAGTCTAATGATCTTGCAAATGATTTATAGGTTATAAAGCTTCCTCTCCTAAAAGATAGTCCTCCAAGTGCAATTAGGAGATAATTACAGCTCTTGGCATTATGAAATGCCTTTCTCTTTCAGTCTCTCTGGGTGTTTTTCTCCAGGGCTGTGATCCACCTTTATTTACTTGCAAGATGGTAACGGATGCCAGTAGGGCTGTGGCAGCTACTCAGTTGGTCTCCCCAAACAGCGGGTTCAGCCTTTCCGGTACCCAGAGCCGGCCAGCCCAAACCAGCTTTGATCTTTGCATAGCTCTGCCGCTTCATTGAAAACACAGTTTAAAATCAGAATTGGGAATTCTGTTTCAAGTAACATCTGCCTCCAGTTTAGATTTTTACAGAGCCTCAGAAGCTACTCTAGAAGCTACCCGAACCCTTCTCAACAACCACAGTGGGGAAACGGAAAGGTCACGGGGACAGCCTCAATAAATCCCCCTGCCAGGTTTATATGCGGCAACAGCAGAAACTAGGCTCACTATTAAGGGAAATAAAAGTACTGAAAGCTTGAACACAAGGTGTTTTGTACATCAGAAAATAAGAATTTCTCATAAGCAATACCACACTGTCCCATTAAATTAATTTCATTCCAAACTGCAATTCTTCTGTTTTCTCTAAGAAAAAACAACAGAAAACACACACAAAAATACCCTTGCCTAGGGAGTCAGTACATTTCATAGCCCAGGCTTGGCCTTTTTCTAATGCTATAGCCCTAAGTACCACTCTGTGAGTCTGTGTTATTTATGATAGTCACTCACTTTCACACCCTGGCACCCTGGCCCTCACCCAAACACACATACACAGGAAATAAATAAACCTTGGAAAGTCTGAGGTTAAATTCTGGATTTATCAGGTTAAATCCACGTGGTTCCAATTAAAGAGCTGGGTGACTTCAAGAAACTTGGTGAACCTCTCTGAGCCATATTTTCCTCAACTTCAAGATGTCAGTAAGCCTGTCTGACTGAAAGTCATTATAAAGATTTAAACCAAATATGTGTGGAGCAGTTTTAACACAATTCCTGGTCCGTGGTAAGCCCACAATAGACATTAGACATTATATTGTTCATCATGAAATTTATGTTTTTCTTAGTTATATTAAAATTTGCCCTTTATTGAGGAAGTAATCCAGCGACCATTATAAAGACTCTTGCCAAAGGCCACCCAACCAGTAGGTAGCAGAGCCAACACCAAACTAATCTCATGATCACACAGCTGACCACTTGTCTCCATCACTTCTTATGCAAGAACTTGGGTAAATTTCCTCTTAGATATATTGTGAAGTTGTTATCTCCTTCTTACACATAAGTAAAACAGATGATTTACTCTCAGATGATGTCTCCAACTTCACTCTGCATTTGTGTGGGGATATATGTGACGGTTTCAAATATACAAGTACACACATATGGAGGGGGAAGAAAAAGAGTACTAGAAATGCAAACTCTTAATTATGGTCATTTTATCTCAGACATTGTAATTTGCATCTCTACCCATTCAATTTGGATTTTTTTTTTAATATATCTTCCACTTCTCTACTTTACATGCTCAAGCTACCTTCCCAAACCTGTAGAATATGATAATACCTGTTTCACTGTCTATGCCTACTCATAATACCCTAATAATGTGTGTGTTTAATAATGATTTTTCTGTTTTTTTTTCTTCACATTACTGAGGTAAAATCCTTCTGAGTACCTTGTTGTGGTTTAGTTGCTAAGTCATGTCTGACACTTTGAGACCCTAAGGACCGTAGCCCGCCAGGCTCCTCTGTCCATGGGATTTCCCAGGCAAAAACACTGGAGTGGGCTGCCATTTCCTCCCAGACTACTACCTACTGCTCATGAATTAGGAGGTTTTCCCACTCCGGATGGTGGGAATATTAACTGTTCTCAGCCCTCGGGTAGTTGCCTCATTGACTAGTACTCACCTGAAGAGTCAAGAGGAACCCTTTGCAAACCTTAAGAATGGTGTGGGGGGTGTGTGAGTGTTACACGGCTGTGTGTATGACTCTAGACTCCCACCTGTACCTCCTCAATTTGGAAGACAACTAGGATCTGCCCATTTAGCACTGCAGCCTGGAAATACTCTCCAGGTCAGAAGCCGGGTTGCTCGGGGAACTCAGCTCATTCACTCCCCTCCTGGGGATCACTGTCCTGTGCTGCCAGTGCCCAATACCTGAAGCCACTGTGGCATGTATTTCACCTACTTTTTTTGATTGTGTCAGCAGAGAGGGCAAACCTGGTCCCTGCTACATCATCTTGGCATGAGCAGCACACATTTGAAAACTTGTAAAAATCTTTCATTCCTACATTTCCAGGCTCCCGAAGACGATTTTTCTTTAGAAACTCAAGTGGAGTGCCAGCAGGGTCCGGATGTCAAGGGATCAGGGTCTCAGCCTCAACCCTTCTGAGCCTCAGGTCTCATCTCCACTTCTCAAGGTCATTGTGAAGATCACATGAGATGAGATACCTTCTCTGAACTCATCTCGTAGGGAATGAGCTTAAGTGATTATTCAGTAGCATGAAATGACTGCTTAAACTCTTACCTAGGAAGGAGGTACCAATATTCTGATAATGAGTGGGGGTTTCTTTTTTGGGGCAAGATTAGAAAAATTTAAGCTAGGGAGTTCCCTAGTGGTCAGGATTCAGTGCATTCACTCCAGTGGCTCAGATTCAATCCCTGGTCAAGGAACTGAGATTTTGCAAGCCTCACAGTACAGCCATGAAAAGGTAAAAGATAATCATTCCACCTACATTTTGTTTCCTCTAGGTGGTCAGAGGTTCTCAGTATAATGGAAAAATCAAGAGTATAGGTCTGACTATAAAAGTTAAGAATACACCTGACATACCTGCTGTGTGACCCTGAGCAGATGACTAAACTCTCTGAGAAAAAATCTGCATGTGTGTGTGTATGTGTGTGTGGAAGTGTTGGGATAAAGTGTTTGAAGGGTTCATTAAGGGACAGCCACATTGCCTGTCTGCAAAGGGAACTCTCATTCTTCAGCTGCTGGGAAAAGCCTTCCACTCTGACATTTCAGCTAAATATACCAGTTCATGTTCATCATGTGACCAAGGGTTCCTCTGGCTCTTCCCTCACTTTCTTTCAGTTCACAAGGCTGGTTGGATGACTGTAAAATGAGGAAAAACAGAGTCTGCACAGAACAGCCCCACTAGCTCCCTACACCTGGGGAGGAACACTGCTGATGAGCCAGCGCTGTGAGTGCTCAGACTGCCCAGTCCAGTTCCTGTGGGTGTGGGCTCCGAGCTCAGGCAAACCCAGGCAGCCCAGTGCAGTTTGCTTACATGCCTGGGGGCTGCAGACTCTGCAAGAGAGCTCTATTTACATAGTTGGTCTCCAAGGCAACAGGAAAGTCCACAGGCAGGACATGCCTTACACCTGTAGAAAATTCCTTTGCCCCCACCCAGTGCTTCCAGGTGAAGAAGACGTTCCCATAAGAGCAGTGAACACAGTCCCAAAGCCAGATCTTTAGTAGAAAAGCCTAGCTGAAAACACAAGGCCAAAATACACAAATATTTTGGATAAACAAACCTAAAACATTGCCCTGCTGTCATCCAAGAGGCCCCTGTGTCTTCATCAGGTATAAAATAAATATATAGTGTTCTCCCAGTATTGTTTTCCCTGCTTCCTAACTGATTGCTACATCCAACCTCCCCAAAGAAAGCTTAAGCAATATTTTAAAAATGAAAGGTAGATCATACTCAGTACTCTTTAGTGGATTTCCATCCTGCTAGCAATGAAATCCAAAGCTTGCACCATGGCTCAACAAAGCCAGGTATGTTGTGGCTTTGCCCATCTCATCTCCTTCCCCATCCCAGCCCTCTGACCTCCTGATCTTGCTCCAGTACCCCCAAGGACACTTCTGCCTCGGGCCTTTGCACGTGTTCTTCTCTCTGCCAAGAATATTCTTTCCCCCAGAAAGCTGCACGGCTCATTCTTTCACTTTATTTAGGTGTCTGCTCAAGTGTCACCTTATTACCACCTCATATAAAACTTTCCCCCACTCTCAATAAACTATCCTTTCACTCTAGTTTTATTCTTGGGCTACGACAGTTTTCTCCATAGATTACAGCACTTCAGAGGACCTGATCTATTATATATTTCTTCATATATTTGTCCGGAGAAGGCAATGGCACCCCACTCCAGTACTCATGCCTGGAAAATCCCATGGATGGAGGAGCCTGGTAGGCTGCAGTCCGTGGGGTCGCTAAGAGTCAGACATGACTGAGCGACTTCACTTTCACTTTTCACTTTCATGCATTGGAGAAGGGAATGGCAACCCTCTCCAGTGTTCTTGCCTGGAGAATCCCAGGGACGGGGGAGCTTGGTGGGCTGCCGTCTATGGGGTTGCACAGAGTTGGACAGGACTGAAGCGACTTTGCAGCAGCAGCAACATATATTTCTTTTTTTTTGTTTGTTTCCTGTTTCTCTCTCTCCCCCAAGTATGTAACATTCAGGAAAGCAACAACTTTGTTTGAAACAAATGAAGCTCTCAGGCCAGCCTGCCAGGCTTTACTGCCATGTTAAAATAGAGGAGGCATCAAGTAACAAGGCCTGAACCAGGCTGGTAGGTGTGACCAGAAGTAAGAAGCACAAGGCACAGCAGAAAGAAAGGAAAGGAAGATCTGGCAAAACAGATTGGATAGGAGGTAAAAGGTAGAAGATCCAGAGAGACCCGACTGAGGTTTTGAGACCAGTGGTCACTCTCCACCACTCTGGTGGCCACCAGCCACAAGTGGTGAGGAAACACTTAAAATGTGGCTAGTCTGGACAGAGATGTGCTGTTGGTGTGAAATACACACTGGATTTCAAAGACTTAATAAGGAAATATGTATGTGAAATGTCTCAATGATTTTTAAAATATAGATTACATATAGAAATGATAATATTGGATATATTCAGTTAAATAAAATATAGCATTAAAATTCTCATCTGTTTCTTTTTGTTTTATAACATGATTGTTAAAAAAAAATTTTTTTTAATGTTTATTTCTTTAGCTGTGTAGGGTCTTGGTTGCACACAGGTTTAGTTGCCCTGCAGCATGTGGGATCTTAGTTCCCCGACCAGGGAACACACCCAGGTTCCCAGCAGTGGAAGGTGGATTCTTAACCACTGAAACACCAGGGAAATCCAGAAAAATTTTAATTACACATGCAGCCTGCGCATATTTCTATTGGAGAGGGCTGGTCTAGAATACAAACAGTGGTACCACTTGCAGAAAAAGGAGAAGAAAGAAGAGAAAGGACTGTTCGTACTAATAGATAGAAGGTTATAGTGAGGCTCAACTACTTGCTTTCCTAGAACTTTGAAATCAGTGAAATAAAACTGTCCTCTGGGAGTTGGAGTGAAGCTAGAAAATCACGTACTTGCTTCAAAGCTGAGATGTACAGCATAACCTTCAAAAGCTAGAATGTTTTTTTGATCTAAGAGAGTAGGGCCAAAACCTGCCAAAATGTATTTATGTAGCTTAAGGGGGGGAAAAAATGCATCGGTCACAAGAGGCATTGGTTAGCAATGCTACACGGGAGAAAGGATCTTGTGAAAAGTGACATAGGTACTATCTATCAAAGCACTGTCCGGGCTATCAGTCTGACGCCAGGAAGCAGAAGACCCCAACGACTAGGATGACCATGTATCTCACTGTCCAACCCAAGTCACTGTTGACAGCAAAAGGGACATCATAAATCATTGTGCTGGGATAATAAACCAGGACGATCCAAAGTCAGTCAGAGTATATAGTCACCCTATCTCAACTAATTTACTCTAATTTATTGCTCTCATTGCAGCCTTCTGATCCTACCAAATGTACATGAGGCTAAGACATACATCTGAAAAGAAATTCACATTACTAAACACCGGGATGCTTCTTCAACTGATGTGGGCATTTAGTATCAGGCGTCTTACCCTCTCCCCCAATCCCGTTATTAACAGTACATCTTACAGTCAATGATGTCTTATAACCAAAAATACAGAGTAACTTGGTTTCCTATGTGGTACGACATGAAGGAAAATAGACATTTCTCCAAAGAAGACAAACAGAGGGCCAGAAGGCATGTGAAAAGATGCTCAGTGTCACTAATTATTAGATAAATGCAAATCAAAACTACAATGAGATATCGCTTCACACCAGTCAGAATGGCCATCATCAGAAAGTTTACAAATAACAAACGCTGGAGGGAGTGTGGAGAAAAAGGAAGCCTCCTCCATTGTTGGTGGGAATGTAAACTGGTATAGCCTCTGCAGAGAACAGTTTGGAGGTTCCTTAAAAAAACCAAAAATAGAGCTATCGTATGATCCAGCAGTCCTACTCCAGGGCATACATCTGGAGAAAAGCACACTTTGAAAAGATACATGCACCACAGTGTTCATTGTACAATAGCTAAGACATGGACTCAACCCAGACGTCTACTGACAGGGACAAATGAACACAGCAGATGTGGTACATATATACAGTGGAATATTAGCCATTAAAAAGAAGGAAATAATGCTATTTGCAGCAAGATGGATGGACCTACAGATTATCATACCAAGTTAAGTAAATCAGAGAGATTATTGTATGGTATCACTTAGATGTGGAATCTAAAAAATAATAC
>NW_011494744.1:1414355-1426760 GCF_000754665.1 Bison bison bison | reverse complement strand
AAATGATACAAATGAACTTCTTCACAAAACAGAAATAGACTCACAGACTTAGAAAACTTACGGCTACCAGAGTAAAGGTGGGAGAAGGGGAGGGATAAATTAGGAGTTTGGGATTAACATATATACACTGCTATATTTAAAATAGATGATCAGCAAGGACCTACTGTATAGCACAGGGAACTCTAGTCAATACTCTGTAATAACCTATATGGGAAAAGTCTGAAAAATAGATATGTATAATACCCTAACACTGTAAATCAACTATACCCTAATATAAAATAATTTTTTTAATTTAAATTTATTAATCAGAGAGCAGGAATGCCCTCCTCAACCAGGCAATTAATTTCCGCTGGAAAATAACAAGTATTATGATTTTAGAGTTGAACAATTCTTACTGAGCTTAGTTAATTTGAATTGATAACCTAAGATTGCATTCTGAGTCTAAGGCCAAAGTCTAGATCAAGGACTGGGGTGAATTTACTGGGGTCATTCAGTCCCATGGGAACCTCACCTTTACCCAGGAGACAACCCTCTGTACCACTCCTGGGGACTACCACGACTCTTCCCCGTCTGAAACTGGTAGAGGCAGTAAGGCAAGGAATCTGGTTTCAATTTGTGAGACATTAAAATGGAAGCAGTGCTGGAAAGAGAACCTGAATGAAATGCACGTGGGGCACACGTAATCAGAAGAAGAAATGATTTTGCGTCCAATAAAGCTACAGTTTGGATAAACCATCAGTGCCTACATGTAATTAACAAAGAAATTGCAGGAGTGTGAACAGGTTTCTCTGTAAGTACCTGTTGGATACAAATTGGATAGACTAGTGGTGGCTTCATGTTTCCAACCTCTTAGGAATACAGCAATCACAGTGATTGATTAGCTACGTCTGATGTTGGCTCATAAGTGGGAAGGGGGTCAGCGGATAGAATTAAAGCACAATGATATTGAAAACATTACGTTATTAAAGATGTTTTCCTTCAACAAAACAAACAATAGTACAACAATATGTAAAATGACAAAAACAATCAAAATCAACTTACTTATTTTGTCCAATTGTCTCAAAATCTTTCACAACAATCTCAAGGGATGATGAAAAATCCAGCGGTATACCCCGCAAGTCAAACTCCAAAATCTGTCCACAGAAAGGTTATGGAGACAAAAAGTCTGTTAAAAGGATCTGGGAATATAATAAGATGCACCAATACTATTAATAAACACTGGTTCATCTTCACCAATGACAATCTTTTCAAGGCCTCAATTCTACAGTGAGACAGAAGTGATCAAATTCTGAACCTGGAAGCTGCTGAGACTTGTGGAAAAGCACACCAGACTTAGCCTCAGAGAGCCTGGTAGCTACTCCTAGCTCCCTGTTTTCTAGGCTCCTTAGCTTTGAACAAGACCAAATCCATCTCATGGGCGGAGATCTAGACTTAACGCCTACCACAACTGTTGCATGAATAGAATGAAATCTGTATATGAAAAATGCTTTAAGGGTTAATTTTAAATTAATCATATTACTAGTGAACAAAGAGATGAATAAATCTAAGAAAACATTTTCTGAATTGCATCAGCCCCTTATTTTTAAGCCCCACCACAGTCAGTGCGGTAGTCAGGCAAGTCTCTCATCTTAAAGCAGTAAATTGCTTTCTAAGGGTAAATATTAAAACAAACAAACAAACAAAAAAAGAAATCCACTTAGCACCACTGATGCCTTTAATTATGTAACAAATGAATTCAATAAAGCAGTTCCTGATTATGTTTGATATGGATGGAGGAGGCATCTCACAGGTCATATTAGAAGATGCCCACCAACCCCAATGGGTTTGGGATTGGCATTTCATTTAGGTTTGGTTTCAGTTATAAAATTTCAATTGGGAAATTTCCTTGATAAACATATGCATTATAAGAAAAGATGTGTCAGAAACAAAATAGTGTGAGATGGATGATGCCCTGTGGAAAACAACCCCACTCATGTGACCACACTCCTCTCTGCCATTGGCCACATGGATTGAGCACAAACTTAAGTGGTATGCTACCACTAAAAAAAAAAAATTAAATTATTGGACTTCCCTGGTGGCTCAGATGGTAAAGAACCTGCCTGCAATGCAGGAGACCCAACTTTGATCCCTGGATCAGGAAGATTCCCTGGAGAAGGGAATGGCAACCCAATCCAGTATTCTTGCCTGGAGAATTCCAAGGATAGAGGACCTGGTGGGCTATAGTCCATGGGATTGCAAAGAGTCGGACACAACAAAATGCATACATGTATGTACTTTTTGTTTTAGTCTTGGAGCTGTGTGTGAGGTGCTAGGATCCCATAGTGCCCACAGGGATCAACCCGACAGGCCTCTGCTCTCAGGGAGCTGGTAGTCCAGCTGGCTGTATTCTGGGTTCCAGTGAAACTGCAGCAGTGGAATTTCCTCTCAACCTATATGAGACCAGCAGGGCTTTTCAGGAAGGCACCAGGAAACTTTCAGTCTTGGCCTCATCCAATGAGAATGAGTAATCTTTATCTTATAGGGATACTGAAACTAGTTAGGAGGGGAACAGGGGAAGAGGTTTGCAGTTGGTGAAGGGGAAGTCTTCATAGCCTGGTAACTTAGCAAAATAACAAAGATATTTATCACTGTACTTTTCCAGAAAGGTTTGACCTAGCTTTTGGAAAAACAATGGGGTGGATGATAGACTTTTCAAAAATTAGTCAGCATAGGAAAATCCTACTCAATGGAAAGAATTTAAAACTTCACATATCTATAAATATATTAAACACTGAACCATTTATAAAATAAAGTCAACAGGCGGAGGAGGTATATAAATTACATTACTTCAATACAATATTACACAAGTAATTAAAAGATTTTCAAATGGAATGAGAAAGGTATATGCTCAGGATATAATAGTAAGAAAAAGATAGGAAACTGTACTCACTATATACTTATTTGCTGATTTTAAAACATAATAAATATATTCACTCAATAAACATTTATTGATACCTCTGAGATGTTATCAATAGTCACTTCTGGATAGTAGGGTCAAAAGTAATTTTTTAAAGCTGAAGTTTTCAAAATTTCTACATTAAGTATGTATTACTTTTATCAACATAAAAAAAAATGACTTCCAGACACTCCAAGTATCATGGATTACACTCAATTAATCACATGCAGATATGGTTTTAATTACTGAGCTTCCCTTCTGGGGCTCTGGAGAGGATCTAATCCCACCCCCTGCTCTAATTTGCAGCATAACTGGAAAAGGTCACACAGCAAGTTCATGGCTGCACCAAGCTAGAACCCCAGCCTCCTCACCCTATCCAGGCTCCACTCGCCACACCACCACTGTGCAGACGTCACTGTTATGTCTCCTTGAACTGCTCTGCTGTCTTTGGGCCACAAAGGGAGATGGAGGGGGTGAGGGCGAAAGGGCAGAGATTGTCCTTCCAAATGGAAGGGTTAACCTCTGACCAAAGATGAGCAATCAGAGGTAGCTTATCCAGTGAAACAAAATTGTAAAATAATGAAGATACCTCATTCCAGACAGGGTTGAGTTCATTATCGACTTTCTTTGTTTTCTTTTTCTCATCTGCAAATAAAAAATAAGAGATAGCAATCAATTAGAAGTATCTGAAGATCCAACACTTTGGCCACCTGATGCAAAGAGCCAACTAATTGGAAAAGACCCTGATGCTGGGAAAGACTGCGGGCTGGAGAAGGGGGCGACAGAGGATGAGATGGTTGGATGGCATCATCACCTCTAAGGACATGAGTTTGAAACAACAACAGAACCAGTGTCATTCACTCATTCATTCAAAGAACCTTCCCTGAGGGAAGGTACAATGCCTACATTTTACCTTCATCTGACTAGGGTGGGGACTACCTGAATCAGTTTGCCAAAGTGAACAGCATTTTTGGCCTAAAAAAATGTTTTCCCATCCCTAAAGAGCCAAGAGTTGGGAGACTCAAAATCACAGACGTGCCATAAGCCTCTGCTTCTCTCTCACCAAATCCTGCAAACCAAAGTCACCCAGAGCTTGTGTGTCTCCCCAGCTTGTTGTGGAAAGGCAACAAAGGTGACCTTTGACCCACAGGTATCCCATTTGATAAATGAGGATACTGAGACTCCAAGGAGTTGAGAAGCGTGTCTGACCTCATATGCAGGAGTGGTGCCTAATATAAACCTGGGATTTCAGCTCTGAAGCCCATGCTGCCTTTGCAAGTGATAAGACCCCAACACAGCTTAAAGATTAAGCTAGACTTGCTCACTGACATGAATCTGAGCAATCTCCGGTAGATAGTAGAGGACAGAGGATCCTCATGCCGCAGCCCATGGGGTTGCAAAGAGTTGGACATGACTTCGCGACAGATTTTTAGACCCCTTCTCAGAGACCTAATACAAGGTAATAATTAGTAGATGAATGCTTTCTAGGACCAGCAGAGAATTGGGGATTTTCCTTACTCCTGGATCATTTTTTTCCTGAAGACACAAGGTGTTCTTTCTGTGTGTCTGAGACTGGACAGTATACCTACCCAGATGAGCAAATGTTAATCCAGCTCGTGCTTAAAGTTTCCTTGGAGCAAAGTCCAAAGAGCAGGGGCTTCTATTGAATCCCTAAGTCCCCAAATACGTAACAAAATAAAAACTAATGTTTGAGTACAAAAGGTTTTCTAAGCCTTAGCTCATCTGTTTTCAGGGAGGAAAAAACCAGTTTTTCTTCCTGTGTGTCTCCTTTACTATCACACAGAACACTCACAACATTCTGACAGCAGAATGTTGCTGCATTGGGCGGGGATTGTTCCCCTACCAAGCAGTTTTCTGCGACAGCAGCTGGGTGTTCCACAATTTGACTCAGTCCTGACACTTTAGCATCAGATCCCACCGGTTAAGGGCTCAGTCCCACAAGACTGCCCCACCCCCACTTCAGTCCAGATTGTCATCTGTGCTTCTAACCAACTGGAGACAAATCTGAGGTTCCTATGACCCCATCGTTGGGTTCAATTAATTTGCTTGAGCAGCTCACAGAACTCAGGAGAACAGTTACTTACCAGCTTACTATAGGATTTGATCAATAATATAGAGGAACAGCCAGCTGAAGAGATATGCTGTGTGAGATCTGAGAGGGTCCCAAGCACAGGGGCTTCTGTTACCATGGAGTTGGGGTGCACTGCCCTACTGGTACATGGATGTGCTCACCTACCTGCAAGGTCTCTGAACCCCATACTTCTGGGATGCTTAATGGAGGCTTCATCACATAGGCTTGATCAATTATTAACTCCACTTCTAGCCCTTCTCCCCACTTGAGAGAAGTTGGGGGTGGGGCTGAACATTCCAAACTTCTAATCATGGCTTGGTCTTTCCGGTGACCAGCCCCCATCCAGGAGTCCACCCAGAGTGGCTTCATTAGAACAAAAGATGCTCCTACTGCCCTCTCTTATCCCTTAGGAATTTACAAGGGTTTTAGGAGCCCTATGTTAGAGATGGGGTCAAAGATTAGAACCAGAAATGTTCCTACTGTTCTCATCACTTAGAAAATTACAAGGGTTTTAGGAGCTCTGTGCCAGGAACAATGAGCAGCAGGTCAGGGTGATGTATATTTTTTCTATCATCTCACATGACCCAATTTCCTGAAAAATCCTATGTACAATCATTTCCATCCCCCTTTCACAGCTAAGGAAACTGAGAAGTCAAGTAAGGAATTCCAAGTTACATTGCTATTAAGTGGGTCAAGGCTAGGTTATGGACCCAGGCAGTCCCACGTCAGTGGCCATGCTTTGAACCACTCCACAGCTTCCCCTCTACTGTAGTGGAATGCAGGAGGTAGTGGCTTTTGTTCGGCTGAATGTCACATTGCTAAGGCTCCCAGCACAAGGCCAGCTATGGGACTAGCCACCACATTCTTCCACGACCTCAGCATAGCAAAGCTGAGGCAGCAACCCTCACGGCTAAGCATTAACTTTTCCACTTGAGTAGGCTCCCATCGCCCTGCTGGCTTCCCTTTTCAAAGTTCAGCAGGACTCTACTCATCGGCTCATGCCTGGATCTATCCTGACTATGACTATAGGCTTTCTGTGCAGAGCCCCTCACTGGATTCTGATGTCACCTAGAAGCGGTCCTCATTTCCCCTCCCACACTTCCTTATTGAGTCCACTCACTCTTCCCCTCATCTCACAGAAGCCTCTCAAGCTTTCTCTCTGGTTACAGTACCAGAAAGTGTGAGAGACAAAAAGGAGCCCTGCAAAGGCTGTTGAAATTGGAAACGGAAGAAATGGCTTCTCTCCACAACTGCAGCTGCTCCCTCTAGAGAACGATCTACAGGTGCCAGGCTGTGCATTCTACTTCGGTGTCTCTAAATGCTTACCCTAACCCTGCAAGGTAAACATTCTCAACAGGAATCAAGAAAAGCTGGTTAAGTTGTTCAAGCCACAGCTAACAAGGAAACAGAATCTGCACCTACATCTCCTAGCTTCAAACCCAGAGTGTGTGTTTGCCACCACCGATGCCGCACTGGAAGCTGTCAGAAATATTGACTAAAGAAGATGCACAGGCACGATGTGGATAGTGGGCTTGGGATCCTGGGCAGTGGCCATAGGAAAAGTCCAAGGTCAGGTTTCAGGGTGTCCTAAAAGTGTCCAAGACTGTCTGCTCCAAGACATAAAATATGACATCTGAGAGTTCTTCTGGAGACAGAGTTTATTGTTCTGATCAGATTCTCAGATGAGTTAGGGACCCGGACAAAGGTTAGGAATTTCTGCCTTTGACAAGCATGAAAGGGTTACCATTAATCTCACTGCAGCTCACCACCATGCTGGCTGGCTGCCATATCCTGGGCTTAGGCTAGGGGAGGTGGGAGAATGGAGTGGAGACCTGAGTCAGGAAGGAGTGAATTTGGACCTTGAAGTCATGGCAGGCCTTCAAGAGAGAGATGGGCAACATGAGGTCCCGGCCAACAGGAAAAGCAAGAAGGCAGCAAATAACTTATAGAAACTGAGCAGAAGCCTTAAGACTGGCAACACTCAAGGATGGTCTTGAAGCAAAATTCCAGTCTCCTCTAAGTCTCTAAGATCCCAGACAAGGAGCTAAGACAGGGGCTCCAGGGAAGCTTTAAATAGAGCCAGCATTTACTCACTTGAATTGAGTCCCAAGCCTGGTTACCAACCTGGGGATCAGTGTAGGAAGGCATGTTGCAAGGCTGTCTTGATGCCAAGCCTGGTACTAATGACTCTCCACCCCCAGTGGGGATTGTTCCAGAGTCAGCAGCTGAAGAGTGTGATAAAGGTCACCTGTTCATTCATTCTCAAACATTCATTAAGCACCTACTATATGCTAATGGAGGGCTTCCCAGGTGGCCCAGTGGTGAAGAATCTGCCAGACAATGCAGGAGACACAGGAGATGAGGGTTCCATCCCTGGGCCAGGAAGATCCCCTGAAGGAGGAAATAGCAACCCATTTCATTTCTATTTCCATTTTCTATTCTTGCTTAGAAAATTCCATGGACAGCGGAGCCTGGCGGGCTACGGTCCATGGGGTCCCAAAGAGTGGGCCACAACTCAGCATAAGGCCTAACAAGGATGTTGCTAATAACTGAAGAAAAAGAGTATAAGATAGTTCCTGGTCTCAAACATTCCATCAATGTAGTTTATGGGTTACTGAATAGAAGAACCAAACAAATCTTCCTGCGTGTTTTCACCCAGTATAAAAAGTTCCATCATGTTTTATTTTTATCTTGGAGTTTCCTCCCATAAGAAGGGTAATAACGGGAATGATGACCGGCCAGGTCAGGGACCTCATAGCTCAGTCCACGGAAATGGTCTACTAAGTGAGTTCTCCCATGACATTAATCAACCTCCTGATTCCTCCATCCAACAAATATTTCTGAAATATCAGTTGCCAAGCACTGAGCAGGTTGCTGTGAGAGATACAAAGATCCCCAAGACCTTGGGGTCCCGACCTTGGGGAGGTAGATATGGCTACAGGTGTCTGATACAGAAAGAAAGCTTCTTTCAGAAAGAGGGGTATAGATGAAGATGCAGATTCAGAGGAAGTGGAGGTAAGTGGAGGAAGTGGAGCCTCACGCTGGGGAGCAGAGGCTGAGTAGGGGTTGGAAGGAACTGGAAATGGGGAGCTGGGAAGAAAATGTCACTCCAGATGAGGGCAACAGCATGGTGGGTCAGCCATGGATGGAGAACAAGTAATGTCTGGGGACACTACACAGCCCAGTGGGCTGGAACCACAGGATGTGTAAGGGAATCAAGGCAACCAGGCTGTGTGGGAAGGTTATGGTCACACCGTGAAGCCCTGAATGACAGGAAAAGCATCATTTGGCTGATTCAAGTCACTTAGGAAGGAGGATATTAGAAACTGACTCCATAACTTCAGGAATTCATTATCCAACAGGAAAAACTAAGATTTGCTCAACGAATCTGCCAAGACATACTCCTGAACACATGATTCAGCTGTCTTGAGAACAGAGCAGAAGGGCCGAGTCCTAGCAGATGCCACTGGTAGGGCTATCCCTGTGGAATTTCCTGCCACACCTGGTACCTACGCATAATATTGATACTAATAGTGAGACTCTCCCTCCCAGCCAGGTCTGTATTAAATCCTTCACATACCTCACTTCATTTAACTTTAACCCTTGTATCAAGCCGAAAAAGTAGGCATTGTTAATATCCCCAATCTGCAGATGAGCAAAGCAAGCCCAGAATGTTGGGTAACTTGCCCAGGGTCAGGGAGCTAGGAAGAAATCCTCTAACTCAGGACTAGTCTGCAACTACCCTCCTACCTCTCTGGCTAATAAGGAAAGATTAAGAAGTTGGCATTAGCTCCTAGCTTTCTGGAAAAACCCAGCCCAACCCCTTCCAAGAAGGCAGCTTTAATTTTTTAATCAAGATGTGTCCACATTACATTTTATTGAAAGCCTATTTTCACACATAAACATGTCAGCCAAAAAAGAAAGTACATAAATTCCTGTCTTATCAACAACCACAGTTACACACTTATTCAATTATTCAATTCCATGTCTTTTTTTCAAAGGTCTCAGCCACAGGCACTCATCAGTAGATTAAATTACCAGAAACTCTTTCCCCTTCTTCACACTCCTACCTCCCCCGTTTCCACCTCTAATGTTATGAAGATATGTTTCTTCCTATGGTAAAGAATTAAAAACTTTCAACCTGGAATATAACAATTGATTTAAATGCAGGATACACTCTGGACTCAAAGGCATTCTTTGAGACATTTCCTGGTTTTTTTTTTTTTTTTTATTAACTACAATTACTTCTCTCTCAGATCTGTGAAGGTCAACACTGCAGTAATTAACTCTCATGCCAACCTCCCAATAAGGTTTCCGAAGAACTGAACAAGCACTCTTTACCAAGCCACCACACCCTCTGGCACGGAAACTTTCCTTTGCTGTCCACCTACCAAACAGTGTGCGGAGCCCTTACTGAAGAGGTGAGAGTGACACCATGACTCCTAGTCTGTATTGGTCCATCCAGGCCGAAAGCACCAGGGTGCCGGCTAATTTTGTATCAACTTGACTAGTCTGTGGTGCCAGTTGTTTGTTCAACTCTCGTCTAGATGCTGCTGTGAAGGTATTTTATAGATGTGATTAACAATGTATAAAATTGTTTTCAAGTAATTTCAATTGTTTTCAAGTAAAGCCGATCACTCTCTGTAAGGTGGGTGGGCCTATAGCTGATAAGCCTTAAGAGAAAAAACTGAAGTTTTCCCTCTCTTCCTGGAGAAGAACGAATTTTGCTTCAAGACTGTATCAGGCCCACTGGCCTGCCCTTGAGGTTTCAGTCTCAAGACTACAATGTCAACCCTTACCTGAATTTCCAGCCTTCAGTTGGGCTGCACCCCACAGGCCTATGAGGCCCGTGTTTGACCAGCTTCAAGACCAGGAAAGAGCCTGGAGTCAGCAACAGAGACATCATCAGTGGTTTAATGGATGGGGGAGCTCACACGTCTGAAGCCAGGTCCTGGAGCAATACCCCACTGCATGCGGCAGACAGAGGGGAGGACGCGGAGGCAGTCTTTGCTTCCTGGGCAAAGGGGAGCTTATTAGTTATAGGGGAACTGACGTCAGGTGGTCTCATTTGTTACCAGGGAAAGGAGCGTGTCCCTCACTGCCCCTTTCAAAAGAACAATCAACACCTGGGGCCTGGGGCAAGCACCTAGGAAGGTCAGTCAGATGACTGGGATACAGGTGAAGTAGGCAAGTGATGGGCAAGGGATGTGCAGAGAGCAAGAGAACAGCCATCTTGAGTGGCCTGTCCATACATCTGCCCCACAAATTTCAACCTTGCTGACTCTACAAATGCCATGAGCCCTCTCCCTCCCCACTCTCTGCCTCTGCCTCTTTCTCCATTTATATATACATGTATACTATTCGTTCCCACAAAATGGGACCAACTGGTAACACTAAGTGGCCATGGAAGTAACAACATTACAATGGTAACAGATTTTACATACTTCAAAACCATACATCTCATTGATTCTAACAACCCTGCAAGGAGAAAGCAGGTATTGGTCCAGCTTTTCTGACTGGACTTTCAAATCAGGGAACTCTCCATTTCTCTGAGCTGTTATCAGAGAGACATAAAGATCAACCACTAAACTCAAAGTCCCTCTTTGATGAACTAGGGAATTTAGACTAGAGGACCTCTAAGTTTTCCACCAGGTCCAATAGAACATGAGTTTTATGAAGTCCCCCCAAGTCCTGACTGGTTAGACTGCTGCATCTTACTGAGATAGCCGCAGGAGAAGTGGGGGTGTTATTTACAAAGCTTCCACATGTAACTCAGGTCTTTGGTGAAAGTATTAGTCACTCAGTCATGTTCGGCCAGGCTCCTCTGTCCATGAAATTCTCCAGCCAAGAATACTGGAGTGGGTAGCCATTCCCTTCTCTGAGGATCTTCCAGACCCAGAGATAGAACCTGTAGGCAGACTGTATTGTGGGGAGTCTGCATTCTGCACTGTGGGCAGACTCTTTACTGTCTGAGCCACCAGGGAAGCCCCAGCTCTTTGGTAGGCAAAGTAGACCAGCCATCCATCTAAACTTGACTTCTCATTCAGAAATACTTCTGCATCTTCTCTTGGTCCTTAATTTTGCCCCCTTTGTTTTGAGAAATATTCACATACCCAAAGGCATCCACTATTTGGCCTAAAATTTCAGATTCTCCTTGCCTCCAAGCCTTTCCACACATGGTTAGCAATTATTAAATGCTGTGAACTAGTCACTGTTCCCAGTGCTTCCCGTGACTGTCTCATTTAATCTTCACACCAACCCTAAGAGGCAAGTTCTATTATGATCATCTCTAGTTACTGAGGAAGAAACCAAGACACAGAGAGGGTAAGCCACTTCTCAGAGGCAACACAGCTAGTGTGGCAGAGCAAGGATTCAAACTCTAGAAGATAAAGACACAAAGCAATTTCCAAAATTGGGGGATTAAGATCAGACGGTGACTCCCTAAAGGATGGGACTGTATTTTATTAATATTACTATCCCCCCTGCCAGAGTCATCTCTCCACAATCTGAGCGAGCTGGACTTGATAAGCTCATGTAAGTCTTACGACACAAGTTGCTTTAGTGATTAAGGGAATAAATGCAAAGTGCTCAACACAGAATCCAGCACAGGGTAAGCACTGAACCACCAGGAACTATTTCTTCTCACAGCACCCAAGCAGCACTCCTTGCAGACTCCAGAGGATTTCCCAGGTGTGGAGCCCTCCCTGGAGGTCAGGGCCCCAGTGACTAAAGCAAGTGGCCTGGGCACAGCCCCGGAGAAGCAATTCTGCCACATGGCTCGGTTCCAGGCCTCTGAGGCCTGCCAGAGGCAGCTGACATGTGGGTAGTGCTCCTCCCTGGCAGTGAGCCTGACAGCTAACAGCCTCTGAAAGAACTTTCACAAGAATCAGAAGCAGGGAAACTTCGGAAAGGGCCAACAGGAGACTCCTCTGTCCCTCGGATCTTAGAGGGACTCAGGGGAGCACAGAGTCGGGGGCCCATCCCAGTTGAACTGGCTGAAGGAGCATCCCTGTTTCCCAACTCTGGCTGCACTACTCCTGCAGGAGATGTTGCTAAATGAGTTTGAGGAGAAAGGCGTTTTGGCCAAATGGCAACTGCAACACAAAGTGAGCCTCTTTTGTATATTTCTGAAAACGTCACTGATATCTTCTGATAAAAGGAAAGCCCAGACAGAAAAGCAGGCTGCTCCACTTTCTGCACCCAGTGCCCCAGTGGCCTCTGGAGCTGCCCTTTCAGGTACACAAACTCTTGGATCAAAGTCAAATCCTGCAGGGAGTTGTGGTGAAGCCCAGTCGAGCAGAGTCTGCTTCCTAAAGGCTGACCCTGGGGTGTGTTCCAGCCCTGCCAACCGCCCAGGCTGCAGACAGATGGAGCCCAG
>NW_011494744.1:1403178-1414255 GCF_000754665.1 Bison bison bison | reverse complement strand
CCCAGGTGGGCCAGGCACCCGGATCAGCTGTCTCAGTGGAGAACTGAGCCATGTGCCTCTTCGGTGTCTTCGTTTGTGTATGGGAATCCTTTCTGTGCCGGGCACTTTAAGGTGCCTATCAAATCCTATCTAGGGCCTACATAGTCCTACCAAATCCTTCTGAGAGAGTGTTGGGCTGCACCCCACAGGCCTACCAGGCTTGTGCTTGCCCAGCTTCAAGACTGAAGAAAAAGCCCACGGTCAACGACAGAGACTGTTGATGGTTTAATAGATGGGGGAGCTTACACATCTGAAGTAAGGTCCTGGAGCGACACCCTACTACGTGCCATGCACAGTGGGTAGAGCATGGCGCAGTCTTCCCTCCTAGGGATGAGGAGGGAGGGGAGGGTACCAGTTATAGGGGAATTGACATTGGGTGGGCTCATTAGTTACCAGGGAAACCAGCAGAGGGCCACGTACCTCACTGCCCCTTTGATAAGAACAATCACCAGCTGGGTCCCTGGACAAGTAAATGGGAAGGTCAGTCAGATAAGTTTAGATAAAACAAGTACTGGTCAAGCAGGGGATGTACAGAGAGCAAGACAACAGCCATCTTGAGTGGCCTGACCATACCTCTACCCTGACATACCCTGCACAACCCTTACAATCTTGGTCTGCCCCTCTTTGGCAATATCCCTGGGGTCAGGTATGTAGAGGGCACTGCAACCAAACACCACAGATACAGACAGGTCAGCACTGGTTTTCACATTAGAGGAAAATAATCCAATCTCATGAATAGGCTCAGAGGTATGTTAATGGGGAAACATGTCATAGGCTATACATTTTATCACTTATATCCAATTTTCAGGGCTTCCCTGGTGGCTCGGTGGTAAAGACTTTGCCTACCCATGCAAGAGATGTAGGTTCAATTGCTGGGTCAGGAATATCCCCTGGAGAAGGAAATGGCAACCCACTCTAGTACTCTTGCCTAGGAAATCCCACGCACAGGAGCCTGGCAGGCCACAGTCCATGGGGTATAAGAGAGTCAGACATGACTTAGTGACCAAACAATGACAACCACCCAATTGTCACACAAACATTGTACATATGCTTTTATTTTTTTAATATTTATCTTGCTGTGCGAGGTCTTAGTTGCAGTACATGAATTCTCAGTTCCCGCATATGACATCTAGTTCCTTGACCAAGGGTGGAACCCGGGCCCCCTGCATTAGAGGTGCAGAGTCTTAGCCACTGGACCACCAGGGAAGTCCTACCTGTGCTTTTAGCAACAAACTTAAAAAGCAAGCAGTGTAACACTTCATAGGTAGTTATACCCTGGCAATTTCACTAGATAATTTTCTTCACAACCAGAACATCAGGGCAAAGGTATGGCTAGCACAATAACTTTCATAAATACAGACCTCAATTAACAGAATTAGAATGTAACATTCACTGAGACAGAATTTTACTCTCTTTAAAATTACCCTCATCTCCACCAAACATAATCTAATCAAGACTAATTTGTTTGCAAAACAAGTCTGGTCAATTGACCACAGCAGCTCCTCCAAACTGGCTGCGGTGTAACTCCTCAGAAGGAGTGTCAGACTGAATTCCCAAAAGGCCTCTCAGGGCCACGAAAGCCACGCCAAAGACCTGCTATCAGGCTCCATCTCAGGGGAGTTCTCTGTTCTAGAGGTCCCCAAGATATTGAGATTCCTGCACATGACCGGAGAGTCTTTGCCATTCACCTGCTAAGGCTGCTCAGAACCCAAGAGTCTCCAATTTCTGGCAGAACCAGGCAGAGAGAAAAGAAAAATGATTCAATTATTCCCACAGGTGTAGTTTACAAAATTGTTGTAAGTCATAACTAACTTAAAGGGAAGGGCTTCCCTCTACCTGGAGAACACAGATCAAAACCAGTAACATTCCAGACAAAACCCATACACATTATAACCATATTCACCAGTTCACTCAATAACCAATCCTTTTGTTAACTTCTATGAAGCCATCAGGTTTTCTATTAGAATCCTTCAATTTTTTACACAGTTCAGCAGTATGATCTGAAATTTATTAGAGGCCTACACCTGTCAAAACATCCTTCCTATGAATCTTCTTGAAGACAAAGCACTTTTGCAAAAGCATCAAGTAAAACAATGCTGCTGCTGCTACTGCTAAGTCACTTCAGTCGTGTCCGACTCTGTGTGACCCCATAGACGGCAGCCCACCAGGCTCCACTGTCCCTGGGATTCTTCAGGCAAGAACACTGGAGTGGGTTGCCATTTCCTTCTCCAATGCGTGAAAGTGAAGTCGCTTAGTCGTATCCGACTCTTAGCGACCCATGGACTGCAGCCCACCAGGCTCCTCCGTCCATGGGCTTTTCCAGGCAAGAGTACTGGAGTGGGGTGCCATTGCCTTCTCTGAGTAATACAATAACTATTCATAAATGACAAAAAAGTAAAAAGGCACAGTTAAACACCTGATCACAATGTAATTGATAAGGAAACAGTTACAAGAGTTAAGATTGATTATAATCTTAACCCTTGAAAACCTCAGTCTCTGGCAAAATCCAAGAAGTAATTGTGCATTTCCTGATTGAAAAACTTAATGCTTCGGTCCCCCTCTTGTAAGCAGGCAAAGGTAGATAAACTTAGACCTGCCCGGCAATTAATGTTCCAATATTTTATCCTATTTGAAATGACCCATGAACACTCGTCTTTCAACTTTAGTTTCAAGCCTAAAATCTTCAAGTCACTAAAATCTGGAGAGACTATTTCAGATAGACATTCCCAAAGTATAATTATTTCTATAGAATTTACCTAAAAGTTATTTTTACTCCTTTACTCTTAAAGATCACATAAGATTAAAGTTCCAGAGAGGCCAGATAGATAATTGACATATAAAAGGCACATGAGGAATACCAATTCCTTCTAGAAAGCTGACTCAACCAATTACCAAAGCCTCCCTTTAATACAACAGCAGTCATTAGAGGCCATTTTTCTATAGATCTCTTGGCAGCCCCCATTCACCAAGGACAGCCCACTGCGTCCCCTCATACTAGCGGATAGCCACCTCAGAATTTCCCCATCACGTCTGGGATGACCCCCTCAACTTTTGGGCCCCACACGCTCGTGGATGACGCCCACAACTTTCCATTCCCTGTCCTGTATTTCCCAACATCTCGGCACTCATGGGAGTTTCCTCAGTCTCCTGGCTGCTGTGCCAATTGTTGGGCCGAACCCTGCAAGCCCACAAAGCCTGTTGCTTGCCCAGCTTCAAGACTGAAGAAACAGCCAGAGTCAATAACAGAGACATCAGTGGTTTAATGAACCAGGGAGCGTTCACGTTTGAAGTAAGGTCCTGGAGCAACACCCCACTGTGTGCAGCAGACAACAGGCAGAATATGGCAGCAGCCTTGACTCCCAGGGCTGGAACTGAGGCCAGGTGGGCTCACTAGTTACCAGGGAAACTGCAGAGGGGCAGGCCCCTCACAGCCCCTTTGATAAGAACAATCACCAGCTGGGACCTAGGGCAAGTAGTAGGATGGTCAGTTGTGTGCATAGGGTACAGGCGAAGCAGGAACTGGTTGGGCAGGGGATGTACAGAGAGCAAGAGAACAGCCATCTTGAGTGGCCTGACAATACACTCACCCTTACATACCCTGCACAACCCTTACAATCTTTGTCTGCCCCTCTTCAGCGATATCTCTGGGGTCAGGTATGTAGATGGCACTGCAACCAGATACCACAGATACGATACAGACAGCCACTGTGGTTTTCACTAAAAATGGCTGTTGTCTTGCTCTCTGACCATCCCCTGCTTCACCTATATCTTACTCACCTGACTGACCTTCCTAGATACTTGCCCCAGGCTCCAGCTAGCCATTGTCCTTATCAAAGGGGCAATGAGAGACACGGCCTCCTAGGTTTCCCTGGTAACTAGTGAGCCCACCTGACATCAATTCCTCTATAACTGGTAAGTTCCCCTCCCTCTCTCATCCCCTGGAGCAAAGACTGCCAACACATCCTTCCAGGCACCCGCTGCATCAAGGTGGTGAGTGTTACTCCAGGACCTGGCTTCAGACTCCATTAAACTCCATGTCAACTCCCCTCTCCATTAAACCACTCATGTCTCTGTTGCTGACTCTGGGGTCTGTCTTCACCCTTGAAGCTGGGCAAGGCCTGTGGGTGTGGTCAACAGGGAGGTACTAATATCTCCATTTTGCAAATGAGACTGAGGTTCAGGGATGCTAACTGACTTGCTCAGGATCACACAACTACTAAGTGGGAGAGCTCAGCTTCAGCCCCAAGCCTGCCTCGTTTCCAAACCTGTGCTCTTCATCACCACCTCAGGCTGAGGGTGCCGGTGACCTGCCACATTTTCACCACTTACCAGCTGCATGACCTTGGGCACTGACTCCAACTCTCTATACCTAGATTTCCTCATTCATAAATATTGGGACCTAATGCCCAGAAGAAATGGGTACCAAATCTGGGGGCTCATAATATGCCAGGGATTCTTCAAAGGGCTCTGTATGTCACCTGTTGCTATTATTATCCTTATTTATGCCCACTGGCACAATACAATTAAGGAGCTTCTCCAGCCTCACCTACTAGTAAGAAATCCAGAATCTCCATGCAGGTGTTCTGGCTCCTAAGACTCTTAAACTCTCATACCTCTGCCTGGCATGTTTCTGAGACATAATTTGCTAGTCAGTTAAGCCTGGTGCTCTGCAGATTCACTTCGGACCCTGCTTGAGGAGATAGGCATTCCAAGAGTTTCAGAGGGCTTCCCTGGTGGCTCAGTGGTAAAGAATCCACCTGCCAATGCAGGAGATGTAAGAGACGTGGGTTTGATCCCTGGGTCGGAAAGATTCCCTGGAGAAGGAAATGACAACCCACTCCAGTATTCTTGACTAGACAATTCCATGGACAGAGGAGCCTGGTGAGCTATAGTCCAGTTCAGTTCAGTTGCTCAGTCATGTCTGACTCTGTGACCCCCAAGGACCGCAGCACGCCAGGCCTCCCTGTCCATCACCAACTCCAGGAGTTTACCCAAGAGCTACAGTCCATGGGGTGGCAAAGTGTCCGACAGGACTTAGTGACTAAAACAAAGATTTAAAGCAGTTTCAAAAGGGCTCCTCAAGGCCTCAGTGTCCTGCAGAGGTGCATGTAAAAGGCCTCGTTGCAGCACTGAGGATCAAAGGAGAGAGAATGAAAGTGTTAGGACACAGGGGACACGCCTCTGTGTAGGATTAGAGTCAGAATCATAAACATGGATCCATGCCCTCTGGGCGTCTGACTCCAAGAAACTGTTATCAAGAGAAAATAGTCACAGAAAAGAATTTTGAAAATAAGCACAAAGCTCTGAATCAAAATCTTGCTAACTCCATCCTTACCCTCCTGGGCAATAATTTTAGCTGAATTATGATGCTCAGCCTCAGGTCTTGGTGTTCCATAATTAATCATGTCTTTAAATGAGACTTGTGCCATTGCCAGCACTATTGATCCACTGCACCCAGCCCTCCTCTCCATGTTGAGAATGGCTGTGGTCCCTGGGCTCTTGAGCCAGCAAGGCTGATCAGCTGCTGCAGGTATGAGGGAGACCTGGGAATCGGGGGTGTCTGTGCATGGCTGCTTGGTAGTGGGAGGGCCTGGAGGGTAGAAACGCAAGAGAGATGCCAAGCACAAAGAAAGCCAGACACCCACAATGCAGTGGGAAGGCGCCTGGGCAAAAGAGTCTTGGTCTGGGCTTCTGGTCCTTGCCTTTTCCTGGTGACCCTGTTTTGGCCACTCTTGTCCTCTCTGAGACTCAAGGTCCTCATCTGTGAAAGGGGTATAAACAATCACGTCCTGGACACCTGCTACAGTTATGAAGAACAAACACGAGTAAGCCCAAGAAACGGCTCTACACTGTAAGTGCCCTAGGAGGAGGCTCCTTCCTCAGGCCATGTCACATCTGGAGGCCATCTTAATGTGTCCAGCACACTGGGACAAACTGGAGGTCATCTGGGGCCTGGAACAAGGCCTCTGAAGTCTGAAGTGTCTGGCTCCAAGGAACCACTGCCCCAGGCCCTATCGCTGGTCTGATTGGATGCCCTCAGGGCTGAATTTGCCCAAGGAAACAGAATCTGGATTGTCAGGTTTAGGGATCTAAGTTACCCCAGGGTAGGTCAAATGCACTAGTTACCCCAGGGTAGGTCAAATGCAGGTGTGACCAAAAGCCAGTGTCACCACAGAAGAGTGAATGTTACAGCCTCAGGGTGGGCCCCGTAAGCCAGCCCCACCTCAAACCTAGTCTGGGGTCTCGAACAAGGCAACTTATTCTCCCCAACACTTGGCCTCTTCAGCTATAAAATGAGGGATTTCAATTTTTTTTTTTTTTTTGGTGTGAAATAAATGCATCTATGTGAAGCTTTAGTGCAATGTTTCATAGCTGGTCATCAATATAATCTGAAAAAATAATGCTTCCTTTCCAAGAGATTAAACTTCTTTAACTCTGAATTCACTGAACTCTTCCTGGACCTACAGCTAGACTATAAGCTGCATGTATGCAGCGGTCAAGTCTGGCTTGTTTCCCATCCGACTTGCAGTGCTGAGACCACAGCCTGGCCAAGTACACTCTTGACCAAGATCTGCTGAATGAGTTTATGCTTAAGAGGAGCAGTGGGAAGAAACAGAAGGAAAAAAGAGGGTGGAGAGAGACAGGGACTGCCCAGGCAGTGAATTCCAACAACGAGGAGAGGTAACCACAAGGAACATTTTTTTCTTTTTTTTAAATAATGAAAGAGAGATAAGGGAAGGGATTAAAATAAAAAACAAAATGTAAGTTATCCTATTGCAATGATAAGATGATGAAAATAAAAATCCAGAAAACTAAGGTAATGAGAAGTGGAAACTCACCCTGCCGTTTAGGATCTTACTATTTTATATAAGATAAGAGTTGTGATCTCCACTAATAAAATGGCTCCCACTTGACTCTCAGAGGAACTGATTCACTGAGAAATTATGTTAGCTCTGAGCTTCTGAATCACAGCACAGTCCTAAAGACTTATGTACCCTGTGGAAACTCACCACAGGCGAGCCGGGTTTTGTTTTTTCTTTTTTTTTTTTAAGTTCTTTTGTTCTTGGTACACAGTCTTCCTCTCTTAGACTGAGTTCAGATGACCTGGCAGACAAAACAACTCAATTTGTTCAGAGGAGGGAGGAAGGATCATAATCTGACTTGGATATTTAAGGCACACATTGTGTTTTTTCTGTGTAATTACAGTGACCTCCAAGAAGACACACTGGAGGCTTTGGAATCAGAGTTCAGGGTTGAATTCTAACCTGTCTCTGCCTCAGTTTCCTCATGAGTAAAATGAAGATCATAATAATACCTTGTTGCTGTTGTTGTTCAGTCGCTAAGTCACGTCTGACCCTTTGTGACTCCATGGACTGCAGCACACCAGGCTTCCCTGTTCTGGGCTATTTCCCAGAGTTTGCTCAAACTCATGTTCATTGAGTCAGTGATGCCATCCAGCCATCTCATCCTCAGTTGCCCCCTTCTCTTCCTGCCTTCAATCTTTCCCAGCATCAGGGTCTTTTCCAATGAATCGCCTTTTTGGATTGGGTGGCCAAAGTACTGGAGCTTCAGCTTCAGCATCAGTCCTTCCAATGAATATTCAGGGTTGATTTCCTTTAGGATTGGCTGATCTCCTTGCAGTCCAAGGGACTCTCAAGAGTCCTCTCCAGCACCACAGTCCAAAAGCATCAGTTCTTCAGTGTTTAGCCTTCTTCATGGTCCAACTCTCACATCCATACATGACTACTGGGAAAAAACCATAGCTTTGACTATACAGACCTTTGTCGGCAAAGTGATGTTTCTGCTTTTTACGGCAACCCACTCCAGTACTCTTGCCTAGAAAATCCCATGGACAGAGGAGCCTGGTAGGTTACAGTCCATGGGGTTGCAAAGAGTTGGACATGACTGAGCGACTTCACAGGTTATCATAGCTTTCCTTCCAAGTAGTAAGCGTCTTTTAATTTCATGGCTGCAGTCACCACACACAGTGACCTTGGGGCCCAAGAAAATAAAATCTGTCACTGCTTCCACTTTTTCCCCTTCTATTTGCCATGAAGTCATGGGACCAGATGCCATAATCTTAGTTTTTGAATGTTGAGTTTTAAGCCAGCTTTTTCATTTGTATCTTTCACCCTCATCAAGAAGCTTTTTAATTCCTCTTCATTTCCTGCCACTAAAATGGTAATATCTGCATGTCTGAAGCTGTTGACATTTCTCCCAGCAATCTTGACTCCAGCTTGTGATTCATCCAACCTGGCGTTTCACAAGATGTACTCTACATATAAGTTAAATAAACAGGGTTACAATATACATCCTTGTACTCCTTTCCCAGTTTTGAACCAGTCAGTTTTTCTATGTTTGGTTCTAACTGTTGCTTCTTGACCTGCATACAGGTTTCTCAGGAGACAGGTAAGATGGTCTGGTATGCCCACTCTTTAAGAATCTTCCACAGTTTGTTGTGATCCACACAGTCAAAGACTTAAGCGCAGTCAATGAAGCAGAAGTAGATGTTTTTCTGGAATTCCCTTGCTTTTTCTATGATCCAACAGACACTGGCAATTTGATCTCTGGGTCCTCTGCCTTTTCTAAATCCAGCTTGTACATCTGGAAGTTCTTGGTTCACATACTGTTGAAGCCAAGCTTGAAGGATTTTGAGCATTATCTTGCTAGAATGTGATAAGAGGACAATTGTGTGGTAGTTTGAACATTGTTTGGCACTGCTCTTCTTTGGGACTGGAATGATAACTGACCTTTTCCAGTCTGTAGCCACTGCTGAGTTTTCCACATTTGCTGGCATATTGAGTGCAGCACTTTCATAGCATCATCTTTTAGGATTTGAAATAGCTCAACTGGAATCCCATCACCTCCACTAGCTTTGTTCATACTATTGCTTCCCAAGGCCCACTTGACTTCACACTCCAGGATGTCTGGTTCTATGTGATACTTCCTGAAAACGATGTGAAGATGAAATGGATAATACGTACAGGTCTGAGCACAGAGTGAGAATTTAGTAAATGGTGGTGGTGGAGTAATTGGTTGTTACTCACCGTGCCGACATCTCCAGAAGGCCTAAGCAGCAACCAACACTTAAAGCACTTCCTACATGCTTTCTCTTTTGTAATTACTTTCCGAGTTTTGGACTTTATCCTCTCCATTTTACAGATGAGACAACTGAGGTAAGAGATGCTGGGAACAGTGAGTGGGAGGACATGGTGAACTCTTAGCCACAGAGGCTGTTCTGTTCTCTGTGTTGTCCAACACAGCTGCCAACAACCTCATGTATCCATGAATATTTGAATGAAATAATATTAGCAATTCAGTTCATCAAGTCACACTGACCACATTTCAGTGATCACTACCCACACGTGTCTCATGGCTCTGTTAGAGACAGCAGATCTTGGACATCACCACTATCATAAAAGGGACTATAAGACAGCAGTGCTCTAGACAATCAAGCACACAGTAGGCACACAAAGACATGTCTGCCAAATGAAGTAAAAAACACTTAGTAAAATGATCTATTTTATTCTCACCATAATGACTAGCTGTTCTGACAAAATACGAACCCAACTAGAGCTCCCTTCTAGGTTGTAGCTTCACCTTCTAAATGGAGAACAGGCAATTCTCTGGCAGTCCAGTGGTTAAGACTCAGAGCTTTCACTGCCAAGGGCCTAGGTTCAATCCCTGGTTGGGGAACTCAGATCCTATAAGCAGCACAGCCAGAAATAAACAAATTAATTAAATAAAAGGAGAGCAAACAGGTTCTGCCTCAACTGTCTTCATTCAATTTGAAAACATTTATTTAGTCCCTAAACTAACCTACTAATTTTTCACTTTGCAATGTGCAAAGGTAACAAAACTTCGGGAGGCAAGATGGCATTAAACATCTATTTTTAGTCCAGGTACCTTAAATACTCATTTGACTTTTATAACCTTCAGGGGTAGGTCTTATAACCACTTCACAGCTAGGAAAACTGAGATTCAGAGAGGTTTCTTGCCATTGATTAGACCAAAGCCCTAATATCAAGGTCAGAGGTAGGCTAGGACTCCCCCGCCTTCCAGTTTCCTTTGAGATGCAGCTTAATGGATCCCAAATAGCATGTGGAAACTCTGAAGGACTACACACTCAGGATCAGTTTTGTAGTTTGTGGGCACAGGGATCTGGTATCATTTGGTCCCATCTGCTTCCCCTGGCCTGTGAGATCCTAAACTGAATGACTGAAGGGAGGAGCCAGAATCATTCATTCAACACCACTAATTGGTCATCTACTATCTGCCAGGCACTGAGCAAGGTGTTGAAGAAGGAGACATGGCCCCTGTGCTCAAGAAGCTTCTAGTCTCTGGAGGAAGCAGACAGAAATCAAATAAGCCAGTAAATACACAACTGCATATTCCACTAAGTGCCACGAAGGAGTGTAGAAGGTTAGGGGAGAGGATGACAGGGCACCTGATCTGGGGCTACTCTGATCTCCTAGGATGTTCTGGGGGCAGAAGCAGGGGGCCCTCTGGTTCCAGCCTTGCCCTGGGGAGTCCAGGCCAACCGGGAGACCTGGCACTGCAGGGAACCAAGGCTATTTTCTACTTGCCTTCTGCTCTGCTATGGCTGCCAGCACAACCTTAGCTACACAGCCACTGGTCAAGAGGCCACCAGGCTCTTGAGCTGCTGCTGGGCCCTGACAGGCAGGCTTCTGGTCACAGGAGGGCTGCCTCATGGCTGGCCACTAAGGCTGCAGAAACACTATGAATTAATGAGGCAAGTATGAGCTGACAATCCAAGTCAACAGAGAGTTGCTAAGAATCTACTGTTCATACCCATTAGGATGACTATTATCCCCAAAAAAACAAACCACAGAAACAAACAAACAAACAAAAAAACACAGAAAATACAAAATGGTGGTAAAAATGTGGAGAAGATGGAACCCTTTTAGCACTGTTTGTGGGGATGTAAAATAGTACAGCCACGATAGAAATCAGTATGGTGGCCACCTTGAGCAAATCTGAGTTCCCTGCAATTACGTAACTGCTGACACTCCCAGGT
>NW_011494744.1:1391974-1403078 GCF_000754665.1 Bison bison bison | reverse complement strand
AGGTGGCTCAGTGGTAGAGTCCGCCTGCCAATGCAAAAGACACAGGAGACCCGGGTTCAATCCCTGAGTTGGGAAGATCCCCTGGATAAGGAAATGGCAACTCAGGCCAGTATTCTTGCATGGGCAACCCATGGACAGAGGAGCCTGGCGGGCTGCAATCCGTAGGGTCTCAAAAGACAAGACTTAGTGATTGAGCACACACACAGACAGGACACCTTACCCGTTAGATGGTGGAACAACTGAGTCCTGAGAGAAGGACCTTCTATGAGACCACAGTTCAGTTTGGTTGAGGAAATACTCCTCATTGGACTTCTGGGAGAATGACAAAATGTGTCTTTGCTATCACTTTCCATTTCTGTGCTTTTCTTCTACCTCTCTGGACCTCCCTCTCCAGTCTCAGGCAGGTAAGGCCCTCAGGTCGCCTCTGGCAGGGCTGCCCCACCTAGCCCTGCAGGCCTGCACAGGCTGAGCACTACCTAACCCTAATCCTATTTCACAGAAGAGAGTGAGAAAGCATGGTCCAGCTAGCCTGCCCAGTGCAGTTTTCTTATTAATTTAATTCAGTTGGGCTGCTTCCTTAGTACTGTTCACATTAGTTTCTTCCTTCTCATTCTAGCCATGAAATGAGCTCCCTCTGTCTTAGAAAGCACTTGTCTCAACTAGTACACCCCTCACTTAGTCTTGTTGTTGTTCAGTCACTTAATCATATGCAACTCTTTGTGATCCCATGGACTGCGGCATGCCAGGCTTCCCTGTCCCTCACCATCTCCCAGAGTTCGCTGAAGCTCATGTCCATTGAGTCAGTGATGCCATCCAACCATTTCATCCTCTGTACCCCCGACTTCTCCTCCTTCCCTGAATCTTTCTTATACCTGACTAGAACTAAAACATCCACAATGCTACCTAATGGCTCCCAACTGGTTTATGAGTAAAACATAACCCTAATCACACCAATTACTCTTTGATCAACCTCACCCCACAGGACAGGGGCTCCCTGGCCCTTTCTGATATTTTTCCAAACCTGGAATGTCTTTCTTTTCATTATTTCTGTCATCCTTTAAGACCAACTCAAGGACACCGTCTCCATGAAGATTTCCTCTCTTTCATCTGTTCTTGCATGCCTATTCTGGTTTGTAACTCATTCTTGTGTTCCAACCAGCTGGTTCCCTAGACACAGAAGACAAACCATGTGATATGTATTTTTCCAGACTTAATTTCTGTTATACTGTCTGGCACATTTTAGGGCTCCATAAAGTAAACGTTATCAAATAGGGAAGGAAGTTTAGGAATTCCCATGTGCAATTTTATGTATGTATTCATTTAACCCTCAAACATCCCTGCAAGGTAGGAGATATACTAACTCCTAGTTGAACTATAATAACTCTGCAGCTGAAGGTTTTAATTCATTAGCTCATGAGCACTTAGAAAGTAAGAGGTGAAAATTGGAATGCTCATTCCTAAGCCTCCCTGGCTCCAAAGCCCAGGGTTTTTGCATCCTCATGTCCAATAAGCTTTTACCCTAATGCTCAAGGCCAAGTTTGCTGATAAAGCTTAAATGTCTAAGCAGCTGTTTCTAAGAGAAAACTGCTCAGAGACTCTCAAAGCACACCCCCTACTCAACAGAACAGCTGTTCAAAAGGACTTACAAAGTAAAGTAATCACTGCCAAATTATGGCAAACACATTCTGTCTTACAGACCACTGAACGTTTCATGCACAAATTTTCAACATAAAACTGGCAGCTTCACAGTTTTATGTTGGATCCTTTCCCAGTCAGGATCAAGGAAGCAAAAAGTAGTATGATACTGATTTGCCCTTGGGTAGCAGGTGCTAGGGACTCGGTGTTCAGAAATGTATGAAGTGGCCTTTGCCAAGCCTAATCCACAAAGCATCTGAGAGAATAATAAATGTAATTCTTCCTGAAAGAAGAGAGAATGGTGGACTTCTGACCATTTCAAGACCAAGAATTAATGACTTTATTGTCTTACATCTCCTGCCAGGGCATTGTTTCCAGGGTCAATCTTTAAAACATATATTCAACATCTGTGATATGATAGAGTGGCAGAGGACATAAAAACTCCATGACTTCTTTTTTTTTTAAATCATTTATTTATTTATTTTTGACATTGCTGGGTCTTTGTTGCTGCTCTGGCTTTTCTCTAGTTGCAATGAGTGGGTGTTACTCTCTGGTTACAGTGCATGGGCTTCTCATTGCGGTGGCTTCTCTTGTTGCAGAGCGCAGGCTCTAGGGTGCCCAAGCTCAGTAGTTGTGGCTCCTGGGCCCTGGAGCACAGGTTCAGTAGTTGCGATGCATGGGCTTAATTGCTCCTCAGCATGTGGAATCTTCCCAGACCAGGGATCAAACCCATGTCTTGTGCATTGGCAGGTGGATTCTCTACCACTGAGCCACCAGGGCATCCCCCACCTCCTGCGTCATGCCTCCGTGGCAGAGCCAGATCCCATGGGGATGGAGAGACCCACTAGCAAACCCCAACCAATCAAAGACCAGCACCCCTGGACATACCTTAAGGGCATACACTTAAGATTTGTTGTGCAGGAGGAAAACAAGTCACACTGATTTGTTTTTCAAAGGTAATTGTGGCTTTGTAAATAACTGAGAGTCTATAAAATACGCCTTTGGAAAGTGTACCTTTCAGAGTTTCCATGCCTTGATAAGGTGGGGCCACTTTCCACAGATAGTGAGTCTCCAAACCCTGTTCTCCCAGAACTGATGGGGATGATTCAGTACCTTGAACACTTTTGCTTTCCAGAGTGTTTTGTAAAAATGACGCAGTAGTTCTATCAGAGTACCAGTGTGGCATGGTTGTCAGTTTGTGCCAGTAGGAATCTTTGACTAGCCCTACAGTATGGGCTTCCCTGGTAGCTCAACTGGTATAGAATCTGCCTGCAATGCACGAGACCCTGGATTGATTCCTGAGTCGGGAAGATCCCCTGGAGAAGGGATAGGCTACCCATTCCAGTATTCTTGGGCTTCCCTGGTGGCTCAGATGGTAAAGAATCCACTCACAATGCGGGAGACCTAGGTTCAATCCCTGGGTTGGGAAGATCCCCTAGAGGAGGGCATGAGGCAACCCACTCCAGTATTTGCCTGGAGAATCCTCATGGACAGAGGAGCCTGGTGGGTTACAGTCTATGGGGTCTCAAAGAATTGGACATGACTAAGTGACTAAGCATGCACAGCACGGTATGGTCTGGGTAAACCAGGTCACCATGTAGGCCACTCACTAGGTACCTTCACAGATGATAGTGAATGAGACCCGCTGGATCTTTCTCCCATCATACTTCACCATTCCTAATTGGAATTTCGTAGCTTTTCCCTTTACTTTAAATATCACTTTTCTAACTCAACTATTTTTTTCAAATTTTCAAGTAGCTAAGTAGTTTTTGCTAAAAATAGTCAGAGAATTCTCTATTGCATAAATCACAACCTTTGGGGAATTTCACAAATCTACTTCCTTTCAGATAAGCCACCAGAGGCCCATTTTTCAAGAGGAAAAAGGGATTCTCAGAGAGGTTAAGTGGTTTCCTCAAGACTACAAAGTTGATAAGCTCAATGCAGGGGATACCCTAGAAATACCAGGATTTCAGTCTCAAAACATGTCCAGATAAAATAACAAATATCTGGAAAAATAAGCAATAACATGAAAATTCTTTAGTGACATCTGGACTAAGCAGTAGCCGTTCCACAAAGACCTCAAAGAACTACACAAGACCAGAAGTGAGAAAATTCTGGCTAATGGAATGGGCTTGATAAGGACAAATGAGACAACTGTTAGTAGTTGCTACAACTATGCTCTTTCAGAGTCAAATGTTGAATATGGACACAATGTTGCCACATTGTAAAAGTACAATATAAAAGTGTGCAAGAAAATTTCCTTTCAACCAATCTTTTCAAGAGATTTGACACAGAGGCAGGAGACTAGCCAAATGGAAGTCATCAGCAATAGTCAGCAAGACTGCCTTTAAAAGAAAAGAAATGCACACATATACATACACAGACACACACACACATACAAACACCAGGGAATCTGTCTTTCAGAAATGTTCACTTTTACAAGGAGATCCACTGTAAGGATGTCCATTGCAGCCTCCTTGCTAACAGGGAGTAGCTACTTACAATTTTTAGCAAAAAATTACAACTTTTTAGCAAACTTACTCGGAGAAGGCAATGGCACCCCACTCCAGAACTCTTGCCTGGAAAATCCCATGGATGGAGGAGCCTGGTGGGCTGCAGTCCATGGGGTCAGGAAGAGTCGGACACAACTGAGCGACTTCACTTTCACTTTTCACTTTCATGCATTGGAGAAGGAAATGGCAACCCACTCCAATGTTCTTGCCTGGAGAATCTCAGGGACAGCGTAGCCTGGTGGGCTGCTGTCTATGGGGTCGCACAGAATCGGACACGACTGAAGCAACTTAGCAGCAGCATTGCAGCAAACTTACAACTCTTCAGCAAAAAATCAGAAAGGATTCAAATCAAACTATTTAGAGTAGTTACCCCTAGGTAGCAAGACTGGAGAGAAAGGAGGGACATGGTGAGAATTGTCACTTTTTAGTTTTATAATCTCCTTTGGATTGTTAGTCGGTTTTGTTTCTACATGCATATATTTTTTAATTAAAAATCTTTAATACTAAACGAACTTTTTTGATATGTGATGTTTGGGGGAATCATAAAGTCTTAGCCTTGGAAGAGGCCTCAGAAGTCTGTCTAATCTAATCTCAACTAGATTAGTCTCACAGCCTGGCTGTCTGTATGAGACTCAAGGGAGAATGGCCAGCACAGACTGACAAGCACTCTGCTCTTACGATTCAGAGTTGGCTTGCAGAACCCAGCACACCCTAAGAATGTGAAAACTCTCTCCTTTTGCACTGCTAAATACCCATGACATCCACACCAGAGGGACTTCAGTAATCCTCAGATCCTGCTGGTTCATACAAGGTCTTGAGTTCAGCCTCAGAAGGGGAATGAACATGAGAGATTGAGGTCAACTAAGTCAGTTGGCTGTCAGTACAGCACATTCCCAACTAAAGTCTACAGGGGGGCTCAGTGTCAACACAGCCATCACCATTAACACTCCCATCACTTAGCCATTCTTCCTACAATCCTACAGCTTGAAAAGAGAAGTGCTGATTACTGCCCGATCTTGCTGTTTTATGTACTCAAGAGGCAAAACTGTTTACAGTTAGTAAACTCAGGGGCTTTCTTTGGTGCTGTCTTGAACCTCTGTTAGGGCTTTTCACATCTTACTCTCCTCATTTCTCACTCACGCCACCCCATGAAGGATATCTGGCTTTGCTCCATTCCAACGGATGGATTTATGGTGATATCAGTATCCTCAATTCCGTCAGAACGTAATGTTACTTAATCTTACCCAGTGCTCAAAATTGGAAGGCATGCCTGGAAAGGGTTTGCTATCACCAATATTTTAGACTATTGAAATAGACTGAAAGCAAGAAAAATGCCATAGTCATTATTATATCTGCTTTAGTGCCTAACGCAATGCCTTTCATACCCTGCTGAGAGCAGTTATTCAATACATGGAACTGTAAAATTATAGAGCCCTAAAACTGAAAGAAATCTCAAGGAGATCAGTTCCCATGATTCCACAACTGAGAAATCTGAGACCTTGGTGGTGAAATCCGCATCATCGGCTGTTCTATGAACATTAGCCAGAGTCCAGATACTCCTACTCTGGAGCTGAGTTGTTTCTTCCATTAGATTGCTTGTCAGGTGAATAAATAAATGACTTTACCATTCGACTTACACAACCAAAGGAGACTAGAAAAGAGACTGAAGCTAAATGACCTAGTAAATGTAATAATTTAGATAACCTATATTGGCCCACATGAACTGAAGTTTTCCACTTTCAGTTGAGTGTTTATGTTCACAGCCTTAGGCAGATGTAATTTTAGTCATGTAAAATTTTTGACCCATACATACTCACTCCAGACAAATAAGTCAGATTTCAATATAGTGTTACATTGTAGTTCCTTTACGATCTGTACGACTTGCCCCATGACATTACCAGATTGAACCCAACATATTTTTACATGTCTTTACATGTCAATGGCGAAGGAAACAAACTTTTCATCTTAGGTCCCAATTATGTAACTGCTTCAGGAAAATTTTTTTACAAAGCCACAGTGAGATATCTGTCAGAATGGCTGCTATCCAAAAGGCGAGAAATAAAATGTGTTGGTGAAAATGTGGAAAAAGGGAACCTTCATACATTCTTGGTGGGGATGTGAACTAGTCCAGTCACTATGAAAAAGACTATAGAGATTCCTCAAAAAATTAAGAGTAGAACTGCAACATAATTCAGCTATCCCACTTCTGGCATTTATCTAAAGAATAAACAAACACTAATTTGAAAAGACACATGCACCCCTGTGTTTATTGCAGCATTATTTACAATAGCCAAGACATAGAAATAACCTAAGTGCATACCAATGGATGAATGGATAAAGAAGATATGGTATATACAGATATGCAATGGAGTATTACTCAGGAATTTTTTTAAATGGTAAAACCTTGCCATTGCAACAACATGGATAGACCTTGAGGGTATTATTATAAATGAAATACATCAAACAGAGAAAGACAAATATTAACACCCTATGATTTCACTCATATACAGAACATAAAAAACAAACTAAAAAAACAAATGAACAAACCAAATTAAAAAAAAACAAAGAAAACCCAAAACATGTAGATATAGAGAACAGAGTAGCGGTTACCAGAAGGAGAGGGGTGGGGAGGAAGGCAAAATGTGTAACCAGGATCAACCGTGTAATGAAGAATGGAAATTAAATATTTGGTGGTAAGCATGCTGCAGTACATACAGAAGTAGAAATATAATATTATATAAAACATAAAATGTTACAAACCAATGTAACTGCAATAAAAATAAATTTGGAAATAAAAAAGAAAAAGATTTTTTAAAAGAACACATGCAGGGGAACCCTGATATAACATGAGTATGTGATATTCACTAACCAGATTCTTAACTACATTGTACATTAAGAATCCAAGTTTTGTCTCCCAAATCTTTTTTAACTAACCAATCATTTGGCAGCTTTGGGTTTCATTTCTCTGCTCATCTCAGAGAGGGAGATTTCAGAAGAGGAACAGAGATAAAATGGACAAAAGAAAGAAGAAAGGCACAGGTTACTCAGAAACTGGAAGGGAGAAGTAGTGAGTTCCCAGAGGAAGAGAGAAACGTGCTGAGGTTTGATCAGGATCCACACACCCATCAGGGCCCCCACTTTTTCTGCCCTCCTCTCTCACTCCCTTTCATTTTTCCTGCCAAGGAGTGAACTGGCAATCTTACCAATGACCTTGGACAAACAGAACCCACTAAAGCTCCTAAATTCAGCTTTAGACACATCACTCCAGCCCAAACTGGAATGACCTACCATGGCTGAGAGTGTGCCATCCCTCCAACCACTCATGTCCCCCTCCATTGCAATGAAATGTCAAGATAAATCACCTGTCAGAATTACAACAAGCCTTTTAAAGATGATCTACTCTACACCCCCCTCATTTGTTTTGCAGAAGAGAAAACTGACATCCAGAGATTTCTAAGTCACTAGAGCAAGTCCAAACTAGATGCCTAAACTGCAAATTTGCATTGTTCAGAGCTCTTTCCTCTAGGAGCAGTTTAAAAGCTACGGAACACACAAAAAAACACCCTAACTTTGGAGAGATGAAGAACAACTACAAAGAGGCACAAAATAACATGAAACAAACCAAAACAATACCTTTACTCCACCTCCCAGAAGCCCAGTGACAATAAAACCAGCAAAGGGCTATTTTACCAAGTAATGGTACTTCGAACAACTTAATTGTGCTTTTTCCTCCTTTATCCATTTCTCACAGGCAGAGGCAATGAAAACGTATACATGATTACTGAAACTCCTAATATGAACCAACACATAACTATTTTTTTCCCAGAACATTTTGATACTTGAAATTTGGTATATGGTTTACTACAAGGGCTATTAGAATTCAAACATCCGGTCATACAATGAGCCTCAAAGCCCTGCGGAAAATCAAATGCCTTCCACAGAAATCGGTCCTCTCCCCTGACCTGTACAGGTAACAAATTCCAGCTATAGCTTCAGAGGATTTGATCGATCGCAGACTTTCAGAGAATGTGTAGACCCAAGAAACTAACATTCCAAAGCAGGACTGGAGAAAAAGAAGCAAACTTGGCCTTACCCTTAAAAATAACAGAAACAATAGGATCCGGTTTCCCAAATTTCGTCTTAGGGATATTGCTGGCAGATTCCACAATCACTCGAAGCATGGCTCTCAATGGACAGAAAGCAAGCTTCAGCAACGAAGTTAAGGAGGCTAGGGCTCTGGATCCTGGCCGCGCTGCCCGGGAGAGAAAGCGGGGGATGACTTGTCCAGCGAAGAGGGAAGGAGGAGAGGCAATGGGTGGGTCCCTGACGGATTATTTACTGAAGGTTACGTGTAAACTGATATCCAAACGCCCCAGTCTCCGCAGCTCTGCAGGCACCCACTTAAGAATTCGGGAAATGTGGAAGTGAAAAGGACAAAAGCCAGCTAAAAATAATTATGGGCAACAAATGAAACTGGAGCTAACAAATGTAGACAGGTCAGGAGACTACTAAAACGCTGCTGCTAATAAGTGACAATACTCGAAGCCCAATTAATTGGTTTTCTGTTACCCCTTCCATTCTTTTCTGATCTTCCTGGAGTTTTAAAACTTGACTGAATCAGTTTTAAAAAAAAATTTTTTTTTTTTTAAACTTTTGCTGTTTCTTTTCTCCTGCTGTTGAGCATACTCACTCAGCAGTAACTTACAGAACAAATTGTTTTGAATCAGTTAAAGGGTGCCCCCTATCGTATGGCAGAGAAATGAATGAGTTATTTCAAGCAAACTTCAATCCCGAGGTCCTAATAGGGGTTTACAAAATTGGTGTCCTGGAGGCTGATCCTTTTTAGTTGCAAAAGGGTTCTCCATAGACCTTCTTCAAAAATCCTTAAGAGGTGAGAGCTGGCTAGCTAAGTTTTCCTGGTCCATCAGAAGCTGCTAGAAGTAGTATTCAGTGAAAATGGAGAATTAACTCTCTATTCTTCAGGGTCTAAACCCCAGCAGTGTCTTCCTTTTCTTTGTTAGAGGGAAAAAAAAACGTTTGGTGAGACTTGTTAAAGTGGCCCAGGAATACGTCATTCAAGGGGAGGGGACTACTACACTGGAATCTTTCAGTGTATGAGAGAGTTTGGGCTCATATCGGAATAAGGCATGGACAAGGGGGAATTGGGGCTTTCCTGGTGGCTCAGACAGTAAAGAATTGCCTGCAGTGCAGGAGACTGGGTTTGATCCCTGGGTCAGGAAGATTCCCCTGGAGAAGGGAATGGCAACCCACTCCAGTATTCTTGTCTGTAGAATTCCATGTACAGAGGAGCCTGGCAGGCTATACTCCATGGGGTCACAAAGAGTCAGACAGGACTGAGTGACTCACACTTTCACTTTCAAGAGGGAATTAAAAGCCAATGAGCAGGCTGGGAGGTGCAGGGGTGGGAAGGAGGGGCGGGGGGTGGCAGTCAGTGGATGGAAATTACTAGAAGAAAACATCAAGGATAAAGGTAATTCTGGTTTAACTGACCTAACAGGATTCTTACTGAACACAAGTCAGGGTGATGAGACGAATGAGAAACCCCCAAAGATGCAGAAAGTTGATCAGACATGGAGAGACGGGCATTCTGGTTAAACCAACTCAGCAAGGTTCTTGTTAAAACTAGATTTTATAAGGAAGTACACAGATGGGTGTGACTAAAGTTTGGTCAAGGAAAAAAATCTTTATGGCCTAAGGGTGTGTTGGGTGGTACAACCTGGTGATTAAGATCACTAGAGGGAGCCTGGTGATAGTAGTCCTCCAGACCTGAATGTGGATCCCTGCTTAGTCACTCTTTTTTTTAAATTTTATTTTATTTTTAAACTCTACAATATTGTATTAGTTTTGCCAAATATCGAAATGAATCTGCCACAGGTATACCTGTGTTCCCCATCTTGAACCCTCCTCCCTCCTCCCTTCTCCCTCCCCATACCCTCCCTCTGGGTCGTCCCAGTGCACCAGCCCCAAGCATCCAGTATGTGCATCCAACCTGGACTGGCGACTTGTTTCATACATGATATGATACATGTTTCAATGTCATTCTGAACTATGTCACAAACCCTCTCTTTTGCAGTTATCTGTAAAATGAAGATTGTCAACAAGGTCTTAGTGTGGGACCTGGCAAAAAACAAGCAGTAAGTTCCACACGTCAGCAACCAGAAATTTATGCTTATTCAAAGCATTTCTGTTAATGCAAGTTGGGTTTAAATCAGAATATCATTGTGTTTCAGAAGAAAAGGCTAAAATAAAACTGAGTGAAAAAAAACAGAGGACTTCCTTTTGCTTTTGAATATACTATCAAGAAGACCCATCTGTAAGCAAACACTTCAAGTACATGGAATAAGTACGATTTACCTACACGAATTCTTCTGTCTGAGTAAATGTTTCAACTGCTTATACAAAGAACCAGGGAATCCGGGACTTCCCTGAAGGGAAGTTAAGACCAAGACCAGCAGCTAAGACCAAGATCCCGCATAACTCAAGGCCAAAAAAAAAAAAAAAGAACCAATGAACCCAATGTCATATACATTATTTCAGTTCATTTCAGTCTCTCAGTCTTGTCTGACTCTTTGCAACCCCATGAATCGCAGCATACTAGGCCTCCCTGTCCATCATCAACTCCTGGAGTTTACTCAAACTCATGTCCATCAAGTCGGTGATGCCATCCAGACATCTCATCCTCTGTCCTCCCCTTCTCCTCCTGCCCCCAATCCCTCCCAGCATCAGAGTCTTTTCCAATGAGTCAACTCTTCCCATGAGGTGGCCAAAGTACTGGAGTTTCAGCTTTACCATCAGTCCTTCCAATGAACACCCAGGACTGATCTCCTTTAGAATGGACTAGTTGGATCTCCTTGCAGTCCAAGGGACTCTTAAGAGTCTTCTCCAACACCACAGTTCAAAAGCATCAATTCTTTGGCGCTCAGCCTTCTTCACAG
>NW_011494744.1:1390490-1391546 GCF_000754665.1 Bison bison bison | reverse complement strand
AGCAGGGTGACAATATACAGCCTTGACATACTCCTTTTCCTATTTGGAACCAGTCTGTTGTTCCATGTCTAGTTCTAACTGTTGCTTCTTAACCTGCATACAGGTTTCTCAAGAGGCAGGTCAGGTGGTCTGGTATTCCCATCTCTTTCAGAATTTTCCACAGTTTATTGTGATCCACACAGTCAAAGGCTTTGGCATAGTCAATAAAGCAGAAATAGATGTTTTTCTGGAACTCCCTTGCCTTTTCCGTGATCCAGTGGATGTTGACAATTTGATCTCTGGTTCCTCTGCCTTTTCTAAAACCAGCTTGAACATCAGGAAGTTCACGGTTCATGCATTGCTGAAGCTGGGCTTGGAGAATTTTGAGCATTACTTTACTAGCGTGTGAGAATGGTGCAATTGTGCGGTAGTTTGAGCATTCTTTGGCATTACCTTTCTTTGGGATTGGAATGCAAGCTGACCTTTTCCAGTCCTGTGGCCACTGCTGAGTTTTCCAAATTTGCTGGCATATTGAGTGCAGCACTTTCACAGCATCATTTTTCAGGATTTGAAATAGCTCAACTGGAATTACATCACCTCCACTAGCTTTGTTCGTAGTGATGCTTTCTAAGGCCCACTTGACTTCACATCCTCCAACTAAAAAAATTAATTAAAAAAACACAAGACCTGCAAAAAAAACCCACAAAGGATAAATAGAAAGAAGCCCAAAACAATCATAATATTGTCTATAGTCCACTAAAACATGGACTGTATTTACTTTATGTGTCCACCGCTAGTAAAGTAATGCTCAAAATTCTCCAAGCCCAGCTTCAGCAATGCATGAACCGTGAACTTCCTGATGTTTAAGCTGGTTTTAGAAAAGGCAGAGGAACCAGAGATCAAATTGCCCACATCCGCTGGATCATGGAAAAAGCAAGAGAGTTCCAGAAAAACATCTATTTCTGCTTTATTGACTATGCCAAAGCCTTTGACTGTGTGGATCACAATAAACTGTGGAAAATTCTGAAAGAGATGGGAATACCAGACCACCTGACCTGCCTCTTGAGAAACCTGTAT
>NW_011494744.1:1343623-1390272 GCF_000754665.1 Bison bison bison | reverse complement strand
GTCACCCTGCTTATTTAACTTATATGCAGAGTACATCATGAGAAACGCTGGGCTGGAAGAAGCACAAGCTGGAATCAAGATTGCCCAGAGAAATATCAATAACCTCAGATACGCAGATGACACCACCCTTATGGCAGAAAGTGAAGAGGAAATAAAGAGCCTCTTGATGAAAGTGAAAGTGGAGAGTGAAAAAGTTGGCTTAAATCCAAACATTCAGAAAACGAAGATCATGGCTCTGGTCCCATCACTTCATGGGAAATAGATGGGGAAACAGTGGAAACAGTGTCAGACTTTATTTTTCTGGGCTCCAAAATCACTGCAGACGGTGATTGCAGCCATGAAATTAAAAGACGCTTACTCCTTGGAAGGAAAGTTACGACCAACCTAGATAGCATATTCAAAAGCAGAGACATTACTTTGCCAACAAAGGTTTGTCTAGTCAAGGCTATGGTTTTTCCAGTGGTCACTTATGGATGTGAGAGTTGGACTGTGAAGAAGGCTGAGCGCCAAAGAATTGATGCTTTTGAACTGTGGTGTTGGAGAAGACTCTTGAGAGTCCCTTGGACTGCAAGGAGATCCAACTAGTCCATTCTAAAGGCAATCAGTCCTGGGTGTTCTTTGGAAGGACTGATGCTAAAGCTGAAACTCCAGTACTTTGGCCACCTCATGGGAAGAGTTGACTCATTGGAAAAGACTCTGATGCTGGGAGGGATTGGGGGCAGGAGGAGAAGGGGAGGACAGAGGATGAGATGTCTGGATGGCATCACCGACTTGATGGACATGAGTTTGAGTAAACTCCAGGAGTTGATGATGGACAGGGAGACCTGACATGCTGCGATTCATGGGGTTGCAAAGAGTCAGACACGACTGAGAGACTGAACTGAACAATTTGAGGATAATTGCTTTACAGTATTGTGGTAGTATTTGCCATACATACATCAACATGAATCAGCCTCGAGTGCACGTGTCCCCCAATCCTGAACCCGCATTCCACCTCCTTCCCACTCCATCTTTCTGTGTTGTCCCAGAGCAACGGCTTTGAGTGCCCTGCTTCATGCATCCAATTTGCACTGGCCATCTATCTTACATATGGTAATATACATGTTTCAATGCTATTCTCTCAAATCATCCCACCCTTGCCTTCTCCCACAGAATCCAAAAGTCTGTTTTTTACATCTGTGTCTCTTTTGCTGCCTTGCTTATAGGATTATTGTTATCATCTTTCTAAATTCCATATATATGCATTAATGTCCTGTAGTGGTGTTTCTCTTTCTGGTTTACTTCACTTTGTACAATAGGCTGCAGTTTCATCCACCTCATTAGAACTAACTCAAATGTGTTCTTTTTTGTGAAATATATTTACAGAAAAATGCATACAACATAAAGGTGACAGTTTAACAAACAAACATCCAGGTCCAGAGAGAGAACATTACCAGAACTTTGGAAGCCCTCACATGACCCATATGTCACAAACACCTCTCTTCCCCATAGGTAGCCTCTATCCTGACGTTTATGGTAATAATTTCTGTGCTTTTCTTTATGGTTTTTAATTCCCTCAAATAGTTTAGATTTGCTTGATTATGATCATATGAGTTATTTTATATATCACAAACTTTATATATATATATTTATACCTATGTGTATATACATTGGAGAAGGCAATGGCACCCCACTCCAGTACTCTTGCCTGGAAAATCCCATGGACGGAGGAGCCTGGTAGGCTGCAGTCCATGGGGCCGCTAAGAGTCAGACACGACTGAGCGACTTCACTTTCACTTTTCACTTTCATGCACTGGAGAAGGAAATGGCAACCCACTCCAGTGTTCTTGCCTGGAGAATTCCAGGGATGGGGGAGCCTGGTGGGCTGCCGTCTATGGGGTCACACAGAGTCGGACACAACTGAGGTGACTCAGCAGCAGCAGCATGTGTATATACATGCACACACACACAGTATGAATTCTTTGATATATTGTGAGCTTTACAGCAGTGGCATATAAGTAAATTCTTTTGTGTTTAGCTTTCTTTTTTTCCCACATCATATTGTGAGATTGATCCTTACAACTCTACTTTGTTGAGTGTACCATGTTTTATTAATCCACTTCATTGTTGATACACATTTGGATCATTCAGAATTTGGGTCTGTTACAAACAGGTCTACTCTGAGCACACTTGTACAAGTTCATGTACAAGTGTGCATAAGCAGATTTGGGGTCTAACCTATGACTGGAATTGCTGGAGCCAAGGGTATATGCATATTTTCAAAATTACTAGGTGATTCAACATTGTTTTCCACAGCTGTTGGACTGTTTACACTCTCACCACTAGTGGATGAGTCTCCCCATTCATATACTTGGCAGTGTTAGATTTTTAAATGTTTACCCATCTAGTGAGTATATGACATTATATCATTGGACCTTTAATTTGCATTTTTCAGATTACTAATAGGTTTTATGCCTTTTCATATTTATATTTCCTAATTTATGACATGCCTAGTCAAATATTTCATGGGTTTTTCCATTGAGTATGCTATGTTTTTCTTACTAATGTGCAGGAGCTCTTTATGTGCTTTGAATATTAATCCTTTGTGGGTTGTAACTTTAATATAATTGACTTTATCAATATTTCGTTTATGATTGGTATTTTTCTTTCTCCTTTTTTTTTTTTTTTTGCCACACCATGTGGCTTATGGGATTTTAGTTCCCTGACCAGGGATTGAACAAATTTGGGGCCGTAGCGGTGACAGTGTCAAGTCCTAATCACTGGGCCACAAGGGAACTCCCAGTCCTTTTTCATATTGAAAAATCCTTTCTACTCTGAAATTGTGAAGATATTCCAGTATTACCTTCTAGAAGCATTGTTTCATCTTATACCCTAAGATTTATATTCCATCTATAACTGATTATGTGTCATGTATGGTTAGAGATCACACTTCATTTTTTTCTCACATATTCAATGGATCCAGTACCATTTATTGAAAAATTTGCCCCTTTCCCAAACGTAGGTCCTTTATCAGGTGTGTAGATGTTTCTGTGCTCTCTCTTCTGTTTCATTGCTGTATTTGCCAGTCTTTTCACCAGGATCATTCTGTCTTGATATAGCCTTATAAAAATGTCATAGTAAGATTTTTATCCTCCATTCTTGTTCTTTTTCTTCAAGTGTCTTGGCTCCTCTTGAATTTTACTATACATGTTAGGATCAGCTTATCAAGTTTCAAATATTTTAAAAATCTGTTGGAATTCTGTCTTAAATTGCATTAACCTACAAATCAGGTTTTTAGGAATTGATGTCATTATAAGTATTTCAATTCAATAATTTATTATATCATTTCATTTACCTAGATTTTCTAAACATCTGTCAGTAAAGTGTATAATTTAGAAGGGCCTTGTGCATCCTTTTTTTAGATATGCTTCTTTCAGCTTTCAAATATAAAAAATGAAAAAAAAATAGTACAATTAACACCTCTATTTCCATCATCTAGATTTAACAGCTATTCACATTTTGCCATGAGTATGTTATCTATCTAGATTTTTCAAATAAATTTATTTTAAAGTAATTACAGACATCATGAAATTTCACCCTTAAATGCTAAAAGACTGTACTTTGTAAGAGTGATAGTCACCTACAATATTGCAACCACACAACCACATCTGTGTGTGTATTCAAATTACCTAATTATGCTAAAACCAAATTATACTAAGTATCTTTTTCATTTTGTGTATATTTTCAAGTTAAGACCCAATCAAGATTCATGAATTGCCTTTGTGCATTTAGCTGAAGAAATCTGACCAATAAGGTAACTGAGAGGGGCGTCCCAAGGTGGCGCTAATGGTAAAGACTCTACCTGCCAATCAGGAGATGCAAGAGACGTGGGTTCAATCCCAAGGTTGAGGCTATCCCTTGGAGTAGGAAATGGCAACTCCCTTCAGAATTCTTGCCTGGAAAATTCCATGGTCAGTGGAGCCTGGCGGGCTACAGTCAATGGGGTCACAAAGAGTTGGACATGACTTAATGACTGAGCATGAAGGTAACTGAGATACAGTTGCCAGCTTCTATAGGTTTTCAGAGGCCCGAGAAAGTGTATGAAGCCAAAAATACAGCCAATTCATATAAAATATAATGAAACTAATACATTGAGAATTGATACCTTATCATTTATATGGTATTCTTCCCATACATCCATAACCCCAGTCTAAACAATCAGGGAATTCCCTGGTGGTCCAGTGGTTAGAACTCAGCACTTTCACTGCTGGGCCCTGGATTCAATCCCTGATTGAGCAGCTAATATCTCACCAGCCGTGGAGCATGGCAAAAAAAAAAAAAAGAGAGAGAGAGAGAATAGACAAAATCAACTGAGAGACAGTCTACAAAAATACCTGATAAGTACTCTTCAAAAGTGTCAAGGTCATAAAAATAGGGAAAGATTGAGAAACCGTCACAGATTGAAAGACACAAAGGAGACGTGAGAACTAAATGCAAGATCTTATCCTGACTCTGGTCCTGGAACAAAGAAAGAACATCAGTGGAAAAACTGGAAAAATCCCAAAGTTTGCACTTAATGGTATTGTGCCTATAATCATTTCTTAGTTTTGATAGATTTACTGTGTATGTAAGATGTTAATATGAGGTGAAGCTGAATGAAGGATGTGATGGAACTCTGTACTGTTTGCAACCTTTCTGTAAATCTAAAATTATTTCAAAATAAAATGTTAATAAAATTGAAATAAATTTGTAAATATTGGCTTAGAAGTGTGAAAAAGAAGCCTCTAAAGTTGAAACAATAATTATTCCATTAAAAGTGTATAGGCAGGAACTTCCCTGGTGGTCCAGTGGCTAATACTCTGAACTCCTAACACAGGAGGCCTGGGTTCAATCCCTGGTCAGGGAACTAGATTCTGCATGCCACAACTAAAGATCCTGCATCCTGCAAATAAAACCCAGTGCAGCCAAATTTAAAAAGAAAAGAAAACAAGAAAATAGATTTTTTTTTTAAAGTGTATGGGCAAAACAAAATGCCTGTTTCATTAACTGATAAGTTTTAGGAATGGTACCCCACTCCAGTACTCTTGCCTGGAAAATCCCATGGACGGAGGAGTCTGGTAGGCTGCAGTCCATGGGGTCACTAAGAGTCGGACACGACTGAGCGACTTTACTTTCACTTTTCACTTTCATGCATTGGAGAAGGAAATGGCAACCCACTCCAGTGTTCTTGCCTGGAGAATCCCAGGGACGGGGAGGCCTAGTGGGCTGCTGACTATGGGGTCGCACAGAATCGGACAAGACTGAAGTGACTTAGCAGCAGCAGCAGCAGTACTCATAAGATTTTAATTTCAGTTGAAAAGAACTTGTAGTTAGATTTTCTCACTATAAAAAAAGTTCCTGAGCATGCACGATAATCACCAAGAAATCATACCCTATCAGAAGTTAGTTAATCATAACCTAAATTTTTAACAATGTAATTATTAAAAGTCCTTTCCAGATTTTTACAGCAAAAATATATATATATTTTTAAATGTGGCATAAGGTACCATCGAATATGTTTTTGATGTAATATATCCAAAAGCAAGATTCTGTTAAATTGTTAAGTAAGCCCTGAAGCAGATTAATTCTCCAATCCCTAGCATTTCCTGGAGTCTTCTATTTGGCACTGATTTATATAACTTTGGCAGGCAGGAAAGTTTATATAACTTCCTGGCAGGCAGGAAAGAATAAGCTAACTAGCAGAAGTAGAACCTAGTAAAAGGACCAGCCCTCCTTTTAACAAGCTCGGAATGGCTTTCCAGTGGAAGGAAACACTGTTGTCCTTATCCTCAGGGATAAATATTTGAGGAGAGGCAGGTTAGGATACTTGGAAAGTAGTAACTTAAAGCTAAAGGGTAAAAAAGATCAGGGCTTGAGGGGTGTGACCTGGTCTCAGAGCTTATCTCCTGACATCGGGGGATGCTGCGGAGCAAAGTCATGAGCGTTGAGATTCAGATTCCAGAGACAGCCATGAGCTGTGCTTCACTAGGGAGTGAGAGGGAAGGAGGAACTTTAAGACTGAAGACCTTTAAGTGGGAGACAGAGGCAGAAGTAGGGTAGGTGGTGTTTGGAGAAGCGAGGAGGTGCTCAGAAGCTGCCGGTCAGATTGACTTTACATCAACCTGGAGGGAGAGAGAGAATGTGTGTGTGTGTGTGTGTGTGTGTGTGTGTGTGTGTGTGTGGGGGGTGGGGGTGATTCAGTGGCGGGAACATGAACTTGTGCTTTGGAGACCGCAGAGTTGCACACAAAGGTGGTTCGTGTGCTTACCTGCCATCACAACTGGCATCTGCACCATTAAGCCTTACCCTCTTCCTGTCACCTTTGGCCCAACAATAGCCACTGGAGCCCCCATTCAGCAGGCTGCTCCTGTCTTAAGGGCTTAATTTTTACCAACTACATTGTCCCTAACAACAACCTTATGAGGTAGATTGTGTAATAACCCCCATTCGTAGAGGTTTCCCTCCTCATAGAGGGAGGGAAAGGAAACTGAGACACAGAAACATTAGGTAACTTGTTCTGGTTATAAATGGCTGAGCTGGGATCCAAACCCAGGAAGTTTGGCTGTGAATTTTCCTGCCACACTCTATTGGAATGTGTCCCTTACAACATGCTTTCCAGCCTCCACACACCCTGGAGACAAGTGCACCAGTATTGAGTCTGCTAAGATGTATCACAACCAGAGTCCTGAGACATCCCTGGTGGTCCAGTGGTTAAGAATCTGCCTGCCAATGCAGGGGACACTGGTTCAATACCTGGTCCAGGAAGATTCCATATACCATGGAGCAGCTAAGTCTGCATGCCACAACCACTGAAGCTCGGGTACCTAGAGCCTGTGCTCTACAACAAAAGAAGCCACTCCAATAAGAAGCCCACACTCTGCAACTAGAGAAAAGCCCACTAGCAGCAATGAAGACCCAAAGCAGCTGAAAATTAATTAATTAAAATATCCCATAATCACTTATTAAAAAAAAAAAACAGCCCTGGATACCATCTGCTCTTAAGGACTTTATCCTCTGAGGTCCCCAGCTTCCTGCACCAGGAAGGCAAGAGTGACAGTTTCTGGTGGCCGCTGGCATTATCCCTGCACCTCATGGGGCTAACTCCTCTGTTCCTCTATCCCAGTGACCTCTCTTTGGACAATCCTTATTTTTTTCCCAGAGACAGGAAAGAAGAAAAGGATAGGAGATTTCTCCTTAGCTTCGCTCAAATACAAAAAGCTCACAGGGCCTCTTTTCCTTCTACAACCCAGTTTTAGATGTAAATATTTAAGATTCCAATCAATACTGTAAGAAAAACACTTAAGGAAAAATATTTCCTCCTGGAAAAATCGAGGAAGATTGAGTTAGAGTTAAGAGTAAATTCACACAGAGGGGTCAAACCTTTATTCATTAGTAATATGTCCATTTGTTCAACAAATATTTGAGAGTCTACAAGTACCAGGCGTCAGCCAAAGAGCTTCAGTGGAGAATAAGCCGAAGTTCCAACATGATGCAGCTCGCAACTAGTGGAAGCCACATGCCAGGTTTCACATGTCTATCATCCCCTGCTTTCAACAACTCTAGGAGTTTGGCTTCTGAGCTTCTTTTACAGTTGATGAAACTGAGGCTTAGAAGAATTAAAAACGTGAACCAGGATTCAAACCCAGTGTCTCTGAGCCCTCCTTCCTTTCCAACTGCACCTCAGCTGAGAGCACACCTTTTGCAATTTCATGATCCTCACCATTTTCGTCAAGTAAACTCAGGCTCCAGTCTAGGTGAGTGGCCTTGGGTCTGCCCTGGACAGTGAGGCAAAAGGAATAGAGAAAGAAGAATATTTCTGTGAGAGGAGAGATTTAGCAAAACATCTAGACAGGAGGAGCAAAATAAGAGAAGGTAACAAAGAGGATTTAACAGAAGAGAAATGAAGATGGAGTCATAATATCTTATTTCAATTCCAGTTATACGGAGTCCTGCTGCTGCTGCTGCTAAGTTGCTTCAGTCATGTCCGACTTTGTGACACCCCATAGACAGTAGCCCAGCAGGCTCCCCCCGTCCCTGGGATTCTCCAGGCAAGAACACTGGAGTGGGTTGCCATTTCCTTCTCCAATGCATGAAAGTGAAAAGTGAAAGTGAAGTTGCTCAGTCGTGTCCGACTCTTAGCGACCCCATAGACTGCAGCCTACCAGGCTCCTCTGTCCATGGGATTTTCCAGGCAAGAGTAGTGGAGTGGGGTGCCATTGCCTTCTCCATACAGAGTCCTAGGTATTATCAAATGGCAGTTTTCAAATTGGCACACACAGAGGGTCCATTGTTGAGATCTGCTTGCTGAAATGCTTCTTCAAGAATTATTTCAGTTGATAACTAAAGTGCTTTTTAGAACTAAAATACTATTTTTAGTGTTTAATTATACAGTTTTACCTATGACAGATGCTATTTTTAAATAACTTAATGTATAGTGTATCTAAATATCATTCCTTTAAAAACTACCTGGAAGTGACTAAGTCTACTTGGTGGGGGAAGGTGGGAAGAGCAGATAAATTATCTTATAACATTTGGCATCATTATATTATCATTATTCAAGACAACTGGAGGAGCTAAATTTAAGACAGGAATGAATCTGATCTTCTCCAAGTATTAACTTACTTAAGTATATTTTCTAAAGCAAACCTAGAACAAATCTTAAACCTTGCTTATATTTTCTAAAGCAAACCTGGAACCATCCTAAACTTGTGTTTACTTTTATGGAAACCATAATTCCTCATCAAAATGCTTGATAAGCAAGTGTTCCCCAGTCATTCTTCTGCAAGAGGTTTGATTCACTCAGGCACATGTGCATTTATTCAGCAAACCCTTACAGGAAGTCTACTTGGTGCCAGGTATGATGCTAACTACAAAGATGATATTTCCTCTCTGCAAGAAGCTGACAGGAAATCACAGCACAATGGAGAAAGCACAATGACAGAGGAGATAGGTGTCAACAGGGAAGGGTGGGCAAATAGAATAGGTTTCTGGAGGTGGTGAGAGATGGCCGGAGTATTAATGGTTGAATTGATGTCTATGTGTGTATGTGAGAGAGAGAGTCAGAGAGATGAAGGGAGGAAAAGGGGTGGCGAGAGAGAAAAAGATCTGAAACAGAGTTAGACAAATCCATGTGATGAGCAGTGTCAACTTCAAACCACTTCATGTGGGTGAGAGATCACGTGGGAGGCGGAACAGTCGAGCAGGCCCCAGCCCAGAGAGCCCCATTTGCTGTGTTAACAACTAACATCTACCAAGTGCTCATGACATGCCAGATGCTATTCGAAGCATTTTATTTAGTCTCATTTAATCCTTCCACCACCGCATCTTATGAAGTAAGTACTATTTTACCATCCCCATATTACAGGTGAGAAAGTGTGTTAGTGTTAGTCGCTCAGTCGCATCCAGACTCTTTGTGACCATCAGGACTGTAACCCTCCAGGATCCTCTGTCCATGGGATTTCCCAGGCAAGAATACTGGAGTGGGCAGCCATTCCCTTCTCCATGGGATCTTCCTGACCCAGGGATTGAACCCTCGTCTCATGTATTGAGGGCAGATTCTTTACCATGAAGGCCAGATGAGAAAACTGAGGCCTAATTTGGTTAAGTAGTTTGACCAGTTCTCACAGTATGCAAAGCTGAGATCTGAACACAGACAATCTTCCTCTAGAGTCCATGGTGGTTTTGGCTGGGACAGGCAACTTGTGGGATATTACTTCCAAACCAGGGATTGAACCCACGCCCCTGCAGTGGAAGCATGGGATCCTAACCACAGGACCACCAGGAAGTTCCTAGAGTCAATGCTTTTAACTCCTTAACCCAGGCCTCGGTGGCAGTGGGAACTCATTACAGATACATTTTGCAGCAGGGGAACAAAATGACTGAATTGCATACCAATTCTCTGAATACAAATGGAATATTTAATAACCCAATAGACTTAAATTTTATAAGGAGCTAAAACAGACAGAACATTCACTGCGCGGAGAGCTGCCCTCTCCAAAGAGGACACCCCCTGAATCAAGAAGTGAATTAGGAAGCATTACTGACTGGATAATGAGAATCCTCCTAACATAACATTAGGCAGTCAGAAGAAATCTGCTCCGCTTGCCCCTGAATTGGCTTTCAAATTGTCACTTACTAATAGGGCTGCTATAGTCTCAGCTAGATGCTGAGAGGGTCTCTCTCTTGACCAATGTAAAATGCAGCCCATCCTGGCTGGAGAAGAACTTTAATCCAGGGAAGACCAGTGACTGGGACTGTGCTGTAAAATGATGCTTTTGATGCCTGTTAAGGAATATTGATAATGGAAAGAAGAGTAAAGAGTTTGTTTCTTCACAGTAGTCTAGGGCAGAGGAGGCTGCCATTCATTCATTCATTGAACAAATATTTATTTATTATTTGAATTCTTTTTTTTTTTTTTTGGCCACACTGTGCAGCTTGCAAGGAGATCCAACCAGTCCATTGTGAAGGAGATCAGCCCTGGGATTTCTTTGGAAGGAATGATGCTAAAGCTGAAACTCCAGTACTTTGGCCACCTCATGTGAAGAGTTGACTCATTGGAAAAGACTCTGATGCTGGGAGGGATTGGGGGCAGGAGGAGAAGGGGGCGACAGAGGATGAGATGGCTGGATGGCATCACCGACTCGATGGACGTGAGTCTGAGTGAACCCCAGGAGTTGGTGATGGACAGGGAGGCCTGGCGTGCTGTGATTCATGGGGTCGCAAAGAGTCAGACACGACTGAGAGACTGAACTGAACTGAACTGTGCAGCTTGCAGGATCTTAGTTCCCAGACCAGGGATTGAACACAGGCCCCCCAGCAGTGAAACCATGAGTTCCAATCACCAGACCCCCCCCCACCCCACCAAGGGAATTCCCTGTACTTAATTTCCTAATTTGTTCAAGCACTGTGATGGTAGGTGCTATGGATACAGGAGTGAGCAAAATCAGACAGATTCCTCGAGGAGTCTACAGTGAAGCAAGGGAAAGGGGCACCAATGAAAGAATCACTCATGATTCAATGTGCAACTATAACTGGAGTGAAGCCTTTGAAGAAATTTGAGGTAAAGAGAAGAAATCGCTTTCTCTGGGAGGCAGGAAGCCTTCCCTTAGGCAGTGAGGACTGAGCTGAGATCTGTGAGATGAGCAATTGTATGAGCATTCCAGACGGGTGGAACCTCCTGTGAAAAGACACTGAGGCAGGAATAAGAGGTGTCTCATGTGGGAGTTTGAGACTAGGTTGAGGAGATCAGTTTAGACCTTCAAGGCCTGAGAGGATACACTGGGGATTTGGTGCTTTATGCCGAGAAGAAACTGCAGGTCAATAAAATGTTTAAGGATTTTCACTGGGGAACATGATATGATTAGATCTACCCTATTAATGAGATCCTGGATCATCTTCACTAGTATTATTCTGGATTCTTTTTCTGGGAGATTGCCTATATCCACTTCATTTAGTCATTTTTATGAGGATTTATCTTGTTCCTTCATCTGGGACATAATCCCATTTCTTTTCATTTTAGCTAGCTTTCTGTGATTGAGATGTCAGTTCTGAAGGCTGCTGGGATTGTAGTTCTTATTTCTTCTGTCTGCCCTCTGATGGATGAGACTAAGAGGCTTGTGCAAGCTTCTTGATGGGAAGGACTGGCTGTGGGGAATACTGGGTCTTGCTCTGGTGGGCAGGGCCATGATCAGTAAAACTTTAATCCAATTGTCTGATGATGCGTGGGGCTGCCCTCCCTCCCTGGCAGTTGTTTGGTTTGATGCAACCCAGTCCTGGAGTCTACAGGCTCTTTGGTAGGGCTATTGGTGACTAATAAGAGGACTTCCTAAGTGGCTCAGATGGTAAAAAATCTGCCTGCAATGTGGGAGACCCAGGTTTGATCCCTGGGTTAGGAAGATCCCTTGGAGTTGGAAATAGCAACCCACTCCAGTATTCTTGCCTGGAGAATTCCATGGACAGACCCACTCCAGCATTCTTGCCTAGAGAATTCCATGGACAGAGGAGCCTGGCAGGCTACAATTCCACAGGGTGACAAAGAGTCGGACACAACTGAGCAACTAATGCACACTTCAGAGGCCTTACACCGAGAGGCATCTCCCAGGACTGCTGCTGCCAGTGCCCCCGTCCCCATGGTGGGCCACTGCCAACACATGCTTCTGCAGGAGACCCTCACTCACAGGTAGGTCTGGCTCAGTCTCCTGTGGGGTCACTGCTCTTTTCCCCTGGTTCCTGGTGCATGCAAAATTTTGTTTGTGCCCTCCAAGAGTCTCCATTTCCTCCAGTCCTGTGGATGTTTTATAATCAAATCCCCCTGGCCTTCAGAGTTAAATTCCCTGGGGATTCCCAGTCCCTTGGCTGTGTCCCCAGGCTGGGAAGCCTGATGTGGTGCTTAGAATATTCACAATAGGTTCTAGGTCCTTCCATAATCAAGGACCTGCTATGTAGCACAGGGAGAACTTTGGTATTATTGTTCTCCAGTTTGTGGGTTCCCCACCTGGCCAACATAGGATTTGATTTTATCATAATTGTGCCCTTCCTACTGTTCTGTTGTGACTTCTCCTTTGTCCTTAGGAGTGGGGTATCTTTTTTTGGTCTTCCAGTGTCTTCCTGTTTATGGTTGTTTAACAGCTAGTTGTGGTTTTGGTGCCCCGGCAGGAGAAAATGAGTGCACATCCTTCTACTCTGCCATTTTGAACCAATCTAGATATACATTAAAAAAAAATAACTCTGCAGATTGGACTGGAAGGAGGCAAAAGTTTACTAGGTTCTTCTCTTACTGCATTTAAAGAACATTTATTGAGCACAGGCCAGAACTGTCCAGTAAAAGCATAGTATTAAAAAATAACATAAGCCAAATATTTTGAATTTTCTAATAGTTACAGTAAAGAAAGTAAAAAACAATAGTAAAATTGGTTTTAATATATTTTATTTGACTCAATATATCTAAAATATTATTATCTCAACATGTAACAATATTAAAAAGCTTAGTCTTTGAAATCTACTGTGTATTTCACATATCTCAATTGGAACACAAAATATTCATCAGAAATACTTCATCTGTATTTATCTTTCATAAAATTTACAGTTAAAAAAAAATAGGCTTACACCCCAATGTTCACGGCAGTACCATTTACAATAGCCAATACATGGAAGCAACCTAAATGTCAATCAACAGATGAATGCATGAATGCGTAAAGAAGAGCCCAGGAGCCATAACTACTGAAACTCACATGCCCTAGAGCCTGTGCTCTCGCATAAGAAAAGCCACAATGAGAAGCACTGCAACTAGGGAGTGGCCCTTACTCAAGGCAACTAGAGAAAAAGCTCACACAATGAAGACCAGCACAGCCACAAATAAAAATAAATAAGTAAAATTATATAAAAAACTATCCATTTTAAATTTATTTATATTTATTTTTCTTAATATGAAGAACATTTTTCTTTATTGAAGTTGACTTACAATGTTTCAGGTGCACAGCAAGATGAGTCAGTTGTATGTGTGCACATATATTATTTTTGAAATTATTTTCCATTGTAGGTTATTATAAGATATTGACTATAGTTCCCTGTGGGTATACAGTAAACCTTTGCTGCTTGTTGCATATCTATTTTTAAAAATTAGAAATCTAGCATTCTATTCATACTAAGTCAAACAGGTAGAATCAAAATGTCATAAATTTTTTAGTTAGGCAAAAATTCATGTTTTCTAAAACATATATTATACATATTATTTATATGTGTGTATACAAAAACTTTCTAATATGCTTGGTAAAGGCTTGAGAAACAACATCAAAAAAAAAAAAAGAGAGAAAAGATGGAGAATTTGGAAAACATAAGCTAAATGAAATGAGAGTACTGAATATGACATAGAAACAGTGAAACCAACCAGATAAAAGTAAAAGATCATCACACAGTCCAGTTGTTTTTGAACAAGCCTGCTCATTAGAAACATAACTGGAGCTTTGGAGGAAAAAAAGCAATACCTGGACATTTGTATTTTTCAAAAAATTCAAGATAATTCTGATATGCATCTGGGTTTTAAAAAGTGATTACAAGTTTTTCTATTAAATGGTAGTCTTAGTGATATAGAATTCTATTATTTTTCTGTTGACCAATCATGATACAATGGTATGAAATGAATAATAGTTACATAATCACAATAATAAAAGATGTTTATCAGTTTTCACAATAGCCAGACAAAAAATAAAAATAATTATGATTGTAAACCATAATGGGAACATGATTAGCCTAACAGTATAAAATAATTACATACAATTTGAGGGGTCAAGCAGAGTGATATGGTAAGTGGAAGTGCGTACACGCACATGTTTTCATCCACCCAGCCAGTCTATGTCTTTTGGTTGGTGCATGTAATCTATTTAGATTTAAGGTAATTATTGATATATATGATAGTATTACAATTTTCTTAAATGTTTTGTGTTTATTTTCTGTAGGTCTTTTCCTTCTCTTGTGTTTCCTTCCTAGAGAAGTTCCTTTGGGATTTGTTGTAAAGCTGGTTTGGTGGTGCTGAATTCTCTTAACTTTTGCTTGTCTGGAAAGTTTTTGATTTCTCCATCAAATCTGAACGAGAGTCTTACTGGGTAGAATATTCTTGGTTGTAGCTTCTTCACTTTCACCACTTTAAATATACTGTGTCATTTCCTTCTGGCCTGTAGAGTTTCTGTTGAGAAATCAGCTGATAGGTAGGCCAATGAGCCTCCTGCCTACTCCTCTTTCTCAGGGGGTCCCCAGTCATGGGGGAAGTCCCTGCCAAAAGAAGGGGTCCTGGGGAGCAGATGTGTAACTGGGGTGTCTGGCCCAGCAGGCCCAGGCACCAGACCCCTGTCTATCAGGTGCCTCCCCTCTTCACACAGTTCCTACCAATTCCTGTCTTTTCTCTCCCCATTTGACACCAAGCTGAGCAGTCAGACCTTTCTCTCTCTCATCCGACATTTATAAATTTCTAGGGAGACTAATTTTGCCCTTGCTTTCAACTCTAGGCAATGCATAGAATTCACAGCTTTACTAATCCTTTGCCTCAACTTCCTCCCACTCTTAATTCCATTTGATAAATTAATACAACAGATATGAAAGAGCCCGATTCTAATTTTTCCATCAGAAATGTGAGCTCCTTGGAAGCATAGACCAAACGTTATCTTCTTGCCTTTTCTTTTATTCTTTAAAATTCTCTACATGGTTTCTCATCCACTCTATTTGACATAGGAGTTTGTTGCTTTCGCGGGGTGGGGGGTGGGGGTGGGGGGGGTGGTGTGGAGCTTCCCAGGTATCTCAGTGGTAAAGAATCCACCTGCCATGCAGGAGACTAGGGTTCAATTCCTGGGTTGGGAAGATCCCCTGGAGAAGAGAACCTCTATCCACTCCAGTATTCCAGCCTGGAGAATTCCATGGACTGTCTAGTCAGACACGACTGAATGACTTTCATTTGTTGCTTTTTATATAATAATGGCTGACATCAGTATTTACTAAACACCATACACCTCACATGGATTCTCTCATTTAATGCACATGAAGTAGATATCCTGTGAAGTAGATATTACTATCATTTTACAAATCAGGAAGTTGAGAGGCTCGGAGAGCTTAAATAATTTATTCAAGATCACACAGCTAGTAAGAGGCAGTCAGGCTAAACTCATTTCTAATCCAGAGTTTAACCCTTGTATGACACTACTTTCAGAGGATGGTTTGCTTCTGTAGCCTTTTCTCTAGAGTTTATGCAGCAGTCTGAGAACGTCAGGCCCTGCCAAACGCGTTCTGTGCCTGTTTGTTTTAGCAAAAGTCCTCAAAGTCCAGGTAACCATGACCCGGATTTAACCAATAGATGCCAAGCCAGAGGGCAGCAATCTGGAGCAAACGCCTGCCTAGCTCGCTTCCTCTAGAGCTCCTAATCTCAGCATTCAAACTGGGCGTGCCTATTAATCCTTCCACCTGCTACACTCCACATGGCTCCACCCTGATTTCTGGCAGGATGAAGGCTCACCCCAAGAGGAAAACAGAGAGGCTGTGCCCCCTTGTGGAATCCAGTTCTCCTATTTCATAGAGGGCGAAACTGGTACTCAGAAGGGCGAATCAAACTCAAGGACGCAGAACGAGTTAGTCCCAGCTCTCAGTCACTGGATTTCTCTCTCTCAGCATTCTAATTTGCTTCAGCCCCAAAGCAGATAAACACAAATCAGTTCTTCACAAAGAAACCTTGAGTTGAGGTCTGAGACCTCACAAAAGCATTGACAAAGTCCCAGAAAACGTTGGCGGATCCGGGAGACGCCTTCCGGGCCTGGGCACCGTCCTCTCCACTTCAGCTCCACCCCTCCGCCCGCAGCCCAGCTACGTCCCGCACTCCTTTCTCGCTCAGGTCCCAGCCCCCGCCCCCGGAGACCGCAGCCAATCGGAGAGCCTCGCCCCGCCGGCAGTGACGTCCCCCGCCCCGCAGCCGCGGGATTCAAACTCCCGGAAGCAGCTCCCGCGCCAAAGGGTGTGACTGGGCCGACTCGAGCGCTGCGCTTCGCCTCAGGTGCTGGCTGGCTGCGGGCAGGCGACCGCGGAGGGTGGCGGAGGCGGCCTGGACCCGCAGCCTTGAGGCCGGGCGTGACCGCGGGGGAGGCGGGATCAGTGGGAGATCGCGTTGGCTGGGATTCAATCTCTGCCTACCTTGGAGCCAGTCGCCGTTCCCTGGCGCTCACTTTGTGCCTGTCCCTGGGAGGCCGTCGCCGATTGGATCCCCGCTTTCAGCTCTGCCGTGAGTGTTATCATCCTCTTTCAGACAAGCGCAGGGAGTTCTAGTGACTTGGCCAAGTCCTTTCCTTAGTACAGCATTTTGCGGATTAGCAAGCACTTTCATGTCTATTCTACAAACTTCACCTCAGAAGTGAGAAGAAAGGTGCCTGTTGTTGCAGTTTTCTTTGCCTCTCTTCGCACTGGAGGTCTTATGTGAAGGTTTTTGTAGATTTGCCTCCACTTGTAGAAGACGTGGCCTGTAATAGATGCTTTGTGCCCTCTACTAGGTATCTTAATCTTTCACCTTAGAATGGACAGAAATCCAGGGCTAACCTTTTCTGGTGGCTTAGTGGTAAAGAATTCGCCTACCAATGCAGGAGAAGAGGTTCGATCCCTGGGATGGGAAGATCCCCTGGAGAAGGAAATGGCAGCCCACTCCAGTATTCTTGCTTGGGAAATCCCATGCACAGAGGAGCTTGGGTAGGCAGTCCATGGGGTCAGAAAAGAGTCAGACATGACTTAGCAACAAAGCTTCTCCTTACTTCTTGTTCTTAATTCCTGCCATTCCTGAATTCTTTGAATACTGGGTCTCTTTTTCCTATAAATGCCTCATACTGAAATCTAACTTCTGCCCGCTGTGCTCTCTGAACATTACAGTTAAGATAGAACTGAACTAGGCCTATCTTCTCAAACAGAGGGCACACCATTATGTCAGGTAATGATGTTTCAATGTCCATTTATTCAGAATTATATTATTTGTCATTGGCCTTTTATTCTGGAGTAAAATTTGTCTTTGTAATCTAACTTTCAGGTTTCATTTAACGGCTTAATCATTGGTTATCCCTCTATTTTTTTTTAAATGAAACATTTCTATTGAAGTATGACACACATAAGAATCCTACACAAACACAGACATACAGGTTGACATATTGAATACCTCCATGCATCTACCACCCAGATTTAAAATATATATGTTGTTGTTAGCAAGCTAGAAGCCATACCCCACGGCATCACTTTTATTTACATAGAAATGTTCTTCTGTTTAGTAAATAGGTTATTAGATCTTTTCAAACCTGAGATTTGACCTTGTAAACTCAGATTTCTTTTTACAGGCACTTTCAGAGATGTCTTCCAGAAATCCCAAAGATTTAATTAAAAGTAAATGGGGACCAAAGCCTAGTAACTCCAAATCAGAAACTGCATTAGAAAAATTTAGGGGAGAAATTACAGCTTTAAAAACATCGGTAGATGAAATCACAAGTGGAAAAGGAAAGCTGATTGATAAAGACAGACACAAACTTTTGGAGGTAAGACCTTTTAAACTGTAGTAAGCTTTACTATGGAAGATGAGAAAGTATATGATATAATCTAGTTTTTATGTTCACTAAATTTAAACAACAAATCTAATCATGTCACCTTTGGGGTTTAGATTTTAGCATGAAGGTTTAAAAACCCATTTAATCATGTATTTTGGCTACTTTACAAGTAATATTTGTTTTCAAATTTATTTTTAAGGTAAAATCATTACAGATATCAGCATTTTGTGTTTTGTTAAACTATATTTCCCTAATTTACAATTTGTTATGACATAGTCTGTAAAGGAGTTAGGAATATTAGAACTGGAAGGATTTAAAATTTAATCAGTTCAATTTATTTTGCAAGAGTACTTTTATTTTTCATAGTTAGAAAACAAATTATCCATGCTAAATAATATCATTGGATTTCTTTAAATTTTACTTTATAAGGCACATCATAAAACCAAATGATTTATTATTTGTTTAAACACATATTGAGGTGAATTCTTATTCAAGCATGGAGAAATGATCTATCACCAATTCTTAGACATAAAGATTATTTTGTAATCTGGTGAAAGAATCTAGTAGTTTCCTTAGAGCTCTCTTTCCAGTTCATTTTACTTCTGACAAGCAAGGGCTGTCAAAATCCCTTTATAATCAATTGAAATTAAACTTCCTATAACTTCTACCAGTTTGTTCTAGTTATGTCCATTAAAGCTACATAGAACAAGTCTTTTTTTTAATCCAATTGACAGCTTTGCAGGTGTCCAAGTCTTCCCAGATGGCGCCAGTGGTAAAGAACCCACCTGCCAAAGCAGGAGATTTAAGAGATGGGGTTTTGATCCCTGGGTTGGGAAGATCCCCTGGAGAAGGGCATGGAAAGATATTCCAATATTCTTGCCTGGAGAATCCCATGGACAAAGGAGCCGGACAGGCTACAGTCCATAGGGTTGGACACGACTGAAGTGACAGCATGCATGCATGCAGATATACAAGGAAATCGTGCTGCCTCTTACTTATCTATAGGCCAGCCCCATATTCTTCAGCTTTACTGGCTTTTTCTCATCCTGGTCACTTTCCTGAACACTTTTCTGGTGTTCATCTCCCTCTTGAATTAATGCTTCTGGATTGCACACAGTCACAAACACAGATTCAAACAGTAGTATTATTTCCTCTAATCTGGATGCTGTACTCTATGAAATCTTAGAATTGTATTGGCCTCTTTGGTACTGTGTCATAATACTGTCTTGTCTTAAGCTAGTAGGCAACTACAAATCCCCTCATCATTTTCACACAAGCATCCAACTCTATGTCCCCATTTCTCTTTGAATAACTGTTAAGCTTTTTTCCCTTTGTCAGCATGTAAAGCCATTTTACTTACTTTTTCTATCATCTCTATATTAGTGCTTTCTCCCTTTTGCCAGCAAGTTTAACTAACATGCCTTCTTTAACTTGCCAATCCTTGAAAATGTTGAACATTCCTTTGAAGATCACCTTCTAGATTTGATACCAAATCATTTATTAACAAAAAGCAAGTTTATGAATGTACTTTTATCCAGCTATAACATTCTGTAATATCTGAATTCTGTTGCTTCAAGTTCATCAGTGAGCATGTATTTCTTTGTGTGCTCAACTTTTAGCCATTAAGATGACTAGAATTGGCATGATGGGGGAATGATTAGCAGATAATCAGGTGAGAGCCAGCTCTTCTTTAGCTTTCTAGATGGTCTCTCCTTTCTGTGTCCATGTCCCGTTTATTTTATATATATCTTAACCACAGCACTTATCATACTGCATTAATGTATTGGTCTAATTCTCTATGAGCTCTCTGAGCATCTTTCTGGTCTTGGTATCTGGTATAATGCTGACTTGATACATAATAAATACATCCTATACGCTTGTTATAATGTACTGTTTATTTTTGTGTTTGACCTGGCCTTGTTCTAAGATTCTTCTTAGTTTATATCTAGAAAATTCGAGTCCTTGAAGCTGAGAGAGAGAAGAATGTTTATCGCCTCACAGAGAAGGACAAAGAAATACAGCGACTCAGAGACCAGCTGAAAGCCAAGCACAGCAGTACTGCATTGCTTGAACAGCTGGAAGAGAAAACCAAGGAAGTTGAAAGAAGAGAACAGCTGTTGAAATCCTTGTCTGAAGAGACAGATGTGTTGAAGAAACAGTTGTCTGCTACAACTGCAAGGCTTGCTGAACTTGAAGGCAAAGCCAATACTCTTCATTTATCGCAGGTACTAATTTCTTTAAAACCTGATTTTTTTTTTAATCTTTTCTAATACAGTTTGTAATTCTTATGAAGAATGGGTTTGTTAAAACATGATTGTCAAATGGTGAAACAGTATAGTATACTAACAGGTTTACTCTTTTTTTTTCCATAGTCCTGTTCTTCTCTATAAGCAGAAATAGGTAATATGGCTGCCTCCACTGACCATACCATTGTTTTGCCCAAGGGAATATTCAGAATACAGATTCTGCTGTGTGTCTACAATAGCCAGGAAGATTTTATTGAATTCTTTTTTTCTGTAGTTTGTATTGTGAGAAGAATGGCTTCATTTTTTGGTTATTTTTCATATTTGAGGTACCCAATTAAAACAGCAAGTGTGCTTTTCTCCCGTCCTGTGTTTTAGAGTCACTAGTGTAGTAGAAAGAGCATGGATTTATGGGTAGGCAGCTCCGAGTTCAGATTCCACTTTCGAGCTGTGTGAGTCTAAACAAATTCCTTAACCTCTCTAGCCTTAGAAACAATGCTAGAATTCACCAGACCCCTCTCCTAAATCTCAGTTTGCACATCAATAAAATGAGGATAAGAGTACTGGAGATTGAATGTTACAATATATGTGAATAACCTAGCAGGGTGCCTGGCATGTGAAGTGAAAGTCGCTCAGTTGTGTCTGACTCTTTGTGATTGCATGGACTGTAGCCCACCAGGTTCCTCCATCCATGGGATTCTCCAGGCAAGAATACTGGAATGGGTTGCCATTTCCTTCTCCAGGGGATCTTCCCAACCCAGGGATCAAACCCACGTCTCCCGCATTGCAGGTGGATTCTTTACCATCTGAGCCACCATAGTGCTAAATAAATAGTTTCTTGCTGATCAGACCTTTGATTCTCTTGAAAATTTGGACATATGAATCATACTAATACTACAGCTATTAACACTACCTACAGAAGAAAGGACACTTCTCTGGTAGCTTAGATGGTAAAGAATCTGCCTACATTGCAGGATACCTGGGTTTGATTCCTGGATCAGGAAGATCCCCTGGAGATGGGAATGGCAACCCACTCCAGTATTCTTATCTGGAAAATCTCATGGACAGAGGAGCCTGGTGGGCTACAGTCCATGGGGTTGCAAAAAGTCGGACACCACTGAGTGACCAAACCTTACTTACAGAAGAAAATCTATTGCTTTCAAATAAATACTTCAGTGATGTTAAGGGTCTTTGTACTTTATCTCCCCTTTAGAGTGGGGCTTCCTACTCTAAGAGAATTTGCCTGCCAATGCAAAAGATGTGGGCTTGAGCCTTGTGTCGGAAGATCCCCTAGAGGAAGAACCGGCAACCTACTTCACTATTGCCTGGAAAATCCCATGGATTGAGGAGCCTGGCAGGCTACAGTCCATATGGTTGCAAAGAGTTGGACACGACTGAGCGACTTCATTTTCACTTTTACTTAAAGCTCAAGAATTAGTTTCTCTACTTTTGAAGATGGAAATATAAATCTTGGTAGAAATGATGATTTTAAAAATGTATTCATATAATCACTATGGGATACTCACTGTTAATTTCTGTACTAGTCAGCATATCTAATCACCTGACAACTGACCTCCAAATCTCAGAGTCTTATACAACAAGTGATTATTTTTCTGCTCATGTCACAGCTTATTTTAAGTTGGAGTGGAGGAGGCTTTGCTCAACAGAATCATTCAGAGATCCAGGTTCCTTCCTTCTAGTGGCTCCCTCATCTCTCAGAGTGCAGTCCTCCACCAGATCCTTTATACACAGCTGTGGGCTAGAGAGCATGTGAAGAACTGGGGTAGCCTGTGGGGTCTAGGCTTCGGATTGGCATATCTCATTTCTGCTTACATTCCACTGGACAGAATTCAGTCTCATGACCTCACTAACTACAGGGAAGGCTGGGAGATGTGGTTTGCAGTGTGCCCAGGGTAAAAGGAAAGAAATGTGATAAACTATCTCTATCATGGTTTCCACCTGAAGGACTAAATTGAGAGGGGGAAAAGAGCACCTCTAGAGAAGAAAATATATATTTTGAGCTTTCTTGCCATCCTTCACACAAGTCTCTTTCCTCAGAGCTGTTAAAAGACTGAAATGCAGCTTTTTATGAGCTTTGTTGGTTAGCTTTGGTACCTTACCACCTAGAAAATGAAAGTGTTGTCAACTCAGTCGTGTTCGACTCCTTGTGACCCCATGGACTGTAGCCTGCCAGGCTCCTCCATCCAGGGAATTCTCCAGGCAAGAATACTGGGGTCTTCCCAACTCAAGAGCTCAAACCTGGATCTCCTTCAGGTGGATTCTTGACCATCTGAGCCACCAACTTACCATCTACTTCCCCTCTTTATTCCCTCTGGAAAAATGAAGAAAAAAGAGGAGACAAATTATATTTTGAGTTCTATATGAATGAATACTAATTAATACTATTGCTAATGTTGAGTATAAATAAATTCTAGAAAACAAAATTTATCTTTTATTTGACAATTTAATATTTTCGGGATTTCATTTAAATAGGCCAATTGCTTGGTTTGGTTTCCTGGTGAAAATCAGAGGGCTGTTCATATCCACTGAGGGCTAGTCTGGTGATTCTGGGGTCCAGATGACATCAGATATCAAATTAGATACGAAATCTCAGGGTGTCCAATCTGCTTAGGAGGCCTCCAGGACATCTTAATTCCGCACTGCTACTCATCACCTGGCATGTACCAGTTCTGGATTTTGGGATGTATGTGAAATATACTGTCTTATTATGAAGGTAAGTATAATGAGCAAACTTATGTTCTTAAATTATGTTAACTAATATTGATTTACTTACAGACTGTGGCTACAAGTTGCTTCAATTCATCAATGAGTAATATTCATGAAATGGAAGTACAGCTGAAAGATGTAAGTTTGTTTTTATTTTATTAAGTTATGGCTAAAGAGGACTCATTCCTTTATTACTAAATTTCATGGAAATTGACAACAGTAATGCTGTAGCTTGAAAAATTCTTTTGAGGAGATGAAGAAATGAATGGTTTGAGATCATCTCTCTGGGTTACCACGTTTAAGTCTCTTTCGAGGCATACAAGAGGGCCAGTTCCTGTAAGTATGGCTAGGAAAGCCTTGGAAATCTTTAGGCTATAAATCATCCATTTCTACCAAATAACTCAACAATATCCCGTTTTCACTTAAATCTAATTTGCTCAATAATTTTATTATAGTGATGTAATTTAATATGTATTATTTTTTTCTTTTTGTTTATCCATGCTAGATGTCCTCTTTAGTTTGAAATTATTCCTTTAGAAACAGGATTTCCTTTCCTAGTTTGAAAAAGAAATACATTCTTTGTGTATTCAATATTTCTTTTTCCTAGAATTGGATATGAAGTTAGCTATATTATTCCAAACTTATATCTTAAATGGATTGGTGGGTTGCATTGAAAATTAAATAAATTGGGGACATAGGACTAGTAGTCACAGTGTATTTTTTCAAATTTTAAGGTTAGATATGCAAAGTATGAAATTCTTGATTTAATCATTGGGTCAATAGGTAGATATTGTGATTCCAGAAATATTACTGGCATGTCTACCCTGATCTAAGTATGCTCTTAAGAGTCCTGTTTTATCTCACATACCGGGCATACCTTGAGGCCTATTTGATTTTCAAGAAAATAATTTAAATCGTTAGTGTCTGTATAACTGGGTTCTAGAGTACCCTTTTCAAAGTAATTTATCTAGAGGTAGCTAAAATAAAGAAGAAACACAATTCTTAAAGAACTATCAAAATAAGTTTTTTGTATGTCATGTATTATCCCCAGCATTTAGACAACTGGAAAGAATGACTAGATGGAATCTGGTGAAGTTTCTTGAATCTTATAGTGTCTCTTTTAGCAAAGTGCCTGAAAATAGATGCTGTTTTCTTAAACCCATGTGTAATTTTTAGGCTTCTCAGTGCTAACTCAGAGAAGGCTATGGCACCCCACTCCAGTACTCTTGCCTGGAAAATCCCATGGACGGAGCCTAGTGGGCTGCAGTCCATGGCATCGCGAAGAGTCAGACACGACTGAGCGACTTCACTTTCACGCATTGGAGAAGGAAATGGCAACCCACTCCAGTGTTCTTGCCTGGAGAGTCCCAGGGACGGGGGAGCCTGGTGGGCTGCCATCTATGGAGTCGCACAGAGTCGGACATGTCTGAAGCGACTTAGCAGCAGCAGCAGCAGCAGCAGCAGCAGTGCTAACTACTCCAAATATCAACTAAAGTTATTTTTATGTAATGATGATTAGTCTGGGGTAGAACCTGAGAGTCTCCATTTCCAATAAGCTTCAGGTGCTGCTGCTACTGTTGGTGGTCTGAGGACTGCTCTGTGAGAACCATTAACTTACATTTGAGGAGCGAGAGGTGGCCAAGCTCTGGTTATCCCTTTGGGATCTCAGCAGATCTTTCGGACCAGGGGGAGAATTATAGTTGGAAGACTGAGGAGCAGGGAAAGAGAAATCTCACTCCTCAGAGTCTACACCGTCACTTTATTTGGCTTTGGAGGACTCAGCCATTCTAATCCTATACCCTCTGCAGAGCTCCCACAAAACTTCCTGTAGAAGTTTGCCCACCTGTTTAAGAATCAGTGTTTGTTAGGCTAAAATAAGTCCTAAAAATCTATTTTGCTTCTCTTAGGGTCAAGCTGTGTCATTCCTCAGCTATCATTTAGATCTGGCTCATATTTTGAAATAATTACATGGAGTTAATGCTGTAATTGCATTCCTGATAGCTCAGTTGGTAAAGAATCCACCTGTAATGCAGGACACCCTGGTTCGATTCCTGGGTTGGAAAGATCCCCTGGAGAAGGGATAGGCTACCTACTCCAGTGTTCTTGGGCTTCCCTTGTGGCTCAGCTGGTAAAGAATCTGCCTGCAATGTGGGAGACCTGAGTTCGATCCCTGGGTTGGGAAGATCCCCTGGATAAGGGAAAGGCTACCCACTCCTGTATTCTGGCCTGGAGAATTCCCACAGACAGTCCATGGGGTCACAAAGAGTCAGACACAACTGAGTGACTTTCACTTTCAATGCTGTAATCATTATCCAGTTGGTCAGTAACTTTAAAATCAAATAACTGAATGTCGGTTTTAATAGGCGTTTCTTGCTCTTGATTTAAAAAATCTGATTTTTAGGGAATTCCCTGGTGATCCAGTGGTTAGGACTCTAGGGTTCCACTGCAGGGGGGTATGGTTTTGATCCACTGTTGGGGAACTATGATCTGTAAAGACACATGGTGCAGCCAAAAAAAAAAAAAACAAAACTGACTTTTGAACAGAATTACTGAAGATAAATAATAATTATTTTTAATTTGGAAAAAAATCGAGTTTACAGAAAAGTTATAAGAATGGAAAATAGTACACAGAAGTCCACATACTCTTTACCAAAATTGAACTCATTAGCATTTTATCCCATTTTATACTTTTTCTTTCAGTCCCCACACCTATCCACACACATACACATACACACACAGACATAATATTTTTTCTGAACCATGAAATAGTTGCATATATATATATAGCCTTTTCAGCCTGTATATTCCAATGTATATTCCTAAGAATGAGGATACTCTTACATGACCACCATACAGATACCACCTTTAATAAATTTAACATGGACATAATACTTCTAATCTACCATCTGTGTTCTAGTTTTATCAATTGATGCATATTTTTTCTTCTTTCAATATAGGCTAACATTTCAATCTCTTAGAGTTTTTGCCCAAGGAAATATTTAATGGATCCCTGCCAAAGCAGGAAGAAGAGCTTTCATGGCATTCCCCACAGCTTCACTTTACCTACTTCTGTATTTTTATTGATAACTTGGGTGAACATGATAAATGCATGTCTAACAAATGTGTAGAGACACAAAGCTGGAAGAGATAACTAATGTAAGGAAGACTCTAAAGATGCAAAACTCATAATGTCAACATCCACTGACAGCTATCAAATCTACTTTTTGTTGCTTCTATAAAGAAATGAAAGTAGACACAGTCCTTGAGATCAGGAGTAAAGAAATGTTTATTACTTTATTGAAGTAACATCGCCATCATGTGGTCCTTTAGAATAATGCCTCATCCTCACTTTGGCAGCACATTTACTAGAATCAGGCTTCCCTGATGGATCAGATGGTAAAGAATCTGCAGTGTGGGAGACCTGGTTCTATCCCTAGGTCAGGAAGATCCCCTGGAGAAGGGAATGGCAACCCACTCCAGTATTCTTGTCTGGAGAATTCCATGGACAGAGGAGCCTGTCAGGCTACATACAGTCCCTGGGGTCGCAGAGTTGGGCACGGCTGAGCAAGTAGCGCGCGCACGCGCGCACACACACACACACACACACACACACACACACGTATGTTTTACTTCAGTTGAGTTACACTAAGCAGCTTTTTTGTTAAGAACTTTGTATTTGTGCCATCTCTTTTCTGGCAGCCCTGAAGGATAAAAACTCATACCTCCTGGCTGCCACACTTTAATCATTGATAATAATTAATTCCCCCAGGTCAAGGATTAATTATGACACAAAGGATACATATTATGCACTTGTAAGACTACAGAAATAGTTAGGATAGTTCTATGACAAGATGTTTTGATTACATTTTCATGCATTACTTAATGAGTAATAGATTTTTGAAAGTGTTTTATTCTTTTTGAATCACTAAATGTATTGTTCTACTGTGTGTAAGGAACTGCTAGATTCCTTCTTGTTCTCTCCTCCCTTCTGTGAACACTCTCAAACTCCGGTCTAGGTCTACACGGCTTTCTGGTTCTTGCAGGCATTTTCTCCACCCATGTTGTTAACATCATTCACAAACATTTATCAGGCAGCTTCTAGGTACAGAAACACAAATAAGGAACTGTGAAATAAAATATCTAAACAAGCCTGTGCCCAGCTGTCCAGAGGGCTCAGGGTATAGTTAAGATAAGAAGTATCATCAGGAAGTAATCAAGAGTTCATGAGTATAAGATGCCAAGTAGACTGAATGCACACAAAAATCACTAGTTGCTTTCAAAGGAGGGGAAGCTTGATAAGGAGAGTTATGGTGAGGAGCCTTGAGAGATAAGCCTGGACTCACTGGAACGTGATGTAATGTGGAATTTAAGTGGGCAGATGACATAGGAAGGGACTGCATGAAGGGAAGAGGCACAGAGGGTGTGCATTATTGTGTAGACAACAAGGAAGCAGTGAAGGAAAGGAAAGGCCAGGCTGTGCTTTGAAGAGATGGGAAGTGGCAGATTGTGGACAATTTTAATGTCAGCCTAAGGGAACCTAGCTTCAGTTTCAGCAAGTGTTGTCCCGAAGCTTTAAAATATTCTGTTATTAATATAATTAAAACAACTTAGCACTTCGGGGGATAGAGGAAGAGGTTGAACTGAACTTACTAGCTATAGCTATTTTGCCTCAAAATATTAAGTGATCATTATATTAATTGACCTAAAGCTATTGGTCATGGCCTGTGTCTCCTCTCACTGTTCTTGATGAGGAAATCAGCCTCCAAGTGAGGATTTATAAATCCCCAAATTACCAAGATCCAATGGTGAGCCACTGCCCAAGCAGGTATTTCTGTGGGGGTAGATAAGTCTTGGGCTTCCCTGGTGGCTTAGATGGTAAAGAATTCACCTGCAATGTGGGAGACCTGGGTTCGATCCCTGGGTTGGGAAGATCCCCTGGAGAAGGGAACAGCTACCCACTCCAGTATTCTTGCCTGGAGAATTCCATGGATAGAGCAGCCTGGCAGGCTACAGTCCAGGGGGTCACAAGTAGTCAGACATGACCGAGTAACGTTCATGTGAGTCTTGGCTTCTCTGGGGCTTCAGATGGTAAATAGTCTGCCTGCAGTATGGAAAAACTGGGTTCAGTCCCTGGGTCAGGAAGATCCCTTGGAGAAGGAAATGGCAACCCACTCCAGTATTCTTGCCTGGAGAATCCCGTGGACGGAGGAGCCTGGTGGCTACAGTCCATGGGGTCGCAGAGTCAGACATGACAGTGACTCACACTTTCATGTTAGGCAAGTCTTAGCACAAGTGGCACGGGCAGAGGGCTCATTACCAATGAGCTTGGCCATTGGCGAAGGGGTTTTAGTATCACTGTGTGTACCTCCTTCTGGGGCCCTTAACATTTTACGCCTGTGACATTAGATTTAGCTGTGCATGTTCTCTTTACACAAGTAGTAATTGAGACTTATTTCCTCAGCCTCCCAGAAACATAGAAAAAAAAGAGGCAGCCCCTGATAGGTCAGTTGGTAAAGAATCCGCCTGCAATGCAGGAGACCCCTGTTTGATTGCTGGGTCGGGAAGATCCTCTGGAGAAGGGATAGGCTACCCACTTCAGTATTCTTGGGCTTCCCTTGTGGCTCAGCTGGTAAAGAATCTGCCTGCAATGTGGGAAACCTGAGTTCGATCCCTGGATTGGGAAGATCCCCTGGAGAAGGGAAAGGCTACCCACTCCAGTATTCTGGCCTGGAGAATTCCATGGACTATATGTAGACCCTGGGGTCTCAAAGCGTCAGACACGACTGAGCAGCTTTCACTTTCCATGCTCTTGGATGGAAGACTTCGATTGGAAAGGGGAGAAGAGTTGTAATATCTCATTTTGGTGCTAAAGTATAAGCATTTCAAGACTTCGTTTTCCCTCTGCTACTGACAGGTGAATCTTCTTTGCTAGCTTTCAACTTGAATTTCTGTCCTGCTGCTACTGGCAAAACAGGGGGTATGGATGAGGGGGAGGTGTTTATGCAGTTGTGTACAGCCCTGGCAGGCTTTGCCTTTGACTGAATTTCCAAGGATCCAGTGGTTAAGACCAGTGAGAGTTAGAGTCAGAGTATATATGAATTTGTCCCAGTTAACAATCAAAATATCACCAATACAATATTGTAAAGTTAAAAAATAAAATTAAAAAAAAAACAATCAAAATATAAGTAGAATTTTTCACTAAAAAATTTCATAAATCTGGGCTTCCCTGGTAGCCCAGGGGTTAAGAATCCACCTTGCAATGCAAGGGGCATGGGTTTGATCCCTGGTCCGGGAAGATACCACATGTTGCGGGGTGTCTAAGCCTGTGAGCCTCAACTACTAATGCCTGAGAGTATAGAGCCAATGCTCTGCAACAAAAGATGCCACTGCAGTGAGAAGCCCACACGCCACAACTAGAGAGAAGCCCCCACTCTCTGCAAGTAGAGAAGCCCATGCACCACAACGAGGACCCAGTGCAGCCAAAAATAAATAAATAAAATGCATACTAAAGCCTTTCATAAACCTATACACCCCTGTCCATATATGTTACCTTGATTTATCCACTAAAGGTAATGTAGCTTCTTATGTGAATATTTGCTAATATCTTGCCACAGATCAGGTGGAATGAGCCACAGAAAATGTAGATGAGATTTTATAAAATTTTCCAACTTATGCTAGGTGGCTGGTAAAGTGTACCGAGGTTCTTGTAGGAAAGATGTAACTGAAATGAAAAGTGAACATGAGCAGTAATGGTAAACCACTTTCTCTGTTACCAGCTAACTTAAATAGACACTGCTTATTTTATTAATATTGTCCATCATTCAAATAATTTCTTGACTATACATTGTATGCAAAAGCTGGGAGTCCTTTCGGAAGAACACAGTCTGCCACTTCAAGGAACTTAATATAAAAAAATCTGCCTGCAATGCAGCAGACATAGGAGATAATGGATTCAATGCCTGGGTGAGGAAGATCCCCTGGAGTAGGAAATGGCAACCCACTCAAGTATTCTTGCCTGGAAAACTCCATGGACAGATAAGCCTGGCAGGCTGTAGTCCATGGGATTATGAAGAGTAGAACTCAACTGAACGACTAAGCACGCACAATCTATTTGAAAAAGCAAACACAGAAAAAAGCTGATGATGGTTGGTAAAATGAGTTTTTAAAATATGTATGTATGTGTTTATAACAACTGAGTTCCTAAACCTGTATACAAACTAGATGAAAGGTCCCATTTGGGGATTTTTGAGCTTTAAAAGATGAAAACCGGTGATAAAGAAAGAGGGTGATGTTTGAGTTTGATTCTCCGGGAGGCAAACACGAGATGGAGTAGTCAGCAGTGCAGTTTATTGGGGAGCCACATCTGTGAAAGGAAGAGGAAGGCCCAGGACTAAGGCGGGGTGGCAGGCGGGGGTGGCACTGCCAGAGCAGGATGCACGCCTGGCAGAGCCTCTGTCCACCCCTTGGAGAGCCCGCAGGCAGAGCCCTCGGGTGGGTGGAAATACCTCTGAAAGAGAAAGAGTACCTGAGCACTGCGCCTCCACCTCTGCCACAAAGACATTCTGTTAACAGAGAATGATGTGGGCACCGACATGAGGCAAACTGTAGAGTCAGTGCACAGATGACCGTAACTCTGTGTGGACATGACTTGGCCATGTTCTTTGGCATTCTGAAGACATGTGGCCTTGGAATGTGTCTCTGTGTGGAAAGCTTTACAGTGATGCTTGGAATCATTCTGTGATATGAGCCATCGAGTATTTATGTGCTGGAAAAGACTGCGTCACGTGTGGTCTCTTATCCATCTGAAGGGTTTGGGTTTTGATTATTGATTTGCTTTCATTTGCACTGTGAGGCTCTGGAGAAAAATCAGCAGTGGCTTGTGTATGATCAGCAGCGAGAGGCCTACGTGAAAGCACTTCTAGCGAAAATCTTTGAGTTGGAACAGAAGCTGGAAACAGCCCCTCAGACACTCCCGCAGCAGACAAAAAAGACTGAATCAGAAGGTACTGGTGTAAAAATGTTCTTCTGGGTTGGCCTGCCTGACATTTTCCAAAAAGAGAGATGCATCAAATTTAGATTCTTATAGATCTGTGTTATAAAGTAAAACAAGAGCAAGTCTGCTAGCCTTGAAGTAAGAAATCCCATTTTAGCCAACCTTCTGAATTCATCTCCCATTGTTTTCTGACACCAGAGGGCGAGAGGCACAGGGTAAAGGGATCTTGCAGCTCTGCAGGCACGTTAGGCTTTTTCCACCTTGCAAATCCTTTCCCTCCTTCAAAGTCCTGCTCCAGCTTCATTTCCCCTGGTGCTAGCCTTGTCAGTGACTATCTTGTTATTCCACTTCCCTTTAGCAGTTATTCATATCAACTCTAGGAGAAAGATTACATTTTTATACATGATCCTTCAATCATTTGAATCTCACCCTAGAACTGAGGTGAAGTTCTTATCAGTGATGCTGTTTGCCAAAGGTTTTGTAGCTTCTCTGACACTGATCTCCATTGAGTTTCACAAGAGCCTAAGAGCGGGGGCAGAAAGGATCATTATTCTCGTTTTACAAATAGACGCAGCAGTTCCAGGTGATGAGCCAAGCTCTGTGCAAGGCTCTCATTTAAGTGACTGACAGCCCCACTGGCACTGGAGCCTTGAATTATAGAAAGAGAAGGCTCATAATCTCAGAGCTTCGCATCGGAATATTTAAAATGAAGCTAATGCTAAAACAGTATGAAAGGAATGTCTCTAGAGAATTCAAAACTGTTTATCCCTCAGGGGACAAAGTTACTGCTGTATTGCCTGTATAAATTTGCTACACATAAAAGTAGGTTTTTAATTATGGGTGAAGTCTAGCTTTTTCCTTTGGTAATATGATTTTTCTTTCTCCCTCTCATTGTCTCTCTCTTTCTCTCTCTCTCTGTGTTTTATCAAAGTGGTATATGCATTAATATCTCTATTTGTTGGTTTGTTTTCTTTAGACATTAGTGACATTCCCCCTCCTCAGAATAATTCTATTACTGTTTCTGATTCTTCTATCTATTCATTTTTTAACTTCAAGTAGTATACCTGAACTTCTGTTTCTTGTTTTGTCAAACATCAACCATGATCCCTGTCTCTTGAGTCTTTATTTTTGAAGATGAGGAAAAAATGCAATCATGCTTACAGAAACATATTTACATTTATTTCTTCAGGAAAATTACCTATTTTGTAATTTGTAGAATTACCTATTTTGTGCCATGATGTGTTTGTCACAGGTTATCTTCAAGAAGAAAAGCAAAAATATTATAACCATCTCTTGGAAAATGCAAAAAAAGATCTTGAAGTGGAACGACAAACCATAACTCAGCTGAATTTTGAACTGAGTGAATTTCGAAGAAAATATGAAGAAACCCAAAAAGAAGTGCAAGATTTAAATCAACTGTTGTGTTCACAAAGAAAGGCAGATGTACAACATCTAGAAGATGACAGGCATAAAACAGAGAAAATACAGAGGCTCAAGGAAGAGAATGATCTTGCCAGGGAAAAACTTGAAGAAGAGAAGAAAAGATCTGAGGAGCTGTTATCTCGGGTGAGTCTAACTAGCACGGTTTTCCATGGTTCATAATCCAGAATTTTCATGGTACTTACTAGGTGTCAGGGGCTATTTTAACTACTCAGGAACCAGCATGGAACAACACAAGTTCCTACCCCCTCATTAGGAGTTCACGCTAAGAAGGGAGACAGACCATAAGCAAGTACCTAAATAAAACAGGGTAGTATGATCAAGAGAAACTGAGGCCAGCGAAGGCCTCACTGAGGAGATGGTATTTGGACAAAGCTGATGGCGAGAAGGCACCAGCGAGGTGAGTGACTGGGAATTCCCTCCTGATGAAGAGATCACAGACACAAAGGTTCTGAGTGAGGAGGGGGTGGGCATGTGTGAGAAGCCAAAAAAGGGGGGTGAGGAGGGGGTGGGCATGTGTGGGAAGCTGAAAGAGGAGGACCCAGGTTGATTCCTAGGCTGGCACTGTGAACTGTTCTCAAGTTAATTCACTATATACCTCCCATGTTCTCACTATGCTCATAGCCAGATCTGGAATGTTTGTCTCAGTAATGCTGGCATTACTAGATTAGATTTATTAGAATTCAGTACTATTTCAAGAGAAACTTATTAAATTTTTCCCGGCAGCATGAAATAATGGAAAACACATAATTTGGAGTCTATCCCAGGTCTCTCCTCAACGATGTGTGGCCTGAGGAAAATCAGCTAACTTCTCTGACTGACAGGTTTTTTGTGTGTCAAATTAATAATAATAAATCTTATAACCTCTTCTCACCTCATAGGACTCTTGTGAAGGTCAGCTGAGAGAAGGTGAAAGTGCTTTGTAAATTAAAGGGCTAGGTAAATGTTAGCTACTGCTACTCTTAGAGTAGTTATTTCTAAAATCCTCCAAAATTTGAGTGAGAGGGAAAAAATGGTCTATAACATTTGCCTTCTCAGTCTTTACCATGCTCACTTCTGCCTAGAGGTGTGAGCAGTGATATTTACAAAAGATTAAGCAGAAATGATTGAAAATTTTGCTCCAACTCTGTGGCTGAGGAGGCCAAGCTCTGCTTTCTTATCCTACTCAGAAATATCAGTGGATGTTAGGACCTGCTTGTCCACTGCGACTTAGTGCTTTTTGTCTACATTCAGTCTATGCCTCAGGGAACTCGGCCGGGGCGGTACTGCTCAGCTGCTTGCATAGATAGCTGTCCAACCACAGCTAGGATTCACCCAGAAGAGCAGGTGTTGCCCTGGTTAGAGATGTGACATTTGTGAGCCTTTCACACATCCTAGGTCAAGGTCAAGCTATAAAATGTTGATGTGACAGTGTTGGTTCTATTTACATCCTACAGGTCCAGTTTCTTTACACGTCTCTGATAAAGCAGCAGGAGGAACAAACAAGGGTAGCTCTGTTGGAACAACAGGTACTCATGAGGGTTCCTTCTACATTCAGTTTAACCTTTGAGAAATGGAATTTTTCCTCATGTTTACACTGTTGTATGAAGAACCATTTGTAAGTTCTAGAAAATGTTTTTTTAAAAACTTTAACAAAAATATTGAAAGTGCCGACTTGTGCGAGCCGTATATTCCCATTACTACCTTTAGGCTAAACCGAATTCTCTAAGGTGACATGGCAATTTTCTTGACAGGTAGATGTTTGCCTTAGCAAAATTTCTTCTTCCCTAAATGGCTGGTAGTCTGACAGGATGTTCCTAATAGAACTACTTGATAACTTCAAGTAGAACTCAAAGAGAGACCAGTTACTCTCAGAGACCAGAGATTTTTAGTATATTTGAAACCAAGGAACAGCCATCTCCTTCCCTTCCCCACAAAAAGGAGGATGAGGAGGACAGATTCTAACCAGCAACTTCTTAAGCTGCTCCTCACTCACTTAGACCTCACACTTTGGCTTTGCTCCTTGGACAGAGCTTCTTCATGTATCAATATCTCCCTGTACTCAGAGGAGTTCTTGCTCTGATGGCACAACATATTTTTTTCTTATGATACTAAAGAAACATCCAGTCAGGAAAACTAGACAGTATACAGTAGCTGTCATTGTCTTGTCTTGGGCACTTTTTTCCAGATGCAGGCATGTACTTTAGACTTTGAAAATGAAAAACTTGACCGTCAAAATATGCAACATCAATTGCATGTGATTCTTAAGGAGCTCCACAAAGCAAGAAATCAAATAACACAGTTGGAATCCTTGGTGAGTCTGGAATGGTTAGACAAAAACTTATTTCATCTTTCTTTTTCTGCCATCTTTCTATTTATATGTCAAAGCAGTTCCCAAAATAGAAGGATACAGTTTAAGAATAGCTGTTTCTTAAATTAGTCAAATCAAATCCCTTGCCTCATTTGAAGCATCTGCCCTTTGAGCATCAGTTCAAAGTACTAGACAGAGGGACATTACTGGCCTCTTGGTAATGATAACATTACCAGTGCCTGGGATCATCCCCACCCACTCTGGGCTCTGTGATTCTGGAGGCACTGAACAGAGCTTGGTCTGGGGGACAAAGGCAGCAAGGCAGGGCAGTTTTAGATTCTGAACTGAAATTGTGCTTTTCTCTTTAAACAAAAAAAAGAAAGAAAAAATTGCTGCTTTTAGGGCTAATGGACTATTACTGTTAATACACTCTTGTAGGCATACTGAATTAAGCACGTTCTGTGGATTAACTTGAACACATAACCTTTTAAAACATTAACCTTTTTAATAACATTGCTTCTTTAAGGAAATGGTTTTGATTTACCTATTTTCATTCTACTAATAAGCTTTGAGGGACTTCCCTGATGGCTCAGTAGTAAAGAATCCACCTGCCAATGCAGGAGATCATTTGATTCCTGGGTGGGGAGGATCCCCTGGAGAAGGAAATGGCAACCCACTCTAGTATTCTTGCTTGGGAAATTCTATGGACAGAGGAGCCTGGTGGGCTACAGCCCATGGAGCTGCAAAAGAGTTGGACACAAATTAGAAGCTAAAGAACCACACAGTAAGCCCTGGACTAAACCTGTTAGGGTCTGTCCCATTAGCCCATATTTTGTATATGATCCTTGTATTGCAGAATATTTGCACAGGGTGAAATGTTACAAATAGAATTCCTCAGTTTTCAAAAGAGAAAAAAGCAGTTTTTAAAATCATTTGCAATTTCTTTATGAATAAAAGACAGAAAATACATTTTTGGCTCTGTTTATGTCATTGATTTTTATCATAATATTTAAAATTGAAATTTATAATTCATTCCTATTTATGACTATTTATCAAAGTACAGGAAGCCAAAGAGTATACAAATGAATCTATAATTTTCCTGTATTTTTCTTCATTTTCCTACCATTCGTCTTTACAGTATGCTATAAAATGTTCATTTTTAGTTACTGACTGTTCTAAATTTCTCAGGGAAAAAAACATGAAAATGAGACATCACAAATGAATTATACAGTATCTTAGTCATTCCTGTGTATAACCTGTTTGACCTGCTAAAATTTTTTGCCACTCTTAATTCCATGCAGTTCTTTATTGCTGAAGTTGCCCGTCTTTAACCTAGCAATCTTTGTCAGCATTGCCCGTAGGCCCACCTTTACATGTGACTCTAAGCATTTTAATAAAACCTGCTATGTAAATGCCTGATCCTAGTACATCCTGGGTAATTTCAGTGATATATAACAACCTCGTAAGGGCTTCCCAGGTGGTGCTAGTGGTAAAGAATCTGCCTGCCAATACAGAAGACATGAGAGATGTGGGTTTGATCTCTGGGTAGGGAAGATCCTCTGTAGAAGGGCATGGCAACCCACTCCAGGATTCTTGGCCTGGATAATCCCATGGACAGAGAATCCTGGTAGGCTACCATCCATAGGGTCACAAAGAGTCAGACACTACTGAAGCAACTTTGCATTCATGTGTAACCACCTCATAAGTTACCAGTGTAATACCAGTGACCGGAGAGATTCAGAAGAAAATCTAGCTAGAGGGCTGAAGCAACTGGAGTATCTATGGAGCAGTTACAACTGCTGAATGGTAGGCCATCTATACAAACCGTGTTCATTTGACACTTATTTTTCAGAAGCAGATTCGTGAGTTTGCCTTCACAGAGCCATTAGTCACTTTCCAAAAGGAGACTGAAAACAGAGGAAAAGTCGCCTCACCAAAATGTCCCACTGCTGCGTTAAATGAAAGCCTGGTGGAATGTCCTAAGTGCAATATCCAATATCCAGCCACTGAACACCGAGATCTACTCGTCCACGTTGAATACTGTTCCAAGTAGCAATGTGATTATTCTTTGTTTTTGTGCCAAAAGATTCAATACTGTATCTTATGTTAGCTAATGGACATTTTGAATTGCTTATTTCACCTCACATCAGAAACTGCCTGTCTACCTTTAAGACTCTAGCATAGCAGTGAATCATTGTGTTTTGTTTTTGTTTTTGTTTTTTTGCCTGCTTTGCATTTCCAAGCATTGAATGCTGAGACCGCCAACATTTTGCACTGTTAAAGTACTTGATGAAGAAAAGATAGTTCAGGTTATTGCTTGTAGGTCAAATCTGTTACACCAACAAGCAAATATTTTATGTTTATAAGATTTTTAAAAAATCAAAGGCAATTAACCAGGGATCTTTATTGTTATTATTTTTTAATCCAAGCACTTCATAAACCTACCATTCTGACTTTGATGTCCTTTGTGAAGAGATGGTGATACTTTTTTCTTTTCATTTATATTTCCTTTCTATGATAGAGCAGTTATTAGAAAAGTTGGGTGTTTTCTTCATCTTTATTGCTGCTTACTGTTGAAACTGTAGACCTAGCTGTGTTTGAAGCACAAAGTAGATTCTGTTTAAGGAATACTCCTTACTAGCCACACAGTGCTTTCTGTGATGTTAACTGGCTATACCTTTAACTTGAATTTCATCAGCACATGTTAGTTAGCTAAAATTGTTAAAATGAATTTTTAACAAAACCACCGAGCCCTCTCTTTTGATATGCAAATGTTTTATTTATTTATTTTTGGCAGTCTTGAAAGCTGGGTGATGTAATGAGCAGATATTTGGTTATCTGAATATTTTTATACATGTGTGCATAAACCAAGATTTTTTTTAAAATTTCTTCAGGTTTTCTAAAATGCTTAACACTGGGCTACTATTGGTAATGTAAAGGAGAAAAGAATAAAGAGTTATTTAATAAATTTTGCTATGAGGAGAGTATATGTATATAGACTGGTATTTTTAAGATTTCTGCCCTGAGAAGGGTGCCAGAGAGTTACAGATAAACATACAGTGTAAAATGATTTCCTTTAGGATTTGTTTGTTTGATCTTCTTGCAGTCCAAGGGATCCTAAAGTCTTCTTCAACACCACAGTTCGAAAACATCAATTCTTTGGTGCTCAGCCTTCTTTGAGGTCCAAATCAGGGTTTCTGGGGGGGGGGTGGGAAGCATGGAATATGCCTTATCAACAAGTTCTCTAGATGCATTTTGGGGTAAAACTGAAGACAGAACTACTGAACTAGTCCAACCTTAACTCCCTGATGAAACAGAGTCCCAGAGAGGGGCGTGACTTACCCAGTCACTTAGCAGGTTTGTAGGAACATGAGGGAGGCCCTGACTCCCAATGGGAGTGGTTGTTAGAGCCACTACCATTTTGGTTTGTATGAAATGATTCCTGAAAAATTACTCTTTCCAAGATCCCCAGTGCTCTGCCTTCTAAGGCAAATCCAGTATTTGTTGGTCTGGTTCTCTTTATTTTCCTTGTTGTTTGTGCTGTGCTCTCTGCTTTGAACCTAGTATTTTTTGGCTTTGGATGGTTGAGTGGGAAACATGAGTAAGACACTGAAGAATACAATCTATTGCCGTGCTGTGCTGTGCTCAGTTGCTCAGTCGTGTCTGACTCTGCAACCCCATGGACTATAGCCCACAGGCTCCTCTGTCTATCGAGAGTCTCCAGGCAAGAATACTAAAGTGGGTTGCCATGTCCTCCTCCAGGGGATCTTCCCAGCCCAGGGATTGAACCCAGGTCTCCTGCATTGCAGGATTCTTTACCAGCTGAGCTACCAGGGAAACCCCCAATCTAGTGGTGACACCCAAGGTAAAAGGTAGGTTCAAGTTACCCAGGATCTGAAGAGATAATGGAGAAAGGGGCAGGGAAGGCTGAGCCCTAGGGTGCATCCTGCAGTCCACAAGTAGACAGGAGCACTCAGATTCAGATTAAAGTTGTGTCTCTCAAACCAAGCAACCAGAGAAAGAAGGAGTGGCATGCAGCTGTACGACAATGAATTAGCACCTGACAATAACCTTCGGTTTCTTGCTTGCCAGACACACTGTATTGATTTAACCCAAGGACCAACACATCTTCCACTACAGTTTAACAAGTATTACAGATAAGTGTGTGTATGTGTTAGTCGCTCAGTCACGCCCGACTCCTTGCTACCCCTTGGACTGTAGCATGCCAGGCTCCTCTGTCCATGGAATTCTCCAGGCAAGAATACTGGAGTGGGTTGTCATTTCCTTCCAAGAGATCTTCCTGACTGAGGGATTGAACCCCAGTCTCCTGCATTGCAGGCAGATTCTTTAATATCTGAGCCGCGAGTGAAGCCCAAAAATTGCCCTAAGGTTGTTATTTAGTCGCTGAGTCATGTCCAACTCTTTGCAACCCCATGGACTATGTAGCCTGTGAAGTTCCTCTGTCCATGGGATTTCCCAGGTAAGAATACTGGGGTGGGTTCCCATTTCCTCCAGGGGATCCTCCCAACCCAGGGATCCAACCTGCATCTCCTGCATTGGCAGGCAGATTCTTTACCACTGAGATGCCGGGGAAGCCCTTGAAGGAGTCTCACCTCTTTTAGGGGATATACCAAGCACAGGTTTCCTCACTTGGTTCAGCAAATATTTAATCCATCTGCAACGGACAAGGTGTGGTGCCAGGCACTAGAGGTGGAGAGGGTACAGCAGGAACCACCTTAGAAGAGCCAAGGCAAGGTGGACATCAAGGCTGACCAGTGAATGACAGCACAAGTGAGGTCAGTGCCTTGTTAGAGGTCACCCCACGGGTGAAAGAGGAGAGGCTTTATGAAAGCGGTGATGACTAAGCTAGGTTCAAGGAAACATAATATTCAAGTTTTAACAGTGTTTGTTCCTAGACTTATGTTGAGAGTGAATCATTCAACATTGCTTAAAGGAAAACATGGCCTGTGTTAGAGTGGTTACTTTGTGATGACAAAGGGCAGAGGTGTAGATCCAGATTGTGATAGGGTGAAAGATGTCACTTTGTATCTTATTAACTTGATGTTGAAAGGCATGTTGCAACAAAGAGAGAGAAAGTAAACTGTTTTGAATGTTAAATATCAGGAGATAATAAAAGGTTTTAGTGAAGAAGAAAGAAAAAAGTTAGCTTTGCTGTGTGATTTACAGATTCTGTAGAATGGTAATTATGCCACCTTGTGTAGATTAGGAAGATGTGTATTTTCACTCAATCTTTATAAAGTGGAGATAGGTGGTGGTGGGGTGGAACTGAGACTAGAGGGTTAGGAAAAAACCTCGAGGGCTTCCCTGGTGGCTCAGTGGTAAAGAATCCAACTGCCATGCAGGAGACACAGGTTCGATCCCACATGCTGTGTGGCAACTAAGCCCCTGTGCCACAGTTATTGAAGTCCGAGTGCCCTAGAGCCTGTGTCCTGAAACCAGAGAAGTCACTGCAAGGAGAAGCCTGCACACCACAACAAAGCCTCTCCTCTCTCACCCGTGGGGTGACCTCTAACAAGGCACTGACCTCACTTGTGCTGTCATTCACTGGTCAGCCTTGATGTCCACTCACTGCAACTGAAAAGCCCACGCATGAATGAAGACCCAGCACAGCCAAAAATAAACGTAAAAAAACCAACTTTTTGAGTTTGTTATTTCCAGTACAAACTTAACAGTCGCTCACATTTGCACGTAATACAGTAATAACTGTAGTAATAACTCTCTTCCAAAGAAAATTATTCTGTTTATTGGAAATGAAAAAGGAAGCATCTCAGAATTTAAATTTTATTTTGTATTCTTTGGAATTTCCAGGTGTCGCTAGCGGGTAAATAATCCACCTGCCAATGTAGGAGACGCAAGAGACAGATTCAATCCTTGGGTCAGGAAGATCCCCTGGAGTGCGAAATGGCAACTCTTTCCATTTCTGGAAAAATTCCATGGACAGAGGAGCTTGGCATGCTACAGTCCATGGGGCCACAAAGAGTCAGACACGACTGAGCATATTTGGCAATTTCAAGGAAACATGTTACTATGGCAAGGGCCCTGAAATGGGAATCATGGGATTTGGGATGAAAATCTATTTCTGACCTTGAGCAAGTCATTTCAACTCTCTAAGACTCAGCTTCCTCCATCTAAAATGAGAATGTTCATGGCTGCCCCATCCCTCTTCCTAGGCTGTTATGCAAATGAAAATCCAACCTATTTTAGGGAATCCTGTATATTAAGCATTTTTAGTGTCCCACACAATACGCTTATAAACTTCCCGTGTCATGTCATTTTCTCCTCATAGTGACACTACCTGTGAGTTTCCAGAACTGTTCCATTATATAGATGAGGAAACCATGGTTTAGAGAGTTTGTCAGTTGTCCAAGGTCACACATCAAAGGGATTGACAGAGTTAGTATCTGAACCCAAATGTGTTAGCCTATAGAGATAGAACTGTTATCTACATTATGCTGCCACTTGTAAATCACATTTGAGCCCAGAAAATACACATGAGAGCACATCACAGGCAAGGAAATACTGTCCAGGACTATTTTTACTTTTCAGTAACAATTATACTGTGAATGAGGATGAAGACAAGAGATGACAGTAACATCACCTACCCCCACAAACAACTGTTCATTTTATTCATCCATTATAACCACACTTCTCATTCTCTTCGTAACTAGTATGAGGGCAGGTGCGTTCAGAAGCCCTGACACCATCAGGGCACTTATTGTTTGTTAAAAAAAGAAGTCTGGAATCAAATAATCCTAGTTTAGACCAGCAATTTCACCACCTTAAGGCTCTGTGTAACCCTCTGTTCCCTACTCATGCTCACAGTGAATATTGCAATTACCAGCATCACAATCTAATGAGACAAATCTTTTTTTTTTTTCTTTTTTTCCACAAAACTGAGAAACCAACAGCTGGCCAGGGCAATGAATGAGCACTCCTTATACCTTTCTCTCCTTTTCTTCAGTAAAGGAAATGTGTTGCAAGTGGAAATAGCCACCGGGAAACTGCACAGTACACTTCCCTTGGATCTCACTGACTAGAACTGGATTACAATGTATCAGGATGAGCCAGGCTAGGCTCCCTTACCAAGGAAGCCCCGAAATCTCAGTGGCTTAAGTACAGGTTTCTTTCATCTCACAATTTAGGAGGGCCGGGGGACCCTCTTTCATTTAATAGTTACAGTACCTGGAACACGAGGCCCCCTACGTCAAAGAAGCAGGGTAAGAGTGATGAAAGCTACCACACCATCTCATCCACTTCCGGTCTGGCACAGTTATGAGATGGTGTTGTGCCAGACCGGAAGTGACGCACTCTGCTCACATTCCTATTGGTCAGATCTTGGTTCCACTGCCCCTCCTGCAAGATGGCTGCCAAGAATGGTCCCAGCAAAGCAGATGTGAAGAACAGGTTAGAATTGTGTGCCCCTTATGGGCTGGATGGCATCACTGACTCGATGGACGTGAGTCTCAGTGAACTCCGGGAGTTGGTGATGGACAGGGAGGCCTGGCGTGCTGCGATTCATGGGGTCACAAAGAGTCAGACATGACTGAGCGACTGATCTGATCTGATCTGATCTGTGGGCTTCCCAGGTGGTTCAGTGGTGAAGAATACACCTGCCAATGCAGGAGACGCAGGAAACACAAGTTTGATCCCTGGCTGGGGAAGATACTATGGAGAAGGAAATGGTAACCTGCTCCAAAATTCTTGCCTGGAGAATCCCATGGACAGAGGAGCCTGGCAGGCTATAGTCCATGGGGTTGCAAAGAGTTGAACACGACTGAGTGAGCACACACACAAATGTGGTGAAACTGCACACCTCCAATGGGACTGTTCACAGTCTTCAATCGAAACTATGCAACTAGTCTCGGGACTTAGTGAAGCTCAGGTTCTTTATGTCTCCACATGGGAAGGAATTCAGTGAGGCAACGTGATAGGTAAGAAGTAGTCTTGTTAATATCCTCTGTAAAGAGGTTACAGGAAAATGTGTCGAGAGGACGGTCGTGTCTCAGGTCTTGGGTGAGTTTCTGGGACAGGTGCCAAGTGAGAGTCCTTGGTTTGGCACAGGACAGAATTCACAAGTAAGCCAGAGTAAAGGGAAAGCAGGCTCACTGAGAGAGATACACGTTCCATAGGCAGAATGCGGTCCTCTCAGGAGGGAAGAGGGGTCCTGGGGGAACACCCGTCATGGAGTGTGGGCCGTCTGGGGAGATGAGAGTGTGGCGGTAGGGGGTTCGAGGGTGGTGGGTACCAGGGGTGGTTTTTATGGGCTGCTTAATTTCATAGGCTAATGAGTGGGAAGATTATTCCAATTATCTTGGAGAAGGGGCAGGAGTTTCCAGGAATTGGGCCACTGCCCACTTTTTCGCCTTTTCTGGTTGGCCTGGGACCTGTCATGGCACCTGTGGGCATGTTATTAGCATATGCCAGTGTATTACAATATGCGTATAATGAGGCTTAAGGGTTGTTGGAAGTCACGTCTTCTTCCATCTTGGGCCTAATCGGTTTTAACCAGTTTATGTCGTGTTCTCAATGGCAGTGTAATTTTTTTTCAAAGGTTGTGCTCTGCCCTCTTCCCTCTTGTCTCATTGGCCACCCCTAGATGTTAGAGAAGAAGTGGCTGGGGAATGGCTCCTGGGTGGAAGCCTGTCCCACCATCTCGCCCACTATCTCATACCCTCACCAGCAACCCTGGTTAAAGATAAGGCAGGAAATGTTCTCTGAGCTTCCATGATTCCTACATCACCCTCTTCCACAGCCTTTTCCTCTCAATATTATAATAATTTTCCCTTTGCCTGTCACTCTCTCCCTTCATCCATGCCACCTCCCAATAGACTATAAGCTTCTTAAGACCCAGAAATTGTCTTCCCTTTTCATCTCTGGTGCCTAGGCAGGGTCTGGCACAAAGCAGGTGCTCAACAGACATTTTTAGAGCAATTGAATGAGGGTCCATTTGAAATAGTGATTTCAGTCATATGACTGTCTTTAACCACTGTCTTTAAGAAATACCTGACTCTTTAGAATTTTTAGTAGAGCCATTGAGGAACAAGAAGTATGATTCAACCTTTAAATAAACATGGGTGCAAAAAGAGACCATATAGCATACTTCAAGAATGTGACCATAAATCAAGTAAATATTTGATCAGTGACATCAATGTATATAAAACATTTCTTTAAGGAAACTTACTTTTGGAAATCCACGTAGACTATCTTAAGTCTGGCTTTGGCATTTTAACCAAAACTACATCTCCAAGACCAGGCATCTCCATGCCCAGAGGCGGTGTCACAGTGATAATGAATGAGGCAAGAGGTAAAAAAAAATTTAGGGTAGTTTGATGCATACTTTTTAAGAACTTTAATTAAAGGAGCCAAATAAATGAGGCACTTAATCAGCAAAGATTTTTTCTGAGTTTGTAGGAAGTAGGCAAGAGCCACTATGACTTCCGTGCTCCCATGAGTGGATGAGCTGCCTGAAACAGAGCCAGTTCAGAGAAGAAGGTCAGGGGGCGGACAGCCACAATAGTTGAAGTGTATTGAGGACTACGTGCCTGCTGTTGTGCTGAAGGCTTTATGCACATTGTCTAATTTGATCTTACCAGCAGCGTGAGACAGGTACTAGTATACCCATTTCACTGATTGGTATAGTAAGGCTCAGAGAGTTTAATAATTTACCCAATATGGAGCTGCTAAGAGGGTGCTGGCAAAAATTGAGAACCAGGCTAACTGGTTCCAAAGACAACAACTTTTTACGATTAAGCTTTAAACTCACTCCCAGATTCAGGTACTAGAAGAAAATTTGATGGGTGTTTTGCTCATTCATTACAGTGTAACAGTACAGCCCCAAACCTAGTTTCATAAAACAAAAATGTATTACCTGTTGATGGGGCCATCAAGGTTTTTTCTGTGTTGGAATCTCTCCTACAGTTTAAGTCAGAAGGTTCAGCCTTGAAAGTCACACAGTGTCACTTCCTCTGCATCCTGCTACTTAAAAATTGGACACAGGACCAGCATAGATTCAAGGAGAGTTTCTGCATGCAAGGGAATAAATACCAGGAAGCATCCTTCCTTGGGGACATTTAGGAGACTGGTTGTTACAGTGGACAAAGCTAAGTGAGCACGTATGAAGCATCCCAGATGTGTATGTGTGCTCCACTTCTCGTGTGCTCTTTCACAGCCCAGAAGGCAGGCAAACCAGGGGCAAGTGTAGATCTCTAAGTAACAGACATGGACACTGTCACTCAGGGAAATTAAGTGACTTACCAAAAGTCACACAGCTTTTAAATGTGGGCGTGGAGTGTGGACTTTGGTCTTCTGACTCCTGGCTCTGCACACTATAGATTTTTCCTCAGTTGCTTAGGCTCAGAACTCTTTGGCACCTAGAGGCAGGAGGGAGACAGAGGCTCCACTAGCAGAGAGTAATCAAGAGGAAGGAATCATAAGTCTAAATTGAAAATGGAAAAGGATATCAAAGTTGTAAGAATTTTAAAAACATGATAACATCAGCTAAAATAGCTGATACAGAAATGGACATGTATCTGCCACTCACAGGAGTATAATTTGGTACAGACTTTCTGGGTATGCAATAGATGCCAAAAGTCTTAGAGTTTTGCAAAATATTTGACCCACAAATTCCACATCTAGAAAATATTCTAAGGAAATAGCCATGAGTATGGACAAATAGTTATTCAGTTCAGTTCAATCACTCAGTTGTGTCCAACCCTTTGCGACCCCATGAACCACAGCTCGCCAGGCCTCCCTGTCCATCAGCAACTCCCAGAGTTCACCCAAACTCATGTCCATTGAGTCAGTGATGCCATCCAACCATCTCATCCTCTGCCGTCCCCTTCTCCTCCTGCCTTCAATCTTTCCCAGCATCAGGGTCTCTTCAAATGAGTCCGCTCTTTGCATCAGGTGGCCAAAGTATTGGAGCTTTAACATCAGTCCTTCCAATGAACACCCAGAACTGATCTCCTTTAGGATGGACTGTTTGGATCTCCTTGCAGTCCAAGTTATTAGAATATACCATATACATTTTTTTTTGACTGTTTCTGTGCCTGGGCTTCTCTTGTTGTGGAGCTTAGGCTTTAGAATGCACGGACTCAGTAGTTGCAGTGTTTGGGCAACTCTCTAGTTGTAGCACACAGGCTTAGTTGTCCCGCGGCCATGCAGTCTGTCCGCCAACCAGGAACCGAACCGACGTCCCTCACGTTGGGAGGCAGTGTGTTAATCACTGGACCACCAGGCAAGTCCCTGTGTTGTAGTATTTTTGCTAACAGGGAAGAATGAGACAATTCAAATGTCTAACAATAAGGGTTTTGTTGCATAATGAAAGGTCATTCTGCCATTAAATTGATGTTAATGCAAAACTATTTAATGTCTTGTAAAATGTTCACAACATTATTTATAGGAAAAGAGTAGGTTTTAAAACTGTATTATATGTGCCACCTTTACTACAAAAAGCCATACTGTATCCATACACACAGAAAAAGGGACAAGAAAGAAGTAATACCAAAATGTTAATAGTAATTTTTTGAGGGTGAGGGGGATTATAGGTTTTTTTCTTTAAAAAATTTTTTTATTCTTTATATTTTTAAAATTGTTTATAGTATGTATTACTTTTGTATGAATATTTTAAAAGACAGATCAAGAAGGGAATTAGGAAAATATAGAGGATTTTAAACTAGTTTCAACAAACCAAATAGAAGGTAAGCATCAGATCATATCACTCAGTCGTGTCCGACTCTTTGCAACCCCATGAATCGCAGCACGCCAGGCATCCCTGTCCATCACCAACTCCCGGAGTTCACTCAGACTCACGTCCATCGAGTCAGTGATGCCATCCAGCCATCTCATCCTCTGTCATCCCTTCTCCTCTT
>NW_011494744.1:1341279-1343072 GCF_000754665.1 Bison bison bison | reverse complement strand
ACAGTCAAAGGCTTTGGCATAGTCAATAAAGCAGAAATAGATGCTTTTCTGGAACTCTCTTGCTTTTTCCATGATCCAGCAGATGTTGGCAATTTGATCTCTGGTTCCTCTGCCTTTTCGAAAAGCAGCTTGAACATCAGGAAGTTCACGGTTCACATATTGCTGAAGCCTGGCTTGGAGAATTTTGAGCATTACTTTACTAGCGTGTGAGATGAGTGCAATTGTGCGGTAGTTTTAACATTCTTTGGCATTGCCTTTCTTTGGGATTGGAATGAAAACTGACCTTTTCCAGTCCTGTGGCCACTGCTGAGTTTTCCAAATTTGCTGGCATATTGAGTGCAGCACTTTCATAGCATCATCTTTCAGGATTTGGAATAGCTCAACTGGAATTCCATCACCTCCACTAGCTTTGTTCGTAGTGATGCTTCCTAAGGCCCACTTGACTTCACATTCCAGGATGTCTGGCTCTAGGTCAGTGATCACACCATCGTGATTATCTTGGTCATGAAGATCTTCTTTGTACAGTTCTTCTGTGTATTCTTGCCATCTCTTCTTAATATCTTCTGCTTCTGTTAGGTCCATACCATTTCTGTCCTTTATCGAGCCCATCTTTGCATGAAATGTGCCTTTGGTATCTCTGATTTTCTTAAAGAGATCCCTAGTCTTTCCCATTCTGTTGTTTTCCTCTATTTCTTTGCATTGATTGCTGAAGAAGGCTTTCTTATCTCTTCTTGCTATTCTTTGGAACTCTGCATTCAGATATTTATCTTTCCTTTTCTCCTTTGCTTTTCGCTTCTCTTCTTTTCACAGCTATTTGTAAGGCCTCCCCAGACAGCCATTTTGCTTTTTTGCATTTCTTTTCCATGGGGATGGTCTTGATCCCTGTCTCCTGTACAGTGTCACGAACCTCATTCTATAGTTCATCAGGCACTCTATCTATCAGATCTAGGCCCTTAAATCTATTTCTCACTTCCACTGTATAATCCTAAGGGATTTGATTTAGGTCATACCTGAATGGCCTAGTGGTTTTCCCTACTTTCTTCAATTTAAGTCTGAATATGGCAATAAGGAGTTCATGGTCTGAGCCACAGTCAGCTCCTGGTCTTGTTTTTGCTGACTGTATAGAGCTTCTCCATCTTTGGCTGCAAAGAATATAATCAATCTGATTTCGGTGTTGACCATCTGGTGATATCCATGTATAGAGTCTTCTCTTGTGTTGTTGGAAGAGAGTGTTTGCTGTGACCAGTGCATTTTCTTGGCAAAACTCTATTAGTCTTTGCCCTGCTTCATTCCATATTCCCAGGCCAAATTTGCCTGTTACTCCAGGTGTTTCTTGACTTCCTACTTTTGCATTCCAGTCCCCTATAATGAAAAGGACATCTTTTTTGGGTGTTAGTTCTAAAAGGTCTCGTAGATCTTCATAGAACCGTTCAACTTCAGCTTCTTCAGCGTTACTGGTTGGGGCATAGACTTGCATTACTGTGATATTGAATGGTTTGCCTTGGAAACGAACAGAGATCATTCTGTCGTTTTTGAGATTGCATCCAAGTACTGCATTTCGGACTCTTTTGTTGACCATGATGGCCACTCCATTTCTTCTGAGGGATTCCTGCCCGCAATAGTAGATATAATGGTCATCTGAGTTAAATTCACCCATTCCAGTCCATTTGAGTTTGCTGATTCCTAGAATGTCGACATTCACTCTTGCCATCTCTTGTTTGACCACTTCCAATTTGCCTTGATTCATGGACCTGACATTCCAGGTTCCTATGCAATATTGCTCTTTACAGCAT
>NW_011494744.1:1340599-1340897 GCF_000754665.1 Bison bison bison | reverse complement strand
CTGCCGCCCCTGACCTCAGATGCGGGGTAACTCCTCTCATCGCCACCCCTGGCCTTGGATGCTGGGTATCTCCTCTGGGCCACCCCCCCTGACCTCGGACGCGGGGTAGCTCCTCTCGGCCGTTCCTGCGCCATCGCAGTCTGGTACTCTCGGCCTCTGCCCCTGACCTCGGACATGGGGTAACTCCTCTTGGCCACCGCCCTTCGGGCATGGGGTCCTCCCGGCTTCTGCCCCTGACCTCGGACGTGGGGTGGCTCCTCTCGGCCGCACTTTAGCGTGCCCGTCGCAGCGCGCCCGT
>NW_011494744.1:1340222-1340499 GCF_000754665.1 Bison bison bison | reverse complement strand
TCTCTTCACGGCTGCTCCAGCAAAGCGCAGCCATTGCTCCTTACCTTGGACAAGAGGTATCTCCTCACCGCCGCCCTTCCTGACTTTCAATGTGGGATAGCTCCTCTAGGCCCTCCTGCGCCCATGCAGCCACGGCTCCTTGGACATGGGGTTGGTGGTCCCGGCCGCTGCCCCGGCCTTGGGCTTGGGGCGTGGGGTATCTCCTCCCGGCCACCGCCCCTGACCTCGGACGCGGGGTAACTCCTCTCGTTGCCGCCCCTGACCTCAGATGCCAGGT
>NW_011494744.1:1339718-1340122 GCF_000754665.1 Bison bison bison | reverse complement strand
AGGAGTTAAATTCACCCATTCCAGTCCATTTAGTTTGCTGATTCCTAGAATGTCGACATTCACTCTTGCCATCTCTTGTTTGACCACTTCCAATTTGCCTTGATTCATGGACCTGACATTCCAGGTTCCTATGCAATATTGCTCTTTACAGCATCGGACCTTGCTTCTAGCACCAGTCTCATCCACAGCGGGGTATCATTTTTGCTTTGGCTCCATCCCTTCATTCTTTCTGGAGTTATTTCTCCACTGATCTCCAGGAGCATATTGGGCACCTACTGACCTGGGGAGTTTCTCTTTCAGTATCCTATCATTTTACCTTTTCATACTGTTCATGGGGTTCTCAAGGCAAGAATACTGAAGTGGTTTGCCATTCCCTTCTCCAGCAGACCACATTCTGTCAGATC
>NW_011494744.1:1338483-1339618 GCF_000754665.1 Bison bison bison | reverse complement strand
TTGGAAGGAACGATGCTAAAGCTGAAACTCCAGTACTTTGGCTACCTCATGCGAAGAGTTGACTCATTGGAAAAGACTCTGATGCTGGGAGGGATTGAGGGCAGGAGGAGAGGGGACGACAGAGATGAGATGGCTGGATGGCATCACCGACTCGATGGACGTGAGTTTGAGTGAACTCTTGGAGTTGATGATGGATAGGTAGGCCTGGCGTGCTGCAGTTCATGGGGTTGCAGAGTTGGACACGACTGAGCAACTGAACTGAACTGAATTTCATTTCTACAACAATTCAATGAGGGAGATTGGACAGGTATTATTATTTCTGTTTTGTAAATGAGAAAAGTGAGAGTCTAAGTAAGAAAGCCTTCCTCAGTGATCAATGCAAAGAAATAGAGGAAAACAATAGAACGGGAAAAACTAGACATCTCGTTAAGAAAATTAAAGATACCAAGGGATATACAGAAGAACTATACAAAAAAGATCTTCACGACCCAGATAATCACGATGGTGTGACCACTCACCTGGAGCCAGACATCCTGGAATGCGAAGTCAAGTGGGCCTTATGAAGCATCACTACGAACAAAGCTAGTGGAAGTGATGGAATTCCAGTTGAGCTCTTTCAAATCCTAAAAGATGATGCTGTGAAAGTGCTGCACTCAATATGCCAGCAAATTTGGAAAACTCAGCAGTGGCCACAGGACTGGAAAAGGTCAGTTTTCATTCCAATCCCCTAAGAAAAGCAATGCCAAAGAATGTTCAAACTACCACACAGTTGCACTCATCTCACACACTAGTAATGCTCAAAATTCTCCAAGCCAGGCTTCAATAATACGTGAACCATGAACTTCCAGATGTTCAAGCTGATTTTAGAAAAGGCAGAGGAACCAGAGATCAAATTGCCAACATCCGCTGAATCATGGAAAAAGCAAGAGAGTTCCAGAAAAACATCTGCTTTATTGACTATGCTAAAGCCTTTTACTATGTGGATCACAACAAACTGTAGAAAATTCTTAAAAAGAGGAGAATACCAGACCACCTGACCTGTCTCCTGAGAAATCTGTATGCAGGTCAGGAAGCAACAGTTACAACTGGACATGGAACAACAGACCAGTTCCAAATCAGGAAAGGAGTACGTCAA
>NW_011494744.1:1338037-1338363 GCF_000754665.1 Bison bison bison | reverse complement strand
CCCTTATGGCAGGAAGTGAAGAAGAACTAAAGAGCCTCTTGATGAAAGTGAAAGAGGAGAGTGAAAAAGTTGGCTTAAAACTCAACATTCAGAAAACTAAGATCACAGAAAACTAAGATCATGGCATCCAGTCCCATCACTTCATGGCAAATAGATGGGGAAACTGGAAACAGTGACAGACTTTATTTTTCTGGGCTCCAAAATCACTGCAGACGGTGATTGCAGCCATGAAACTAATAGATGCTTACTCCTTGGAAGAAAAGCTATGACCAACCTAGACAGCATATTAAAAAGCAGAGACATTACTTTGCCAACAAAGGTCCATC
>NW_011494744.1:1325231-1337849 GCF_000754665.1 Bison bison bison | reverse complement strand
TGTGGTGTTGGAGAAGACTCTTGAGAGTCCCTTGGACTGCAAGGAGATCCAACTAGTTCATCCTAAAGGAAATCAGTCCTGAATATTCATTGGAAGGACTGATGCTGAAGCTGAAACTCCAATACTTTGGCCTCCTGATGTGGAGAACTGACTCATTTGAAAAGACCCTGATCCTGGGAAAGATTGAAGGCAGGAGGAGAAGGGGACGACAGAGGATGAGATGGTTGGATGGCATCACTGACTCAGTGGACGTGAGTTTGAGTAAATTCCAGGAGTTGGTGATGGACAGGGAGGCCTGGCGTGCTGCAGTCCATGGGATCACAAAGGGTTGGATATGACTGAACGACTGAACTGAACTGAAGTGGTTAAATCTGCAAGGTCAACCCAGCTCATTAGGATGAAACCAGCACTCGAGCACAGACCTGCTGGCCCATTCCTGGACCTTAGATGCCGCAGTCACACAAAAATGTATTACTGCCTATCGTGGTTTTGTGCATCAATGGGGCCAGCTTGTTCTCTGTTGGAGTCTCGCCTACAGTTTCAGTCAGATGGTAGCTTTGGAGTGAACTGACACATCCACTTTTCATGTTACCATTGTGGACCCCTCTACCTCTATGGCTTTAGCCTACCCAGAGTCCCTGCCCACCTCTGGTCTCAGCATTCTGACTTTTCTCTGTGGAATCTGCCCTTTCTCAGACTTGGTCCCGATTTCAGGGGTGAGCACATGACCTCAACCCAGCCAATGAGAGCCATCGTGGGGAATTCTGCCCAAAATGTTAGAAAAGAGTTTTTGAATTTGTAGGAAGTGGGCAAGAGCTGCTGTGCCCTCTGTGCTCCCATGAGGGGATGAGCTGCCTGAAACAGAGCCAGTTCAGAGAAGAGAGTCAGGAGGCTGACAGACTCCCAAATAAGTTGTTTGGGTCCCTGGATCCTGTGTGCCTAAAGCTGGATCCACCTACTGGCCTTTCTGCTTACCTGAATCAGAACACGGCTTTTCCCTTCTCTCCTCCCCCCTCGTCCCACCTTTACCCTCCTCTTCCTCCTCCTTCTTTTTGTTTGTTTAACTTTGAGTTGAATTTCCAACCAAGACTCCTGACAGGGTATTCTCTGGTTTCAGTTCTCTTTTCTTTAAAAAAATTTTTTAATGTGTTTATTTACTTTTGGCTGTGTTGGGTCTTCATTGTTGTGTGTGGGCTTTCTCTAGTTGTGATTCCTGAGTCTCATTGCAGTGCCTTTTCTTGTTGCAGTAGTTGTGGTACATGGGCTTAGCTGTTGCGTGGCATGTGGGATCTTTCTGGAGCAGGAATCAAACCTGTGTCCCTTGCACTGGCAGGCGGATTCTCAACCCCTGGACCACCGGGGAAGTCCCGGTCTCAGTTTTCTTAGCTATAAGATGGGGGCACAAATAGTAAAGTGCTGCTCACCTCCCACAAGGGATTTTCTGAGATTTACATGAGTCAATCATATCATGTGCTTGTCAGTAAAAGCTATGATTTTTTAACAATTTAGAAAAGACTGACTTCAGAGATCTCAGCTCCTCACCACCATCCCCCAAAGAAGGAAAGAGACTGCTCCATGCATAATAGTGTAGAGAATAGATTCCTAAGTTGTGAGAAAAGAGAACGTACTGTGTCAGCAACTTTAACCAGGAGCTTCTCTTTCTTAATTCTCTGGTAGCCGGTCCCACCCCGACCTCCCTTCTCATGCACTCACACACACCCTTACTCCCTAAGGGTCCCCTTCAATGCCAGGCCCTGGAAAAACTTTCTGTTGGCAATTGTTAGAAATAGCAGAAGTTTCAAGAGAGGAAGAAAAAGTGGAGGTGACGTGGTTGGCAAGACAGAACTGGCTGATTTTGCAACACAACTTGGAGAGAGGGAAAGTAAAGTAGGAGAAAGTTGGCGAGGACTTACAGCCTTGTTCCTGTAGTGGTTAAAGAAAGTAAGGACTTGGGGCCTGCACTCAGCCAATGCTCAGGTAAGCCTGAGCATTTTCCCAGAGAGCTAGGACTCTGATGAAGCCAGGTCAGAGGGCTCTGAGATTAAGGAATAATCCTTAGTACAGGAGGAGCAAAATTCACATACAAACCTACTCTGCTGGATTAAACTGAAAAGACATTAATGTAGCTTACAAGATCTCTGAAGTGGGTCCAGAGAATTGGTTTTGGACACTTCCCAGTCTGGACAGATGTCATGCTTAGCTCCCACTGTTGGTGTGGTCACTGGGTGCTGGAACCCCCACCACAGTGCCCTAAACACTCACCCCAGAGTGAATTCTCTGCCGCCCCAGCTTCCTCATGTCCTCTCCTGGAGGCCAAGTCAGTCATGGGGTGTCTGATTGGGCTAAACCTAGGATACAGTCTTGCTGCAAGGGAGCTGAGAAAGCCGGTGTCAGCCTCTGACCTTGGGGAGGCAGGACCCAGAGTGCGGGAAACTTTCCAATTACAGAATGGGGTTCAAAAGGGCAGCCACCAGGTGGGTATGTATCCCCCAACAGCGTCTCTGTACTGTGTGTGTGTGTGCATACGCACATACATGTGTGAAACAGGCATAAGACCTGTCTCAAGGTCTCTTTTCCACAGTGTCTGCATCCTTAAAAATCCAAAGAACTGTCATTCAAGCTCCTGCCCGCAGCAGGAGCCCAGTCTCCGCATTTGACTGAAGTCAGACCACAGCTCCAAGTACTACCTGTCTCCACTTCTCCTTGCGGTTCTGTTCCTTCAGGTGGTTATTACCCCCTGCTCCCCACCTCAGATGTGGACCCAGGGCTGTCTAATCCCCCCACTCTCTGAAATCTAAGAGCTGATATGCTCCTCAGAGACACACCAGGCCCCTGGGGACAGCACTTTCTCCTAATTCATCTCCTGTATCGTCACTGGGCTATGATTTGTCACATCCTCTCCCCTCAGGACTCAGTTCTGGTTTCCCTCTACAGAAGCAAGGGTCCATTAAAGCAGCCTCAGAGATGAATTCAGCTACCAAAACTAGGCTGCAAAGACAGAAGTCATTTCTTTAAGCACTGGATCTTATCCCAGATAGAGAACCCTGTTCTGGGGGAGAGTTGAGGAACTGCTCTAGGAAGTTTCTCCTTTAGAAAAGCCCAGAAAGCAAACTAAGGTCAATGCCCCAGATCAGTCCCTGCTCCACACTTCAGGTGACCGAGTCTGTTAGGAACCCACAGTTCTGGACAAAGCAGGGTGAAACGCTGGGTGGGGACTGATGCGCCATGTTCCTCGACTCTTCCACGTCTGCCTTCCCCCTTCAGTGACATGTATGTACTTGCCTCGCCCTCCACCCCAGTTCATTTCTGTCCTCAGTGCTTGTCTGTTGAGTGACCCACCAGCTCCTTTGTGCATCCTGCTTGAGTCTCCCGGGAGGGCCCGCTACTAGCCCCACCTATCTCCATGACATTCACCCAGGGGTTGGTCCCATATTTTATCTATGTTTTGTGAGTTCCCCACAGACTTAAGACAGGGACTATATATCATTTGCTTTGGCATCCTCAACAACTGGCAGAGTGCCTGTTAGTGTTTTTGAATGGAAAGAAGAAAAGATGGATTGATGGATGGATGCACACCTGAGCTTTGAGGGACCATAGTCAGATGCCACGAGGGGGCAGTGTGGAGCAGCTTTAAAAGTATTCCCCAGCTCAGCCACCAGACCCTTGCTGGCAGCTAGGTTTCTAGAATTTATTTTGTTTAATATTTTCATTTGTGAGACAAGAAGCTGAGGCTCCAGAAGGTGATGGCTGTGCCCGAGGGCAGGCAGCTTCTGAACTGGGCTCTTGGGTGGGTCCAGCACTCTGCCCATTATAGTATGCCCCATAAACCAGCTGCCTAGGCTCTGGGGACCCCTTTCATTACCCCCTGGAGCCCTTCCTGAAAGGCTACCCATCAGCCTCAGAACCAACATCCAGCCTGGGAGGCTGCCACCCGTATGACCAGGCATTTCCTGACACCCTTCATTGCTGGGCTTGCGGCTGCTTGTGCCTAGATTCCCCAGAGTCTGCACCTCCCCAGCAGTGGCAGAAGAAGCCCCCAGGCCTGGGTTTCTGGCCACTTAAGTGGGTTGTAACTTCGTGGTTCCTGGAGAGGAATTTCAGAATATTCCATCAAGTTTGATACTGCAACTGCCTATCTCTATTCTGAGTGGGACCTGGTGTCACCTCAAAACTGCTGTGGCTCCAAAAAGAGCCCGTCTAAGAACCTGTCCAAGGTCACTGGGATGGCAGTCAGCAACCTGGGTCTGCTCTGTTGGGCCTAACCAGCCATGGAAGCTGGACCCCCTCCCCTTGCCCTGCTGGGGCCTTCCACTGCCTCATGTGTAGAATGAGAAACTACACTACCTGCCCTGGATAACTGTCCTTAGGAGGAGATCAGAGCATGAACACGAGAGGGTTTTTAATGTGGAGGTCTTTTCTTCTATAAATTCACACATCCTTATTATTGTCATGGTCTGGGCTGCTGAGCCTGGACTGAGTTTTCCTGGAGGCCTGGAGCAGAAGTTCCTGGTCTTTGGGACCTCACGGGTCAGGATAATATTTTCTATTATAAATCTTAACAAATCTCATAGGTTTTTGTTTTTTCTCCAAAGAAAGAAGTAAGCGATTTTAAATATTTAGTCCATTTAAAAAATGCACTTATTTATGTATTTTTGACCATGCTGGGTCTCCACTGCTGTGTGCAGGCTTTCTCTAGTCGTGGCGAGTGGGGGCTACTCTAGTTGCTGTGTGCAGGCTTCACGTTGCCGTGGTTTCTCGTATCCCGGGGTCCGGTCGGCCTCTGGAGTGTGGGCTCAGTAATTGTGGTGCATAGACTTAGCTGTCCTGAGGCATGTGGAATCTTCCCCAACCAGGGCTCGAACCCATCGTGTCCCCTGCATTGGCAGGAAGAGTCTTAACCGCTGGACCATCAGAGAAGTCCTCATAGGATTTTTACACAGGTCAACCTTTTTACATAGGATTGTTTCTTCTAAAGATACTTTGTCCTAAAAGAAAAAGAAGCTTAGCATAAAAGTGAGCAGAACATAATTTTACAATTAAAAGTGGACATATTTAGCTTTGAGAAAAACTTGTTTAGTTGCTAAGTCGTGTCTGGCTCTTTGCAATCCTATGGACTATAGCCTGCTAGGCTCCTCTGTCTATGGGATTTACCAGGCAAGAATACTAGAACGGGTTGCCATTTCTTTCTCCAGGGGATTTTCCCAACCCAGGGATCAAACCTGAGACTCCTGCATAGGCAGGTGGATTCTTTACCATTGAGCTACCAGGGAAACCCCCGATGAAAAACTACGTGGCCTATATTTTTCTTGTTTCACTTTAAACCAGTGGAAAGGGAAGCAAGGATGGATGTCTGAGAGCCATTGCTGGAGGGTATGTGTGGTTGGGTGTTTCCCCCACCTGCAGGCACGCTCTCGGCAGGAAGAGGTGTGTCATGGGGCAGCCTTGTGCATTAGGGGAACTGAAGTACAAAGCAGGAAAATAATGTTCCAGGCAATTTTAAAAATGCATATTACAAATTCATGGGTGTACCCTGACCCCCAATTTGTAAAGTACTATATGCCTATAGCCAGCCTCAGATGCATAGAAAAAAAACGCTGGAAATCTACCCAGCAAAATTTCACAGGGTTATCTCTGAGTTATTTCTTATATTTGTTTATGTTTATTTTCTCTGAATTATTTCTTATATTTTCCAGATCTTACTGTTTTATAATCAGAAACATAGAAGGAATAAAGTTTTTTTTAAAAAAATAAGTGATGCAAGAGGAATCTTGCAATATACTGTGTAAGACCTTGGCCAATGGTCTCCTTGGGATACACAGAATTTCAATAAAGCCACATCTTGGGTTGCAGAAGGCTCTTTTGGGATTGTGATGGTATCATCCACCCCCCATCTTCACATTTCTAGAGCCTGGTCTGGTGCCTGGCATGTGGTAAGGATGGAACCATCAGTGTGTGTTAAGTGGACCACTTTCCTTCCTAGACTGGCCAGTGTGGCTCCTCAGGGAGAGGGGGCCACAGAGAAAAGCTGCCGTTTATGTAGAAATGGACCTTATCTGAATTGCTTTTCTGAGTACAAAAATTTGTAGTTGCGGCTTCTCCTTGGAAGAATGGAGCCAGGTGATCACCAAATTCCCTTTTGTGAGTTTAAGGTCCTATCTTAGAGGCAATCTGGTTGCCACTAAAGGAAAGACCACCTTTAAACAACAAGGTTTGGGGAGGGCAGATCTTCCAAGGTTAGCCATCTTGGCGACAGCAATAGGAATTAATTCTGGCCAATTCAAGCAGGAAGGAAATGTACTGAAAAGGCTCCTGCTGACTCCCAGTTTGGACAGGAGGACTACAGCCAGCTGATGAAACGGGCAGGACCAGGAGCAGTCAGCAGAGGAACCACTGCTGAGGCCACTGGGCCCCGCCTCCTGGGCAAGCTTCTGTTTTCTCATGGTTTCAAGTCCTGGCAGGTTCACCACAGTGTGCAGAACATGGAATCTGGAGCCAGACGGGCTGGTTTCAGACCATACTAATGAGGACCTTAGGCAAATTCCGTTACTTCTCTAGGCTTCTGTTTCCACATCTGTAAAATGGGCTTTTAAAAGTACCCACTTGCATTCATTATCTTTGCTATAATATGAAACAAATTTCCCCCAAAGTTAGTGGCTTAGAACAACAATGAACATGCATTATCTCTTAGTTTCTATGGTTCAGGGATTCAGTAGCAGCTTATCTGGGTGACTCCGCTATAAGGATTCTGTAGAGGTTTGGTTAGATAGGGGCCAGGGCCATAGTTACCTGAAGGCTCAGCTGGGGCTGGAAGTGCTATTTCCAAAGTGACTTTCTCACCTGGCTGACACAGTGGTGCTGGATATGGGCTGCACTTTATCCCTCAGTGGGCTGCTTGAGTGTCCTTACAACATGGTGGTTGCTTTCCCCCAGAGCAAGTGATGCCAGAGAGAGAGCAAGACAGAGGTCACATGCTTTTAATGACCTCACTGGTGGAGTAGTATCATTTCTGCTACATCCATTCATTAGGCAAAAAGTTAGTCCCACTCACATGCAAGGGGAGGAGAATTAGGTTCCACTTTTTGAAGGGAGGAGTGTCAAAAAATTTGCAGCTATATGTTATAAACACCACACTACCTCATAGGATTGTTATGAAAATTAAGTGGCTTAATACAAATAAGTGCTTAAAACAGTGCCTGGGTCATGGTAGTTACCATGTACATATGTGTTGATTGCTCTTAATATTGTTACTGCTTCTATTATTATTATTATTATTCTCCCTTGCCCTCCCCACACCCCCAGCCCTGCCCCCTGCTCCTCACTGTCCTTTCTCCTCAAAGTCACCTCAGAGGTGAGGCTGATCCCTCCTGGAGTTGTTTGTTCCTAAGACGCCCTCAGGAAGCAGTGGCTTCCTCAGGACTGTCCTCACCATCTTCGTTTGCCTCAGGAAACCAAGTGTCGTCACACTAGGTCTCCAACAACCGAGGTCCGGCCGGCGCCAGACCCTCATTGTACGTCTCAGTCCTCACAGTTGCACAAGGCTGGCCCCATCTCTCCTCTCTTCCTCTGCTCAGGCGAGATTCCCGCAACGGTGAGCTTGAGCACAGCCGCCAGGCAAGTGGTGGGGTTGATGGGACACACTCCTGTCCAGTCAGCGCCCCCAGTGTGATAGGTGTTGGGGGGGGGCAGCTCTGAGGGCTGAAGCAGAGACCACCGACAAGTGGAAGAGTCAGGGAGAAGAGCCCTTGCAGCACAAGCCTGCAAACCACCAGGTTGTTCCCTGCCGAGGACACCTGCCTGAGGGGTATAAACGGCGGCCGAGACCCAGCCTGGCCCTCCTCCCCGAGCTCCGAGCCTTGTCTGCATCCACCTTGCCTCTTCCTAGTGTCCGCTCACTTTTCTAATTTTGCTACAGCATGGCATGCGTTAGTTGTGGTTGGGCCACCAGGCCTGGTTGACAGATGCCTGCCCTGGGCCTTTAGTATGCAAATACTTCATGACCAGGTGCCGATCACTTGTCTCGCTTGGACTTAGCTTTTCGTTTTCCACTTTCTACTTGGGTTTCTCTGTTTTGGCCAATAGGTGTGACATGGATAGGGGGATTACAGGCCGGAGGCACGTGAAAGCTCCTGCTATTTACTCAGAACGGTGTGGCTGTCACGTCCTACACTTTGCATGTATCCGAAGGCCACTTGGTGCCCTGTCCACTTGGGAACTCATGGGCCTCCTTGAAGAAGGAGCTTGAGGTGGCCTTCCCTGCACCCTACCGGCCTGGCTGGGGTGGTTACTCAGCTGTGAATACTCAGGGCAGTGGGGCCTGGGGTCTAAACACCTTGATAAGATGGGAGGAGCAGAGGCAGGAGGGAGACTTTAAATCTCTACACAGGAGTAAGTGCCCTTTGCCTTCTGCTCCAGAATAGATCCTAATTGTACAAGGAGATATTCTGGACTTTGCAAGAACTTATGTTTCAAACCTGATAGACATAGATCTATAGATAAAGAGATGATACACAGACTGGCTACGGAGAAGTTTGGAGAGGAAACTGCAGACCAGAAAGCATTTTCATACAAACTTTATAAAGTTTTTCCGGAGGAAAATTAAGAAAACCCACACACAGGAAAAAATCCCCTCCTCTTGTTTGGTTAAAAATATAAATAGGCACAGGAGTCACCCTCAATATGACCTTCCATTTATTTCAGAAACTAGACTGCCCATATTTATATTTGGTGGATCCTCATCTCCATTACTACCAGTTTATCTAAGCGTGGAAGAGGCAAAGAAACATGATACTAACGGTGACCCTGAGCAGTGAATCCAGCTGTCACGACCAGGGCTCACCTCTCTGTGGTTTCCTCCCGCCTTGTCTCCGAGGAACAGGTGATGTCAGTGCACTGAGGGGACTCTGTACCTGGCCCCTCGGAACAGGGGTTTTGCAGCTGTGGACACCCGGGGCCACAGCACGACGTTGAGCCTCACCAGTGGGTTGGTGAAAGGGGTTACAGAGTTCATGATGAAGTTTCTACCAGGAAAAGAATCACATTTCTGGTTTTTGCTGCAGGGTGGGACTTCACAGCGGAAGCCAACAGTAAGCGGTAGAGTGTGCCAAGGCCGAAAGAGGACACAGCCTCTGGCCCAGGGTTTCTCAGCCTCAGCACCATCGGTACTTGGGGCTAGACAGGTCTTTGCTGCAGAGCTGTCCTGTGCACTGCAGGATGTTTGGCAGCAGCCCTGGCCTCTCCCCTACCCACTGGACGCCACAACAACCCCCTAGGGTGACAAGCAAAAAATGTCTCTGGATGGTTACCAAATGTCTCTGTGGCAGTGTGTGTGTGTGTGTACGTGAGCGCATAACATCTACCTCCTGCCCTCACCCCAGTTAAGAAGCACTGCTCTAGTGCTTAAGAGCAGGGGCCAGGGCAAATTAGGGCAAAAAGCAGATAACCAGACTGCTTAGATTCAAATCCCAGTGCCTGCAACCTGTAGGAGCACTGCTACTGCTGCTGCTGCTGCTAAGTCGCTTCAGTCGCGTCCGACTCTGTGCGACCCCAGAGATGGCCTCAGGCTCCCCTGCCCCTGGGATTTTCCAAGCAAGAACACTGGAGTGGGTTGCCATTTCCTTCTCCAATGCATGAAAGTGAAAAGTGAAAGTGAAGTCTCTCAGTCTTCCGACTCTTCGCAACCTCATGGACTGCAGCCTACCAGGCTCCTCCGTCCATGGGATTTTCCAGGCAAGAGTACTGGAGTGGGGTGCCATTGCCTTCTCCGTAGGAGCACTAAATGAGTTAAAAAATGTAACAGTGGGCTGCCAGATAATTTATCTTCCAAATCAGAGCAATTTCATATTGGAAGAAGGTTCTAATAATAATCTCATGACCTGAGACAATCCCAGCAAACAGGGCTGTGTGGTCAGCCCTTAAGCCCACACACAGTGTTAAGCACAGCCTGACCCAGTGTCCCCTGAACATCTACTGTGCTAAGTGCATTACAGGTGGGAACTTCACTTGATTCCCCCAAAACCTATAAGATAATACTTTTATTCTGCCCTTTGGATACACAGGAAGATTGAAACACTTAAAGCTAAAATAATTAGCCCAAGGTCACACAGTGAGTAGTACAGTCAGGATTCTGGTTCCAGCAAGCAAGTTTTCAAGCCTGTGTTCTTAACCACTGCCCATGTGTGCTTGGGGAGTCCCGGAAACACAGTACTACTCAACATTCACCAAACTCCACATGGACTACTAGCTCTTATTCACAGTTCCAACATCAAACTCATTGACAAATCTGGGTCTTCAGGGATTACTGTGATGGAAAGCAGATAGATTCAGATCAATGTGGAGCAGGAGATGAGAGTGGCAGCCTTCCATCTGATTCCCCGCTTTATGAACTCAATAGCGTCACCCATTCTGTTAGGAAGTCATTATTTGAGAAAGAAATGAAAACTTTTTTTTTAATTGATGTTTATTATTTTTCCAGATGCTACTAAGTTGTTAGGACATTAAGTCATATTAAGTCACTTGGCCCCAGCTGCTTAATAAACTAAACTGTTGGGTTTTTCTTTTGGCCAATGAATGCCATGTAGATGATGTGAAAGTCTGGGAACCTCTGTGCTAGCAAGATGCATTTTGCCGTTGAGAGAACTCAGGAGGGTAAAGATGGAGAAGGCTTTCTAGTGCAGAGACTGAATTCTTGTTGGCCACTCTGGGAAAATCTCTTCCTGCCTCCATGCTGTGCATCGAGAATGTGCTCACACACACACAGAATCCTCCTTTCCCTTTCACAGAAACTAACACACTGTGGCCCCAACCAGGCAGTTACCAAATCACACTCGAGTTCCCTTTACTTCAATCTCTTGCCCTTTTTGGTCTGTGTCAGAAAGCAAACTGCTTCCCTTTTACTACCTGAATTTAATCCAGGTTCAAGTTGAAAATCTCCCACTGACATGCAATCTGCCTTTCAGTTCAGAGGTCACATCGTCAACTGAGACCCCAAATGCCACAGTGATAAGCAAACACAGATATGACCGCCCTCTCCCCCTCCGCCCCACCAGAGAGCACCTTATGCTAGTGCACCAAATTCTTAGTTAATGCCCAGATGATTACAAGATGGATGGGCCTGGTAGTATGGCAAAGGGGAAGAGAGTGAGGCTGTGGGTGGTGGGACGGTGTCTGGCAGGGAAGTGGTCACTGGGTCTAGGGCCACAAGCACACTTTCATCCTCTAACTTACTATAACAGAAAACTAGACAACAGGAGTGTGACAGAAACGTCTGGGTCAGGGGCTTTATCACTAACCAGGCACCACTCTGGACAAGTCTCTTTTTTTTTTTTTTGGTGGCTGCACCTTATGTCCTGTAGGATCTTAGTTCCCCAACCAGGGATTGAACCTGTGCCCCCTGCTTTAGGAGCTCAGAGTCTTAACAACTAGACCACCAAGGAAGTCCCTGGGCAAGTCACTTCGTGTTGTTCCTCAGTTTCTTCATCTGTAAGGGGACTGGTTTGTTCAGTGTTTGTCAAACTGGGGTGCCAGAGGCACATTCACCATCTGTGTGTACTTGGAGTGACTGTCTTTCCTGGGTGCCAAGTTTATTCAATATATTTTTGGGCCCCATTCTTTTTACACGAAAGTATTTTATATCTTTGTTCAGAATGCAGAATTTACCTGGATTTTAATTATGGCAATTGATAATTGATAACATTTCAGGAGCAATTACTGTGTGCCAAGTATAAATCTCTTTCTATGATACTCACAATTACCCAATGGGATATTATTATCTCCATTTATAGATTTTAAAATACTAGGGCAGAGAGATGAACTAATCTACCCAGTCACATGTTACTTAGCAATGATAAATGACTCCTCCCCACCCCGACAAAAAGATCTGGACCTATTGCAAGCTGCTTTGGGATTTATTCCTAGACCCCTGAGACTTCTCTGGTGAAGCCTGAAAAGCACAGGACAGAATGATCTCCAGAGTCCAGCTCAAGCACTCCTAAATCAATTTTAACTATATCAGTGGATTAAGGTTGTCCTCCGGGTGCCCCTGGCGGATGAAAGGGGCTGGGGAGGCTTTGCGGGGTTTCTGGGGGTTCAGGTGATCCTACTTCGGCCGAGGGCGTCCTCTACCTAGACTGCCGCCTCCCTCACAGCCCGGTATTTCCAGCCGGCGTCGCTGGCACTTCCTCGTTCCCGCGCGCCCCAGGCTTAGCTTGCAACGCCCAGCTCCGGCGCTGCTCAGGCGGGAGGGGGCCAGAGGGGAGATGTCGCAACCCTCTCCCTCCCTCTTTCCCCGCCTTGGCATTCAGTCACCTCCCAGATGAGCCCGCTCGCAGAAGGCTGCGGGCCGCGGGGTGCCCGGCATGTCCCCTGAGTGCGCGCAGGCGGCGGGCACTGCGCCCGTGCGCAGCCTGGAGAGGGCCAACCGCACCCGTTTCCCGTTCTTCTCCGATGTCAAGGGCGACCACCGGCTAGTGCTGAACGCCGTGGAGACCGTGGTGCTGGCACTCATTTTTGTGGTGTCGCTGCTGGGCAACGTGTGCGCCTTGGTGCTGGTAGCGCGCCGACGGCGCCGCGGCACCACCGCCAGCCTGGTGCTCAATCTTTTCTGCGCGGACCTGCTCTTCA
>NW_011494744.1:1323984-1324755 GCF_000754665.1 Bison bison bison | reverse complement strand
GAATGCGACGGAGACGGTGATCTGGGATGATCATTAACAAAAACAACAAAACAATAATAGGCCATTTGTGCATTTAATAGTTGTGTCACCCTGCTCGATACTAAGTTTTACCTGTTAAATTTCACTATGACCCTAGGATGTAGATTACATTAAACGCCCGACAAAACGTTGTGAGTGGAGTCCCCAAAATGCTTGTAAGGTGCACTATTGCGAGGTTAATGGAGTAACGGGGGCTTAACGGTTAGACAGACGGAACTTGGGAGACCTGGAATGACTGATCACATTATAGTAAATTCTGCTTTCTCGCAGTACTTATTATCATACGTATTTGCAGATGAGGAAGCCAAGGTACGCAGAGAGTGAATTGCTCAGAGTATCTCACCCTTAGTGAGAGGAGGAGCTGACATCGTGCTCAGCAGATTCGGTGCGAGGTGGATGAGGGTCTTGCTTTGAGAATCGCGGGCATGTGTGTGTGGATGGGCCGGAGAGAAAGGGCCTTGGAGACCCAGAGACCCCAGACCTAGTGCTGCCTGTACAGGGGTTGTCACTTCCTCTCTGGAGCCTCAGTTTTTCTAACTGCAAAAGGGATTAAACAGGAGGGATTAAATTATACCGCGGTATCTTACCCTGGGGGTTTTGGATGAAGAGTGACTTCAGAGTATCCTGGGCGCCCGAAATATTCCGAAGATTCTCAAGTCTGAGCCCCTGAGCTTTACCCGGGCGGCGCACCCAGAGATGCCATTAGGATCTTTGTGGGATAGAACAAAGCTT
>NW_011494744.1:1299454-1323884 GCF_000754665.1 Bison bison bison | reverse complement strand
AACAAAGCTTCTGCTTTGTTCACGACATTGGCTCGAGTCTGCTCCAGTCCCACGGTCCGGAATTGCGGGCGAGGGTCTGTTCTCCTTGGTGTGCTGCGGCGCGACTGCAGGCAGGGCTTGCGCGTGCGGAGATTCAGCCGAAACCCCAGACCTGGACAGAGGCCCGCGATTCTGGCTGTTATCCCGGCCTTAGGTTCTGTGCGCCTCTCGGGGAGGGCCAGGGACAGAGGTCTGTGAGCCCCACCGGAAGGCGCCTGGGGGGCGGGGGTGGAGGGGGAGTACTATTTCAGGTACACTTCTACTTAACCGGCAAATGACACTAAAAAACAAGGCTCTTGTCACCTCCCAGCCAACAACCCAGACTAAAACTGCTTGCTGACGTGGACACAGGGGTTGTTTGAGTCAGAAGGCCTTCGCACAGAGGCAGGACCTTCCGTGCCTTGCCACTCTGTATTTTACCCCAGGTATGGCACCTGTGGGGGCTGGACCCTCCACAGCTCTTCAGGGATGGCGGGAGTTTTACCGTAAGATGCCTCTGTGGAGTTTCGCGTTGGGGTGACCTTCCTTCAATCCTATTTGGGGCTGGGCACACATACCCCTCTTATTTTAATGCAGATACACCACTTTGGTCTTAAGAGCCTTTGGAGAGGGAGAGAGTGGGCCAGAAGATTAGGGATAAGTGAGCTGGCTGCGCGAGCCATGTTCCCCAAGGTGGAACTTGTGGAACTTGTGATGAAAACCTGGGACAGTCCTTTCCAGCCCTCCATCCTCTGTTGTTTTCCCTACCTGCTCCACACTTCCAACACACACATACCCACACCTCCCAACAAACAGAAATCTCCTGGTTCCTCAAGGGCTATGCCCTGAACATGTAGGAAACGTCTTATTTTATAGGTGGGTCGACTGAGGCTCTGCAGTTAAAGGAATAAGTTGAGAAGAATGAGAATTGGGGTGGGGGGGAAGGGAGGGGGAGCATTTAAAAAAAAGAGACAGAGAAGGATCTAGTCTAGACTGAACTGAGAGTCAAATTTAAAATTAGCAAAGACTTGTTTTCTCAATCCTCTACTCCCAACTTCCTGACTCTGCCTGCCCCCTCCCACTTGGACACTAAATATGGAGGTTTTGGATGGGGGACATTTTCCTACCCAAACCACCAGCTCAGAGAACTAACTAAACCCAGGCGCAGACTGGCTCCCTCCCCTCCAGAAGAACAGGCCAGGGAAACAGTGTCTCTCAGAGTTTTCCGCTTATCTGAACTCCACCCCTGGTCAAACCCAGTCCCCAGGAACGTGGTTATCTTTGTCCATTTGGACAGTGGGTGCCCAGCAGTCAGGGTAATTAGACTCTCGCAAACTTAGATGAAATGGTAGACATTCTAGAAAACGCTAGATTTGGTATTAGAAATGCAGATTTTGGAGTCAGATGATCTGAGTTTGATTCCCATCCCTGCCATTTAGGAGCTGTGAGACAGAGGCAAGTGGTCTCATCTCTCTTATACCTCACTTTCCTCATTTGCAAAATGGGCACAGTAGCAATTTTACCCTTATTAACATTGTGGTGACTATCTTTAGTAAATGAACTAACACCTGGCACACACAGAGTTAATCACTCAAGAGTTGCCAGCTATTATTAGTCTCCTTATCTTTGGTTATAAATATTTTAAACATTTTTCAAACAGTATAATTCTTCTGATTGCTAGAAAATAAAAGACTGACATTAAAAACAAACAAGCAAAGAAAACACTGCCATTTTAGGAGAGTGGACACATCCTAGCAACTTAGCCATCTCAGCCAGGTCATCCCAGCCTATTCCAATAGGATTCCTGTCTGTGCGTGCTATGGTCCCAGCAGGGCGTGACCCTCATTGGCAGGTGGGGAGGACTGTCCACCCTGGGCAGAGTGTGCTGCCCATTTATTCTGCAAACATTTACTGAGCACCCCTCCCTCCTGCCCCCACCATGAGTCACATGACCAAAACACTGTCCTTCTCTCCAAGGAGGTGCATGTAGGTCACCCAGCTTCTGGTCTCAGACCCTGGCACAATTCAGTAACCTCACAGTAACCCCACGAGTGGGTGTTCTCATGTTTATTTTCTGAAGGAGAAGATGCCTAAAGTCACAGGATGAACAAAGGATGGAACTGGAAGTTAGCCAGGGTCTGTTTGTCCCTCCAGGATCCTCTCCCATGAGTTCACACTTCCAGAGGAGTTCTTGGTCACACTGCTCTCTGCCCTGTCCGGGTTTCATTTCAGGCCAATAATGCCGTTGTGTCTCTACTGCGTGTGGACTGACTGAGGAGACAAGTTTGCTTACGTTTGCTGATATTAAAGGATACTTTTAAGATACAGGAAAGTAAGTCCATTTCTTGCATGGGTATGTTCTTTCTTCTCAGCTGGGAAGCTGAGAGGAGTGGAGATATAGAACTAGGATGCCTAGTTTCTTAAAACAACCTTGAGGTCTTCCATCTTGTTTGAAGAGGTGGGGCAGGGAGAATTATTTACAAAGGGATCCCCAAGGGTGTTCCAGGAAAAGTCATTAGAGAAGCTGACAAGAAACAGCTGAAATCAGGTGGCCTTTGCAGATGAGTCAGCTGGTGGGGGGAGGGACCAGCTCTTGAGCAGTAGATAGATGTCCCCCAGTCTCAGGGGAGTCTTCCTGGAAAGCCATGAGTGACATGGGGGACTGGAGCGGCGTTACAGCAGAAGAAACAGCCCACATGTTTGCATGAGATGCAGCTGGAAGGGTTGGTGGAGGCCAACTAGAGAAGGGCCAGGTACATACCCTTTAGGGCATTGGGACTTACAAGGTGAGAGATGACTGGGTCTTGGGGGGCAATGAGAAAGAGCTTGTGGTGAGTTGCATAGCTGTTAAGACAGAACCTAGGAGTTCCCTCTGAGTGGAGGGAGAAGAAGGTGGAAGGGCAGCTCTCAGGTATCTGACAGCTTGGAAAATGGAGGCTCTGTGCCTGGATACTATGAGGCAGGAGGTGGAGTCATTGGGGTGTGACACTGGAGGCTAGGTGTGCCTGTGAAGCATCCTATAGAGATGCTCTTGGGGTGGGGAGGCCAGTCTGGGGTTCAGCGGAACACTGGGCTGAAAAGAGTAGATGGCAGCAGCATCTGCAAAAAGCCACCGTGGAAGTGGATGAGACTGCCAGGGGGACACAGGGATTGGGATGGGAATACAGGTCACCCCCAAGCACATTTCACACTATTGTACCTGGCCTCCCACCTACATCCTTTCTGACTGGGACATGGAGCTCCAGCCTCCTTTTTTCTCTTGGCCAAAGCCCCATCCTCACAGGCACAGTTGACACGACCCCTCCTGGATGCCGCGTTCTTGGTCACTCCACAGTCCCATCACCGGTAGCCCTCTGGGCACTTCTGGTTCACTGCTGTGAACTGTACTGAAGTTTGTTCAGTTTGTACTGAAGTTTCCTAGTGCTTTTCTCCCTCCCTGACTGCACCGCAGCCTCCTGGCCCATTCCCTCAGTGGCCTCTCAGTGGCTCAGCCACGGTGGCTTGAGTCAGCGAGTGGTTGGACAAATAGATTGCAGGACACCGTCACCAGCTGAGCCAACGCCGCTTGTGTGGCTCAGTAGGAAAGGAGACCCAGCGCCTTTGGTTTTCAAATTTCCTTCTTAAAATCAGAAAACATTTTAAATGTGCAGAAAAATTACAGAGAATATTCTAATACTCACGCCCCAACCTTCCAGATTTGACTGACTGCCAAACTCCTTTACAAGTCACAGCCTCTGAGAATATCTAGAAGCAAAATGATTTATGTCGAATGGACTTTCCCACAGAAACAAACTTATAACACCATGTTAGGTCTTGGACTGTGGGCCTGGTGCCTGTTCTTTTTTTTTTTGAAATGATGATAAATACTGCATTTAACCAATGACACCATATAAAGCTTTCTAGAGTACATGTAATTAGTCATTTAGTTCACGCAAGCCACCCTCACTGTCTCTTAGTTCATGGATGAGGGTGCCTGGCAGAGTTCTTATCTTACTTCCTTACACACTCCTATCTGGAGTGAGAGCCACGATCAAAAAGTCAAAGAGCATCTTCATTAGTGTCATGGAATTTGAGAGTCTTCCTGGGTTCGTTGTGTTTGTTGAAAAAAAAAAAAAACCTGTTCAGGTTTCTCGACTATCATGGTAATTTGTATTTCATATTTGCTCATCATTTCTCTTACAAATAAACTTTTACTGCCATTTTTTCCCTCTTGTAAGAGTCACATAGACATATTATAGAAAATTTAGAAAATTCACATAAGTCAAAAGAGTAAATATAACTTGAGTCCCACCTAGAAATAGACACTGTTAATTTTCTGGAGTGTATCTTTCCAGTCTTTTTTTCCCCCACATGCCTATTTTAATGAGCACAAGAAAATGACGGAAGCATCATTGTGTTACAAATGCCCACTGAGTCACTCAGTGATGGGAAGCCTTTATCTGTCTTTTCTGAGCATTTCTTAAGATCTTTCACCTTCCAATCACTGAGCATAATTATTAGCAAAATATTAAAATTTACCTCGTACTCATTTGTGCAAGAATCTGAAGGAAAATTTCTCAATATTTTGAATCACGGGGGCTTACATACTTGACATATACCATTCCTGCATCAAGTGTCTGTGTGCTTGGCTTCTTTTGGTCTTTTTTATTTTTAATTGGATTTCCAGTCTTTTCTATGCTTCTCTGTGTGGGTGTGTGGGTGGATACCTGTACATTCACACCTACACATTTTCCTCAACATGAGGCTGATACAGGCATATTATTTAAAGATCTATATTTTCCCCCTAATTTAGAAGGAACACCTTGTTCTATCATTACACATTCTTCTACAAAATCTTTTTAAGCCTGAAGAAAGTAGGGCAGACATTCTGGAGAGGGTTTTTGGAAAGAGTTTGGGGTCTCTTGGGGGTTTTAAGAAATGGTTCTGGGGTCATCTGTTTCTCTGTACATTTTCCCATCACAGGCGTAAGAATTGGAGACTAAGTCCCACTCAGGGCTGGCATCTGTTTCTCCTGATAGCTGCTTCAACATATCTGTTGATATGTGTTGCCCACCAGTGTACCCGGAGTGAGGGGTCCCTGGTGGGGGGAGGTCTGAGTACAAGCAAAGGTTGCGTGGATTTCCCAAAGAACCGTGGTCACTGCACTGCCAATATTCAGAAGATCCATGAGAGATACAGATTTCTTTCCAACTACCAAAATGTAGACAGCTCTAATAAACTTTCTTCCATCAGGTGTGCACAGTGGGGTGAGGATAGAATAATAAGTTTCTAGAATATTCAGTGCATTTGCAAGTCATCTGAATCAAATAGGAAAAGGAAGCAACATTCTCACCCCAACTGCACCCCCCATCTCAAGGTAGGAAGTGCTAGTCACTCAGTCATGTCCAACTCTTAGCAATCCCATGGACTGTAGCCCTCCAAGGGTCCTCTGTCCATGGGATTTCCCAGGCAAGAATATTGGAGTGAGTTGCCATTTCCTTCTCCAGGGGATCTTCCCGACCCAGGTATCAAACCCGGGTCTCCTGCATGGCAGGCAGATTCTTTACCATCTGAGCCACCAGGGAAGCCCACCTTAAGGCATAAATATAACTAAATCATTCTTCCCTGCCTGACTTGCCTTAGAGTTTTCTTGGTAGATCCCTGGATATCCTTTATAACCACCCAGCTCTTTGAAGATGATTGAAAAGGACTATATCTTTAGTGTTTTAGACTGATATTTTAGGGGAATGTTTCTAAGCCTTAGTTCCCTCCTCTGTGTATTTGGGGAAAATAACTATGCACTTCAAAAAAGGCTGTATTGAACATTCAATAAGATAATGTGTGTAAAGTGTTTCCTGGCCAAGAATAAATGCTCAGTGAATTTCAGATGTTACTATTGTTTGTTAATACCAAACAGGAAAAGGGGTGATTACTTGATTGTATTTTGAGTTCAACCACGCAATTTTGATACATGTTGCTGCTGCTGCTGCTAAGTCGCTTCAGTCGTGTCTGATTCTGTGCGACCCCATAGACGGCAGCCCATCAGGCTCCCCTGTCCCTGGGATTCTCCAGGCAAGAACATTGGAGTGGGTTGCCATTTCCTTCTCCAATGCATGAAAGTGAAAAGTGAAAGTGAAGTCGCTCAGTCGTGTCCAACTCTTAGGGACCCCATGGACTGCAGCCTACCAGGCTCCTCCGTCCATGAGATTTCCCAGGCAGGAGTACTGGAGTGGGGTGCCATTGCCTTCTCCTTGATACACATTAGAAAATGATAAAAATTCTGTCCCTTTGCTTAGTCTCCGTTGTTGATGTTTAGTCACTAAGTCATGTCTAACTCTTTGTGATCCCATGGACTGTAGCCCTCCAGGCTCCTCTGTCCATGGGATTTCCCAGGCAAGAACACTGACTGGAGTGGGCTGCCATTTCCTTCTTCAGGGGATCTTCCTGACTCAAGGACCAGTGTCTCCTGCATTGGAGGCAGCTGCTTTACCACTGAGCCACCAAGGAAACCCTTTTCTTAGAATAACATTCAATAAATATTGGTCAAATGAGTGAATGATGCTGTGGTTGATGATACTGCTTTTGGACAGTGGTTAAGATGTCCTGTCCACCAAAAATCAATAATGTGGTCTTTTCACAGAGAAGGTGTTCTTCAAAATCTGTTCTATGTGTTTGAAAGTGTGTAGAGCTCTTGTTTTCTAAATAGTTTTGTCCTATAGTCAAGCAGATGCTGGAGATTTGTGTTTGGGAGGATAGATAGATAGAAGTCTTTTCCTTAATCTATTTATTCGTTGGAAGAAATTATTGTAGTAGCTCTTGGTAACTATCCAGTGAGTTCCCAAAAGGTTTTGGGGTTTGTAATTAGTGTCAAACATTTGAATTCAACACAATGTAGCGATAGCAATAGCAGCGAGGTCACAAACTTACACACTCTTCCGTCCCATCTCAGTGGTTTTACCTCTTTAGCTGATGTCTGTAGCTGCACCTTCGCTTCAAGCCTGTTGGGTGCTTCCCTGCAGGAGAGGAACACAAGGACAGAGTTCCCGAGTCTGGGCTCCAGCACAGTTCTGGAGTAAGCCATGACTGCCTTGATGCAGTTTAGACATTTGAACATCCCCCAAACGAACACTTAATGCCCTAATGGAGACTGTTGCCTTCAGCAGTGTGACTATACTGAAACCTCGCTCCTGGTTTTATATGTTTGCATGTAGCACATCTCTTCCAATCTATGTAAACTTTCAGGGGTCAGATTTTTCTCCTGTAAAATGAAGGATTTGGAAGAGAAGCCTCAATGGCTCTTTGCAGCTCAGTCCAAGGAAGTAGAGCACTGAATCCGGGATCATGCCTTTGGACACGATCCGTGTGATGGAGCCATGATCCAAAATCACGCCTAGGTCTCCCCAGCCTTTGGACCCTGAGGCTCATGTGCCTCCACTGGAGAATGGGAATAATAATCACAGTGATTCTGAGGCAAATCACGGTTTGAGGCAAATGACTTGTCAGTGGGGTTGTGTGGGCAGTAGAAGGGATTCTAGGGTTTCTTATCATACCAGTTGTGTGACATCAAAACAGAACAGCGTAACAGTGCCAGATAACCTCAACTGGGCTTGAGCTAAAGGCCAAATAAGAACCCCACGTTAAATGACCTTCTCTTCCTTTTTGTATGTAGGAAATTTCAATTTGCACGCTGGTTTGGCCCAGTATTGGCGGAGAAATCACCTGGGACGTGTCATTTGCTATTTTCAACTTCTTGGTACCAGGACTGCTTATTGTGATCAGTTACTCCAAAATTTTACAGGTACGTTTGCTTCAAACCCAGTGGCTGAACTTCATTCGGGTTCAGATGGAATCTTAGCATTTCTAGATCAGAAGTTACCTTAGAATTCACATCAGCCCAATCCTGGCTCACTCCCCAGATCCATCCCTCTAAGGGACAAAAGTGTGGTATTTTTAAAAAGTTTTATCTTTGTGATTGTTATAATTATTGTTTTTGCTGATCACTAAGGTAATATAACTCATTATAAAAAATTAAAGACATAGAAATATGCAACACATACTAAAAATCTTGTCTACCCCCTTTGTTGGCAGTTTAAAGAATTTTTTTTCAGGTTATATTTTATCATTTATATATATACATACTTATATGCAATGTGAACATGTATATGTACATGTGTGTACATATAAACATACACACACACATATATATATACTGAACCATATAAAATGGTCAACTATTAAGTATCAACTATTTCCATGGTTCAACCATTTTATTTTCAGATTTGAGATAATGCTTTCTACTTTGCAACTTCCTTTTTTTTTTTTTTTGCAACTTCCTTTTTTGATGAGGACTATATCGTGACATCTTTCTGTATCAGTTCCTGTACTCTGCCTCATTATTTGCAATGACTTCATGGTCCTCCATCATACAGATGTGACATAATTTATTTTATGAGCTTTTGGGTTGGGTTGTGTCATTGTTTCCCTATCACAAACAGCAATGTGGCAATAAAGAATGTACACTTTTAAAAACTGTAATTGAAGTACAGTATAAACACAGAAAGCATATACACACAGCTCACAAACTGACCACACTCCTAGAAGCAGCTCCCAGAAGCTGAACCTCACCAGAAGCCCCGCCTGTCTCCATCCATTGCTGCCCTTCACACCCAGGGCTTGTGCCTTTCGTAAGTGCACTGAAACAGGAAATGATTTCCTCCTTCAAGTGTGACTATGTACAGGGATGTAAAAAAAGACCTGCCAGCCCTTGAGGCAGCACATTTGCATATGAGATGCTGGCCCAGGCAAAGGAGGCGTCTGCCTGTGTTCACGCTCGCTTTAGAAGGTTTAATACAAAACCTCCGAGTCCTCTCCAATGTTTACAGTTGTTGAATCTTGGTTTTATAGCATATAGTGGGTCATATGGTAAATGAGCATACTGAAGTGGGGCCCTTAGGTCCTGCTTGCTGTCTGGCCACTTTTATGGCCCTTTCTTTGTAGCTAAAGATCTGTGACCTGCTTAGAGGTTTAGAACCCCAAACCGAGCCATCTTCCATCTGAGTCTTGTAGTCCTTGGATTCTGTGAGAGAGGACCACCACGTTCATCCCTAGGCTCTTTCCCACCAGTTGGCTTGTGACCCATTTAAGTGACGCTCCACCTGCGGCTTGTTCAAGGGTGTGAGGCAGATTCAAGCCTGGCATTGAGGTCTACAAGGTGCTTACAGTGGGAGTCTGGCATGTATAAATGCTCTGTGAGCTTTAGTTACTATCATTATGTTAAAAGAAAAAAGCGAGGGAAAAAAGAGAAATGTAGATTGCAGTTTTTTTTTAGGTTTATTTATTTACTTATTTCTGGCTGCACTGGGTCTTTGTTTCTGCACTCCAGCTCTCTCTAGCTATGGTGAGCAGGGCTACTGTTCATTGTGGTGTGCGGGCTTCTCACGGAGGCGGCTTCTCTTGTTACAAAGCACGGGCTCCAGGCGTGTGGGCTCCATAGTGGTGGCGCTTGGGCTTAGTCGCTCCACAGCACGTTGGATCTTCTGCGACCAGGGATCGAACTCATGTCCCCTGCATTGGCAGGCGGACTCTTAACCACTAGACCACCAGGAAAGCCCTGTAGAATGAATTTATTAAAAAAAAAACATTTTTTTTTTTTTTTAACAAGCGGTGTTTACACGTGCCAGGAACTCGTCTACTCCTAACCGGAATTACTAATGAGGAAATGTAGGCATAGAGAAGTTAAGTAATTTATGAAAGCTCACACAGCTCATAAGCAGCCTTATCATGACATAAACCTAGCAGTCTGGTTCCAGAGTTCCAACACTTTAATTCTTCAGACGTTTGTCGAGGATCTGCTGTGTGAAGTGTCGGTGTGGGGGTGGAGAGTGGTCAAGAGCAGGTCACAATCTGGAAGGAGCTTTAACACAAGAAAAGGAAGAGGGAGACACAATTTTCACTGCTCTGCAATGCAGTGAAACCCATGGTGAGGCTTTGTGTGAAAACACTTTGCAAATTGTTAAAAGAGAAAAAAGAGGGAAAACGGAGAAAGGCAAAGGGCTGTAAAAGACAAAAGGATGTAAAAGAAGGAGACCTGAGAGTGTTGTTTTAACAACCAGTCCTGAATCTGCCCCTTACTTGCTGTGTGGCCTCAGCAAGTTACTTACCTTCTCCGAACCTCCGTTCCCTCGTCTGCAAAATAATGATCAAAAGTCCAATAGTTTCAGATTTTGGTGAGAGACATAGGAGTTACTCATGGTGCGACTGTGGTGAGTGTCACACCTGCCTGTAGCAGGGGATGAAGAAATTACTGCTGCTGTTAATTGTTAGGCAAGGCTGCTCCTCTCATCCTCTCACAGCATGCTAAGAGGAGGTACTGCTGAGATTTTTGAGAGAATGAACAGCAGGGCCCAGATTTGGGGCAAGGCAGGAACTAGGATCTGGTGATGGGGCTGGGCTGGTTGGTTGGCTGGGGGAGGGCTGGGCAGATGCTGGCGGGGGCATCCATGTCTCCTGCTTTGGCGGTCGCACCCCTGAGCCCCGAAGAGGCTGAGAGGGCTCCGATCTGCCTCTATTCACTTGGGCCTCACACTACTCAGCCGCCTTCTGAAGAAGGATGACTTCTCCGGAAAGGTTTCCCACCCCCTCCATCTTCTCCTCATGCCAGGGCTCACCTGGAAATATCCTTGAGCCCTGAGGAGTTGGGGGAGGGGTCCTCTTATCCGTCCACATGTAACTGCAATTCCAGACACTGCGCGGAGAAACCCATGGCCAGCCTTCCGTTCTTCCCATCACAGATCCCAAGACGGCTCCTGGATGAATCAGATTGTCCGCTGTGACTCACAGTTATGAAACGGTGTTCCGAGCAATGAGTCAAAGATGTGATTTAGATCCCATTACTTCCCTCACACACTCAGGAAAAGCTAAAACTCTCTGCTCAAGGCCCTGTGTGATCTAGCCCTTGCCTGCCCCTCTCTCTCACCTGTCTTCTCCCCCCATCTCCCTTGTGTCCTCGGGGCTGTTCCTCACATATGCCAACACGCTCTGCCTCAGGGCCTTTGCACCTGCCATTTCCTCTCCTGGATCTCTACCCCCAGGCTTCTGTGTGGGCCACGCTCCTCTGCTCAAGAGACTCTTCTCCAGAGAGTCCCCCTCATTCTCTAGTCCCTCACCCTGATTTCTTTTCAAAGCACTTCCAACCGTGTCATATTCCATATGTGCATTTTTATTTGTTTATCGTCTGTCTTGCCCATTAGAATGCAAGCTCTCCAAAGGCAGACACCTCATTTTGTTTACCGCTGTAGTCCTGTTCTTAAAACAGAGCCTTGATTATTCACTGTAGGGGATCAATAAACCCTTACTGAATGAGTAAGAAACAAACTTTGATCACCCTGAAAGGGCCAACAACACCTTCTTCTTTGGGGCAGTGGGAAAACCACAGGACAAAGAGTCATAAGATACAGATTCTAGTCCAAGCTTTATTACTGCGTGACCTTAGAAAAGTCACTTGATGAATGTGGGCCTGTTTCCTCTGGAGCCAAATGGGTCCCAGGGCATTGTTTAACATGATAAAATGAGAGTGCAGATATTATGTTTCGAATAGACTGCTAGACTTTAATACGAAAGAGGTAAAATGTGATTTTGAAAATCGCAACATTCATGCAAATATAAGACTTTCAGAAAATTACTTTCCACTCCACTGGTAAAACTGCCTGTTGCCCCTTTCCCAGGAGGACTATGACATGCGTCCTCATTTTGCACCTGTGGGCAACTTGGAAGCAGATGAGCTTCCAGGTGGAGAACCCAGCAGAGCCTCCTAGCTTGCATCTCTCTCTCCCTCTGAAGATATTCATAACTGAGAGACTGAATCAGCCTTTTTGCCGAGCTTTTTCTGTCAAGAGTGTAACTCTGGAAAATCAATTGAATAACAGTGTTAATTAGCTATATTTATAGAGACACAATTAGCATATCATTTGGAGCCACAGGACAGGTAACTTTGCCAGCAGCCCTACCTCACACCTGTCACTTCTAACTCTTAACTCTAACTCAAGCACTGTCTCAAGGCCTGAGAGGTGTTGCTCTTTTTTTTTTTTTTATTAATTAATTTGGTTGTGCTGGGTCTTCATTGCTGTGTGGGCTTTTCTCAAGTTTCAGACAGTGGGGCTATTCTTTAGTTGCAGTGCACAGGCTTCTCATCATGGTGGCTTCTCCTGCTGTGAGTTCTAGGATGTGTGGGCCTCAATAGTTGTGGCTCCCAGGTTCTAGAGCAGAGGCTCAATAGTTGCAACACACGGGCTTAGTTGCTCTGCAGCATGTGGCATCTTCCTGGATCAGGATTGTATCTCCTGCATTGGCAGGCGGGTTCTTCCCCAGGGAGCCACCAGGGAAGCCCAAGGTGTCTGTTTCAAATCATCCTGACTTCTATTCCTCACAAGCAGTGGGATGTGTTCTAAAGGAAGGGTTCCATTATCTTAGAAAATGCTGGATTAATCAAGGTTAAGTGGGCTTCTTTGCTGCAGGCCTTTTCAGAGCCTTTATTATGCTAACAAACTTTGAGAATCTCCAACTCCGGAACAGAGTAGGCAGCACTGCTAAATCTGACTGCAGACTGCCTTTTCCCCACAGAGCTCGCTGCTTTCAAGTCCTGCTTTGGGTTGCTGGCTTGCCCTGGCTGAGCGTTGAGAGCAAGCTTCATCCAGGTTCTTCATTTCCGGGGCTGCTCCCACTGCTCAGGGCAATGGCCTTTTCCACGCTCTGCCTCCCTAGATTCCTCTTGCCTCCTGACTCAGGCGTGCTCTACATCTCCAGTGGCTTTTTCCAATCAACAGTTTCCCAGGGTAATAGTCTCCAGGCCACTCCCCAGTGCCTTTGATCAAGCTGACCTTGCTCACGGGTGGGGCTTGGTTTATACTGTCACCCAGTAACCATCACCATGGCAAGATGAGACGCTTCCAGGATTTGTGGGACAGCTTGTAGGTTTGTTGGTCCCCCTCCCTTCCCTCCTATACTCCCCACACCAAACACTAGAGTGGAAGTGCAGAATGGGCAGGGCTCCCTTGCTTCTTGCTGTGCATCCAGCACCTATAAGAGTGCTGCCCACAGAGTAGGGGCTTAATAAAATATATGTTGAAGAGAGAGTGAGTGTCTGGCCTGAAGTTGGAAAACCTTTACCTAGCTCAGGGCTTAGAAGAGAGAGGAAATCCCTTTCAGCTAAAGGTGAAGGTGTTAGGTAGTAAGCACATGGCCCTTCCTTTCCCCATGCTTGGCTGTCATTCCTTAGCTTTGGGCCTGCTGGCCTGTGATGGAAGAAGAGGTGGGCCCTCTGGAAAGATGGAGTCTGTTGTCTAATGATTGGGAGGGTGTGGATTGACCAAGCAACCCCCAGAGGAGACCCAAGGGGCTGGAGCTGGGTCACTGGGAGTGACCACCCCCACACTCACCTGTCTGCAGCCATGGTCTGGTGGCATGGGGTGGGGAGAAGCTTCGCTCAGTCATGGCCTTCAGATGCTCAGTGAATGCAAAGGCAGCAAGTCAGACAATTTAAAAGTGACTCTTCAAAGGACTGGGGGAAAACCCCAAGCCTATTGTCTTAGATGCCTGCTGCTGCTGCTGCTACTGCATCGCTTCAGTTGTGTCTGACTCTGTGCGACCCCATAGACGGCAGCCCACCAGGCTCTGCCGTCCCTGGGATTCTCCAGGCAAGAACACTAGAGTGGGTTGCCATTTCCTTCTCCAGTCCTAGATGTGTAGTTCTCATATTTTAGAGATTGAGAAGCACCTAAAGAGTTAATGAACAGTGCACATTCCTGAGGCCTCTCGGATCCACAGAAGTGGTGTCTGAAGGGGAGCCCACGTATGTGCACTCTCTTAAGTGCCAGTGACCCTGATGGGGGCGGCTGTGGGCCACGTTCCTGGGAGCTCTGTCCTCTGTTCTGGAAGCTGCAGGATGTCCCAGGCAGTGAAGAGCATTCCCCCCGAGGTGCGCTTCTCCACCTTGACCTTGAGACCGTGAGCAAGTCACTTTACCTTTCAGAGCCTAGTCTCTTGCCCCCCAAATAACAAAACATACCTGAGAGGCTTGTTTTAAGGATTAAAGTTAATCCTCAGATGTTAATCGAGCATTTAATTTGATCAAAAAGTACATCAAGCATTTAGTGTGATGCCAGAGACACTTTAAAGCCTGAATGAAAGTTGGTTAGTCATGTCATCTAAAGTAGGGAAGGGAGCAGGGGAGGAGCCACATTTGATTATAATGGGCCCATTTTCCTTCTCACTCCCTCAAAGCTGTGGGAACTGTGGATGGAAGGAAATGGTAGCATCAGTCGGTGCTAAAAAAAGAGCCAACCACATATTCACTTGGCTCATGAGTCAGTCTGTTTCGCTGTCTGCTCATAGTCATTGTCAGGCCCTTGCCAGAGCCCTGGACCACAGAAGCCACAGGGCGGCCCAACCCTCAGGGAGCTGCAGCCTGTGGGACTCAGAGGTAAGAATGATGCTTCAACATCTACCAGAGAATATGTGGCAAGTGCCATGTGAGCACCTGAAACAAAGCATTGCAGGATGCCAACGGGAGGTGAACCAGGATGTTCCCAGCTTTAGAACTTGGAGTTACAGGCTGGACAGAAGGACTGCTACTGTTGGAGATATTAGAGGGTGGGAAGGAGTTAGTTTAAGCATGGACAGACTGCCAAGGTTTGCAGTCCAGCTCTGCAGCTGCTTAGCTGGGTACTGTTGGGCAATCTCCTTAACCTCTTTGAGCCTCAGTTTCCTCCTCTGTAAAATGGGGATCATCAAAGTACATAAGTCACAGAATCATTGGGAGAATTTAGAGAGATAAGCCAAGTGATAGGCACAGAGGCTTGGCACATAAGAAGTTCTCAATAAATACGAACTTTCATTTACATCATTCACTCAAAAACCTTCTAGGGAATTCCCTGGTGGTCCAGTGGTTACTCTGTGCTTTCAGTGCCAAGGGCCTGGGTTCAATCCCCGGTCAGGGAACTAAGATCTGGCAAGCCACGTGGTTTTGGCAAAAAAAAAAAAAAATCTAAAAGACACTGTACCAATGACTCCATCCTACTTGGCAGAGCAGTGTAGACAGCACTAGCTACGAGGCTGCTGCTGGAATCATCTTTGTGTGCCCACCAGGCTGCACTTAGGCTATTTAGAAGTGGTACCATTTTGCCTGGAGCCCTTCCACCTTGGGCAGCTGTTACCCTCCCAAGTCTACCATCCAAGATCTCAGATTAACCAGCTGAACACATATTCTAATTTTGATTCTACACAGCACCTTCCAGCTTGGATGTGCCAACATGACTTCTAGCATGTGGGTCTCAGATGGTGGGTCACATCTCCTGAGCAACAGCCCCACTGCAGAGCACAAGAGCCAGGAGGAAGGCAGCCCTGTTGGAGCCATTTATGGTATCACTAACAATATCACTAATCTTCAGGTCAGCTGAGCTGGATTTTCCCAGATGGTGGCTTTAGCCATTTAGCATCGGTGAAGTGAACTTCAACAAGCTATTCAAATTTCTTGAGATTCAGTTTCCTCATCTCTGAAGTGAAGATAATAATAGTACAAATCCAAAGAGCAGTTGTGAAGATGAAATGTGATAATTTATAAAATAAACGTATAGCCCCGTGCCTGGCACACAGGGAGCTTCCATAAAGCGTGGTGATCACAATTCCTGTTATTCATGGTGGAAAGGAAGGGGTTCTGTCCATTCAGTGTCTGTTGCCCAGACCAAAACTACTGCACAGAAGCAATTGCATGTAACCATAAAACAATTAAAATGGCTATCCTTTAGCTGAGGAGGGCGCCACAATCCACTCCACTATAGAATCCCATGGACAGAGGAGACTGGTGGGCTATAGTCCACAGAGTTTCACAGAGTCAGACACGACTGAAGCGACTTAGCATGGCACAGCATGTCCTTTATCTAGTTAGAAGCATTCTAAAGAGAATATTTTAAGCCATTCAGATCTTAGAGTTAATCTGGCCCCAAATTTGAATGAATCTAATTACTTTCTAATTGTTTCACTTCTTGAGATTCAAGAATCATAGGGCAATGGTCGTAGGAAGGCCAGGGCAGAGCTAACGATAAGACTTTAGGCTATTAAAATGTCCAGACATGTAAGCACTCTTTGTGTGGCCAGAAGACTGCTCCTGCAGGAAAAGCAGAAGGACACAGGGCCAGACTAAGCAAAGGAAAGTTAGCAAGCACCACGAATGTGGTAAGACATCCAGGGTTGGATCTCTTCCCTAGGACAGAGGTCGTAGACTAGAGCAGAGCATGTCAGGCTAGTAGGTCCAGGGCTCCACTGGGCTAACTGCACCAGCCTACCCCCCACTCCCACCCCAGCCTCTCCTCTCAACCCCCACCTCTTGGCACCCCCAAAGCTGAGCAAGTGATACAGGAGGGCAGGCCTCCTGCTTTCTGGCTGTACTTAGAGGACAACTAGAAATAGGTGGAAGGGCAGGACACTGTAAGTATGCCCAGGGCAGCCTGAGCCTGAGCACTGGGCTCTTTGGAACCTCTGGGGAGGTCAGGCCAGCCCACCGCCCTGTTCCTGGAAGGCACAGTTAAATGGCAGCCCCACCGCCTCTCTCAGGGACTCGGCTTCTGTAGGGTTTTTGCTCCCTGACATGAATAGTTCCACAGCTCCTGTTGTCAAAGTACTTTGGCTAAATCCTCTCTCGGGGGCCTGTTGCCCACCCTGTAGAATGAAGGGTTCGGTAGGCCTTGGCTACTCAGAGTGTGGTCCTTGCAAAGTCAGAATCTACATTTACATGAAGTGGGGCGGAAGGCCTCACCGGCAGAGTGAAGTCTGAGCAGTGCTACTCCAACTCTGCGCAGGCCCACCCAGCGCCAGTACTCTGGTTCTGAGATGTTATGAAACATTTGTCTCTTCCAAAAATACTAGTTTTACATGGGACAGTGGGATGAGAGGACATGCGGGGCTTTATTTTAATCTGGGCAGCTTGCCGTAGTTGATGGACCATTTCCACATGCAAGGCTGCCCACTGCCAACCAGTAACCAGCCTCTCTGACCGACACTGAAGCAAAACCCTCTAACTGAACAGAACAGACTGGACAGAAGACCCAGACAGCAGTGCCTGCAAGGGCTCCTGACAGAAGAGTCCAGAACACCCTTCTGAACCCACATCACCAGAGTAGCCTGCTTGCCTGCAATCCCTCTGCTCTAAAGCTGACCCTGCTCGTTAGTACAAAATATTAGAGATCCTTGCAGTTCCACTCTTGGGAATTTATTCTACTGATATTGCATCTAGGTGTGCAAAGATATGTACAAAGATATTAATCCTACCTGTTCTCATCTCTCACCTGGGGGTACAAACAGGAAATGGTTTCAGTTTTTCAACACATGTCACTAGCAGTGATCTGACCAGTTCTTCTTTCTTACTGGGAGCAGGAATCTTTAAGGACACCTCAATCTGATTTCAGAACTTTCTAGTCACTTTTTTGGATATGCCTGCTTGTTTCAAACAATGTATCTGAGGGGCAGTTTAAAGCTTCCCCATCTCTAGAGCACAGAACGGGAATTGGAGGGTGGGTGTGTGGAAGGAGGAAGGAAGCGCTGTTCTGTCAGTGACTCCCATCTCCCTCACAGACAAGGAACCTGCCTGCTTGCCCGTGTGAGGGGATTGTCTCTCTCTGCTGGCGGTTTCCTCTGGTCTCCATATAGCTGCTGGTGGTGCCAACAGACCTTCATGATTGGGAGATGGTTCCCAAACAGCTTGTACCTTTGAGCACATACTGATTTTATATGCTCAATTACTTAACACTTTCAGAAACAGAAATAATGGGAGAGATGTGTATCTTTATCTGTTTGGGCTGACATGACAAAATACCACAGACTGGGTGGCTTATAAACAATACCCCCCAAGCCCCACCAAAAGTATTTCTCCATTTCTGGAGGCTGGAAGTCCAAGATCAGGATCCAACATGGTGGGATCCTGATGAGAGCGCTCTTCTGGGTTGCAGACTAACTTCTCTCTGTCTTCACAGGGTAGAAGGGCTGAAGGAGCACTCTGGGGCCTCTCATAAGGGCACTAATTCCCATGATGAGGGCTTCTTCCCTTAACCTAATTGGGGCAGCTCCTAATAACAGCTCCTCATAACATAGCCTTGGGGGTTAGCTTTCAACACATGGACTCGGTGGGGACACATTCAGACCACAGCAGTGTGCTTCTGTGAATGATCACACATCTCTCTTCCAGACCCTCCCATTCTGGCTTTTCCAGGTGGGGCTAATGGTGAAGAACATGCTTGACAATGCAGGAGATGTAAAAGACGTGGGTTTCATCCCTGGATTGGAAAATCCCCTGGAGAAGGGCATGGCAACCCACTCCAGTATTCTTGCCTCAGAATCTCCATAGACAGAGGAGGCTGGCGGGCTACAGTCCATGGGGTCGCAAAGAGTCAGACATGACTGAAGCGACTTAGCACAGCACACACAGTACATCAACACTATTTGCAACATGGATTTACTTCGGCCTTATTCTCAGGAGGCCAGCTGCCCCATTTCTCCAGCACATCCTTAGTGCAGGAGGAGAGTCAGGCCTCTGAGGAGGGAGCCCTCTCCGCACAAAGCTCCAAAGCCAAACAGCCCCAGTGCAGCGAGGATGGCAGATTCCAGCTCCTGGGGCTTCTCTGGTCCTCCTAGAGCGACACCCGCTGATGTCCTGCCGTAAACCGTGGCTCTGGCTCTGTTTTGTGTTCCTGCAGATCACGAAGGCTTCCAGGAAGAGGCTGACCATGAGCCTGGCCTACTCGGAGAGCCACCAGCTGCGCGTGTCCCAGCAGGACGTCCGGCTCTTCCGCACCCTCTTCCTGCTCATGATATCCTTCTTCATCATGTGGAGCCCCATCATCATCACCATCCTCCTCATCCTGATCCAGAACTTCAAGCAGAACCTGGTCATCTGGCCGTCCCTCTTCTTCTGGGTGATGGCCTTCACGTTTGCCAACGCAGCCGTCAACCCCATTCTCTACAACATGTCCCTGTTTAGGAACGAATGGAGGAGGTTTTTTCATTGCTGCTTCTTCGCGGAAAAGGGAGCCATGTTGACAGACACGTCTGTCAGGAGAAATGATCTGTCTGTTATTTCCAGCTAGTTCATTTTTCTCTACAGGCATCTGTGTGTCCCTCTCTGGCCAGCCGTGGTGTGTTTTCAAAGGGAGATCGTTTCCATGACCCTCAGCACCAGGGTACCGGCTCTCAGAAAATGTAACCTATGCAAATGCCCATTTTCAGCACCAGTAAATTAAGGGGTGATCATTCAGTATAACAGTTTTATCCTGTATAGAAAGATTTGCTGTGGGTTCCTTTTCGATGTGAACTTCTTCAATGTGGAATATGATTAAATGTATTAATTTTTGTTTGTGACTATTCAGCCATCTCATCTCCTGTTTGTAAAGCCACGCTGTGCAGGTTTCTGAAGTGAGGCTTGGACTCATGACTCGGTCTTCTCCAAAGAGTCACGGCCACCCTCGCTCCCCACCCTGGACATGCAAGGCCGCAGGATCATACATCAGTGTGAAGAGTGCTTGAGGAGTTTCCAAGGAACAAGAATTTAATTTCCGAGGAATGAAAGGTGACTTTGTTCGTCATTGATAATAGGAGAAGCTTTGTCATGAAGTCACAGAGGCCGTCGGATGACTCTAACATTTGAAAGTCAGAGCAGGAGTGACTCCCTTCATTGGTACCTGTCAGATGCCTCTTAAGCACGTGCTGTGGTCAGTGTTCTTGGTGGGAATACAGCAGTGAACCACAGCCACGGACCATGTCCCCATGGAGCTCACTTACCTTCCAGATGGGGCAGAGAAACACCAAACGTGGCAATAGATCACATAGTGTTACAGAGCGAATTAACGTTATGAAGAAAACGGGACAGTGATGACAATTTAGATGGAGTGGGGAAGGGTCTGGGAAGACCTTTCTGAGGGTGATATTTGAGCCAAAAGGGCAAACCACAAGAAGGAACCAGTCACGTGAATCCAGGGAATGAGGCTTTGCAGATGGAGCAGACCCTGGTGCTGGTGCAAAGAGGCTTGTGTGCTTGTGGGACAGAAAGACCGGTGTGCACAAAGCGAACTATTGACTGAGCTTCCTCTAGGCCAGGCCCTGTCCTTGAAACCAGAACAGAGGGATGCTCTGCTGGAGGCCATCAATGGAGACGAGAGGGGTTACAGGGCTGGCTTATACCGGGCTAGGGAGTCTACCATCAATATTTGTTCTGTGTTCAGTGGGCAGCCACTGGAGATTTGCATTTGGATGCGGATATGACCTGCTATTTGTTTTTAAATACTCTTGTTGCCCTGTTCAGGAAATGCACTTTGTGGAGCAAGAATGAAAATGGACACCAGTTAGCCAGCTGCCAAAGTAAAGAAGGAAGATGGGGAAGTTGGAGGTGGATGACATTGCTGTTGTTGTTCAGTCATGTTCAACTCTTCACGACCCCATGGACTACAGCATGCCAGGCTACCCTATCCCTCACCATCTTCCGGACATTAATGGGGGGTTGTGAGAAATGATCTTGGGCATACTTTGGGAAGGCAGAGCAAACATGACTTATTGATTGACAGGATACAGAATGTGAGGGAAAGAGAGGATTCAACAGAGACTCCTGACAGCCATAGGATGGAGGGCAGGCAGCACAAATGGGGAAGGCTAGGAGAATGAGTCCATTCTAAAGGAGATCAGTCCTGGGTGTTCATTGGAAGGACTGATGTTGAAGCTGAAACTCCAATACTTTGGCCACCTCATGCGAAGAGTTGACTCATTGGAAAAGACTCTGATGCTGGGAAGATTGAACACTGGAAGAGAAGGGGATGACAGAGGATGAGATGGTTGGATGGCATCACCGACTCGATGGACGTGGGTTTGGGTGGACTCCGGGAGTTGGTGATGGACAGGGAGGCCTGGCATGCTGCAGTTCATGGGGTTGCAAAGAGTCGGACATGACTGAGCGACTGAACCGAAGTGAGGAGGATGAGAGGTAGAAGAACCAAGAGTTTCATTTGGGGCATCTGCATGTGCAACCCCAGTGAGAACCAAATGGAGAGCCAGTAGGTGGATGCAGGGCTGTGGGGTACAGGCCTGAAGATCAGTGTTGGGAGTCATCAGAGTGTTTGCAGATCTATGGTTTTATGAAATAAAAAGAGAAGAAACCAGTGCCAGAGAGAACCCAGGGACACGCCAGCACTTGGAAGCTGGGAGAATGGCTGGAACAGTAGCTCGGGGCCTGGTGCATAGTACGAGTGCACCAATCTGTGTCACCAAGGAAGTTGGAGCCAGTAGTTGTCTTTGCTGGTGGAATTTCTTAAGCAGCTCACTTTCAAAGTAAGATTTATCACAAGCTTGAGGACAAGAGGACAGGGATCCTTTGTTCATCTTTAGTTAATAAATTTGGTCAATTAAAGTTGCCTTTTGAAGCGATGCATGACTGTCTTACAGGTCTCTGGGGTGACAGCCACTGCTGAAGAGCCCAGCTCCGGCAGCCCCTTTCTGGTGAATGACAGGCAGAGCTCTCCTGTGCGTGTTCCCCTGCCTCCTCCCCCTTTGGTGGAAGAACGAAGCACAGTGATTCAGGGCCCTGGGAGCCTCCTGGCCCCTTGATATGGCAGCACCCAGGCAGAGGTCTCTGCACACACAGGAGGTTCCCCGCCTCCGGACACACCTCATAAACGTCAGCCTGGCATCCGCCAGTGTTTGCACAGCTCCTAAGTGCTCTAACTGAACCCTCACTTCAGCCCAGCAGGTGGACACTGCTTCCCCATATTTCACAAGAGGAGAGTGAGGCTCAGAGAAATCATACAACCAGCCCCCAGTTATACAGCTAATTATAGCTGAGCTGGATTTTGATGCAAAACCAAGACTCTGGGACCAAAGCCTTGATGCCTTTTCAAGATGATAAAAGGCTCTTAGGAGCTCCTGGGAAATTGAGGCACACAACTTTGCATGCAGTTATATTATATATTAGTGTTCACAAGTGCTGCTAATGGTATAAGACACTGGTGTCCTTCCCCAGGCCTGCTACTTCCACCGCCATCACCCCTTTCCCCAGACACTCCAGGTAGGGGGTGCCATGATCTTCCAACACACTTGGTTTCAGGGTCCCATCTCCTAATTCCCCCAGGGAAGCCTATGACCTCCTCTCCCGCAACACTTTGCCCACACCTGAAATAAGAAGTGAATTCGGGGCTGGACAATAAGGCCTGGGGACCTTTCCTAGAGCTACCCCAGACCCAGGCCTCTCAGACCAGCTGAGGCTGAGCCACCATCCACCTGCCTCAGGGCCTTGGGCTGAGTGAGGGTGGAGCTGCTGGCCTGGCCCACGTTCACCTCTTTAGGCCTCAATCATTAAGGCTGTCCTGCGTGAATGGGGAAATCCCTTTTTCAGGAAGTTGAGAGAAGACATAGTCATTAATAATGGAGATTAGGTGCTAGAACAGGCCGAAGGTCAGAGCTGGAAGAGAAGAGTCCCTCCCGTACATAAAAGTACACCTACCCCACCACCAGCAGGACTTTTCACTCTTACACAGACGTGGACACAAATAAAAACCCAAAGCATTGGAAACGGGTAACTATACATATTTTAATAAGTCAAAGTCTGGAATCCTAAGCCTCAAATGATTCCTTAGAAAACTCCAGAGAAGACATACATTTGAGTACAAGCAGATACACTGATCCCCATGTATGTTTTTTACCTATACTGAAGGGTTCTTTTTTTGTTTACAGAGGGGAGGGGAGGGGTGGGAGGGGCAGGGAGGGGAGGTGAAGCAAACTAAACTCCTAAGAGTTGGAGGCTGAGTAAGGTTAATGGGAAGTTTCCTAATGAAAGGACACCTTCCATGTTGCTACAAAATGTTTCTTTCTGACTTGCCATCACAGTAACCTGAAATATAGAAAACAAAGCTATTAGTGACAGAAAGATGGGCCCAGGATTCAATGTAGATAGTCAATATTAGGATGGCCGTAGGACTGGTATTGTTCAAATGCCTGTTGTCAGGGGACAGCTAGATGTAGTTCTAATATATTAACATCTTCCAGGTTTTCTGAAACCCTCTGATTTCTCTGGGGGCGACCGGTACGGGCTGAGAGCACAGGATCTGCCATATAAAGTAGCGTTCTTTTTGTCTTAAATTTGCCTCGTTGCATTTCAAAGAGATGAGGGCACCTCCTCCTGACTCAGGAAGGGAGGGCCAAATCAGCCTGGCCTCGGCTACTCCTTTAGCAGTTTTACGGAACGTTCGCTGTGCCCTCTGTCACGTCACCAGGTGGTGACACAGGGGCTCCAGAGTCACACAACAACCTTGGTTTGCATCCAGCTCAGTTATCTACTGAATATCTTGGGCAACTTTCGTAAGTTTTTCTTAGCCTCTGTTTTCTCATCTGTAGAAGGTGGATCATGAGAAAACCTACTTCATAAGGTATATCCAGGATTAGGTGAGATGAGGCAGGCAAAGGACTTGGCGGGGAGCCCAGCTGGAGTGAAATCCTTTGCCTGCCTTATATTTAGGCTACCCCCAGCTGAAGCATCAAAATCTTATTTATGTGTTTGGTCTGGGTTCATATCCGTTTGGTATAGTGTGGGTTAGCTAGTTAGATGACCAACAGAGAAGTTCAGTTTTGTTCTCTGTTTTCCCTTACAATTTAGCATTACTTTATTTGGATTCTGAAATGCAGGTTCCCATGGGAATGTCTATTTAAAATAAAATGTGCAGTCTCCTTCAGAATGCTACTGGGTTTTAAAGCAAGATTAACCAAGGGTGATATTCATAAAAAGATTCAATGGGGCTTCCCTGGTGGCTCAGACAGTAAACGATCATCTTGCAATGCAGGAGACATGGGTTCGATCCCTGGGTTGGGAAAATCCCCTGGAAAGGGAATAGCTACCCACTCCGGTATTCTTGCCTGCAGAATCCCATGGACAGTGGAGCCTGGTAGGCACAGTCCATGGGGTTGCAAACAGTCGGACGTCACTGAGCTACTAACTCTCTGGTCTGGTCAGGGAATCTCAAAAAACGTGAGAAAGCCAGCTAGTCAACTTGTCTCTCTTTAAGTGTTTACACCAATGGCCACATTCAATGCCCAGCTCTTCACTGGGGCCACTCAATCCCCAAACAATATTAATTTGGTCAGAATGGTTTTTTGGGCAGCGCAGCCAGGAGCAAAATCATGTGACTACACAGTGGGCCTGAGGTAGCAGATAAGAAGGAAGAGACTGTCCCCTTTACTTAACTTTAAGGGCCAGGGTTTTGGATAAAAAGGTTTTTGCCCACTCCTTGTGCATCAGCCCCATGAAAAGGCCAGTGAAAGATCTGGTTATGAAGGATGAAGATTTGGACTCAGAGGGGCACCCAGGTTCCCCTGTTTCCTTCTGCATGCAGATGTAACGCATCTCAGGGCCTGCAGA
>NW_011494744.1:1295887-1299354 GCF_000754665.1 Bison bison bison | reverse complement strand
CCTGCCCCCACCCACCACTCCCCGTTGTGAGGGATCAGCCGGTACTGCCTGGCCAGGCACAGCTCCTCCTGCCTCTGCCGCACGATTTTCTGCACTTCCGGGGAAAAGCCGCTGGGGTCTCGGGCAAACACGAAAGAGTAGCTGTCAGCGCAGGTGCCATCGAGGTTCAGGAGGCGGCAGGAGTACTGCACGGCAAAGGTCTCGTAGTCCGTGTCAATGATCCAGTGGTCATCGTCTGCAGGGCAGAAAGCCACGGGGACTCTGTATCTCCCTCAGACACTCAGATGTCAGGGAAACTTAGCGCTGGGCCCCAAAAACCAGCCACTTCCCCAAACTGGGTTCAGCAGTTAGGAAGCAGGAGACCACAGGGAGTTCTGACAGCAGTTAGAAAACTGGGACCATGAGAGAGGACCTTGGCCTTCACAGGAAAAACTCCTGGAGTTGGTGGCAGGGGCGGGAGGGACCACATTTGCTTTAATGACTGTTTCTCTCCCTGATGACAAATGTGATCGTATCTTTCATAAGAACAACCAAGAATGTGAACCCATCAAAACCACAGGCTAGACCTGTCTGCTGTTGTCTTTTCCATCTACCCTGACAGCATCTCGTGCCTCTGTGGCTGACGTTGATGGCCACCAACATGTGTGATCCGCAACATAAGCATGTGTCTTTTGCATTGATCTGTATCAGCCAGTTCCCGGTCCTCTTGCTACCCACACTGCCCTCCTGCCTCTCAGTCCACTGGGCGATCTGGTTCATGGCCTTTCTGGCTCCATCCTAATTCTGGCTCGGTGACCTGACTCACTTCTCTCTCGAGGCTGGCAAGAGGGTAGAATCTGCCTTCGGGGCACAAGATGCCCACCTTTTGACATCAGATATTCTTCCTTAGAGAACTGCTCAGAGCTCTCCTGACAGAGGCAGAGTTGAGCCCTTGAAGAATTTAGATTATATTTCTTCCTAAGACTGGGATGTAAGCCATGCAGAGAAAGTGTAAACAAAGGTGGTAAGAAGGTCAACAAAGGCAGGATGGGAAACCACGTTCATAAGAATGTAGGTGAGAGGTTTGCCATGGAGAAAAACAATGGGGATAACACCTTTGTTATCCAAACACCTCACATTTGGTAAAACGTGTCACATCTCTACTTAACATTCTTGTTGATATATAACCATGACCAGGGTTTTCTGAGCTTTTTGTCAGTCAGTTACACTGTGGACACTTGCCATGCTTTCTCAATTATTTTTCACAGCGACTGAAAGTGCACTCTCTCATCCTCATTTTCCAGATAAGAAAACTGAGGCACAGAGAAACTAAATCATTCACCCAGGATCACAAAGAGCAGGACAGAATTGAGCTCCGATCTGACTCTGGAGCCCCCTCTGGTGCCTAACCTCTACAGCACACTGTCTCCAGGCATTACGTAAAACTAGGGGCCACAAGGGATAAGAAACAGATGCAAAGCCTTTGTGTCTTCATTCCACACGCAAGTCATGAAGCAAGTGATGATCTCTGCTCTATTTCATGTCCTGTGCTGGAAGAACGCTCAGCTCCCAGCACTGAGGGTGTAAGGGAGATCTCTAATGCTTGCCTAAGTCACCTCTGGGTGTGCCTTTTGGCTCTGAGAACCCCAGGAGTCCCTGCCAAGGAGGGGCTCAGGCTGAGACCAGGCCTTGCAGGAGAGCTGCATCAGAGTGGGTGGTGAGCCCTCTTTTCAGCTCACTGCAGGCCCTCCATGAGGAGGACTGAGCCCTCCTGGATCCTCCAGGATTTCCCAAAGGGCGGGTGTCAGAGGCTGGGGTGGGAAGGGCCAGACATATGACCGCTCAAGGGTGGCCATGTTCATCTGTTTGATAAGACGCAAATTCTAAAAATTACTGATCTTGTACCCCCTGGTATGGATTTTTATAATCCATTATCAGAAGTTTATCTTTTATCCTAAATAGATCACTTTAGGAAGTTTTGCTGAGTTATTTGAAAAAACTTTTATTATCTCTAGGGATAAAAGCTTTTCCCCTTATTGAATAGTAAGTCCTTTTATATAGTGTACATCAATACTGAATGAGCAATTTGGTAAAAGATAAAATTTCATCTAACACAACTCTAGAGGAAGTCAAGCAGTATGCGCCCTGAGTACATGGGCTACGTGAAAGGAGCTGGCTCACCAAGCTAAGCGTCCCCCTGAACAGGCCCCTGGGTCCTATTTCCCAGGACAGCTCCAATAATATTTTGTAAAATTGTAAAAGTTGATTGTATTAGGTTCCTGCTGTTTAGGACCATTTAATTTTGACCTGGGAGCTGGAACCCCTGGCTTCTGACACTGTCTCTCACAAACTTGTTTGCATGACCTTGGACAAAGCACTATCTTTTCCCCTCTCCCCACCCCCTTTTTTTGGCCATGAGGCATGTGGGATCTTAGTTCCTGGGCCAGGGATCAAATCTTCACCCCCTGCAATGGAAGTGAGGAGTTTTAACGGTCACCAGGAAGTCCTAGCACTGCACTGTCTTGACTTCAGTTTATTCATCTCCATATTGAACCCCGTTCAGAGTGGTAACTCTCCATCTTTAAGATTCCATGATGGAACTCCCTGGTGTCTTGGGGGGAATTAAACCCTTAGGTTTAATCCCTGCTGGGTGATCTAAGATCTCACGTGCCTTGCAGCTTGGTAAAAAAAAAAAAAGTGAGATTCCATGATATGCCCCTCTGGCCTGCATTCTTCTCTAGGTACCAAGTAGACTCCAGATTTGAAGCTTAGGAGAAATGAGGAAAAAGTAGAAAAAGCATGTACATGCATGATCCCACAAATTTGTATCAGGTTAAATTTTAGGATGCTTTTCTGAGAGTCCTTAACACTCTGCTCCTCATATGAGTTTCAGGGCTTGGGAGAAAGGGAAGAGGTCACTGTCACCCAGAACACTGTGCCTGGCTCAGACTCTCAGCACCCAGCACTGGCAGGTAGGGTACCTGGGAGTGAGCCAACCCTGTGTCCTTTGATGAGAGTCTCTGAGCCTCTGCTGGGGCGCCTAGCAGTCAAGCTGTTTCCGGGATTCAGCCCAAAGAAATGGAGGAAACGCAGCAGCAGCAGCACCAGGCTAAGCGGTGATGTGAGCTGGGTCTTGAGGAGGTGGGAGGTCTAAGCAAGGGGAAGGCCACACACGCTGGTGCTGGCAGGACGGGTGACCGGCAGGAGGTGGTCAGGTGACAAACCCAAGGTCCTTTTGAGCTTGGGCCAGGTTTCTGAGCTGGGAGAGGGGATGGGAGGTGGTGAAGGGGCCTAGCTGCTTCCAGTCTCCCCCCTCTAGCCTCCAGCCGCGCTGAGTTCTGGCTACTTACACACGATTCTTCCCTAAGGTGCCCCTGGAGAAGAAACCCAGCCAGTTGGCTATGTATGTCTTCGATCCCCCTCGAGACAGTCCTACTGAACTGACTACTCACTTCCTTTCTGGAGAAAGGACGCTACGCCCCAGTACT
>NW_011494744.1:1295305-1295787 GCF_000754665.1 Bison bison bison | reverse complement strand
TGTCTGCACACACGTCCCAGTTACTGCAAAAACCAAGGGGATTCTGAGCCAGGCCAGGCAAAGGGCTTCCTCCCTCCATGCCACCCCGGGCGCTCCCTTCCCGCCCCAGTGCGGATTTGGCGCTCAGCCTGGGGACCCTGCCGTGCAAAGAGCCCCCGCCCTCCCCCACCCCCGCCCCCAGAGGGCACTGACTTTAAGAGACGCACTCGGCCCTTGGCCGTGGCGCTCATGTGGCCATTCTCGTCCACGGAGAACTCGGCGACGATGTTGTCTTGCAGAAAGAGGCCCTCGGGGTCCTTCTTGGCCATGGCGTACCAGGTGCCGGCGAACTGGGGAAGAGAGGAGAGCCGGGTTTGGTGTCCGGGAGCGCCTGGCCGGCCTCTGGGAAAGGGGAACGCGGGGCGCCCGGGACACCGGTACCTACGCGAGCCTTGTCGAAGTTCTCCTTGACTCGGAAGCTGCTCACCCGGCAGTCGCGCTCC
>NW_011494744.1:1290073-1294699 GCF_000754665.1 Bison bison bison | reverse complement strand
GCCTCCGGCGGCGGCGAGCCGCGGGCACCAGCCCTGGCCTAGTTACCCGGCGCCAGTGCCAGCGGCCGCCAGCTGCGGCCTGGGGTGGCCTCGGGGCCCTGTTGCTCTGGCTGGAGGCTCCGGTAGGTCTGGCGGGAAGACCAGACCGTGGCCTCCCAGAACGAGGGACATCTGCGATGCTGCCCGGGTGCGTTAGTGCTCGGGCCTGACCGTGCCAAATTGGCCCCTCGGTCCTCTGAGGACTAGTTGTGTAGGAGTTTGGGACTGTTTCCGCCACATAGTTTTTCATTTTATAAAGGGTGTCTTTTACTCTCTTTCAGGGGAGTTGTGGTGCCCTTGGATCAATATTTGTTCTTTAGTTTCAACATCTTTAGAAGTATTAAAACCCTCCCTGTTAAATATTCTCCAGAAACGCAACCCTGGTCAGGACAGGAAATATTTTAGCCACCTCGGTGGTCGCCTACTTAGTCTGTGGCACTTCGCTCAAACCGCTTTGAAACACACCTACCAATTGTTTATGCTGCAGTTTGATTTCAAAGCCATAGTGGCATCTTGTTTTGTTTCCAAACCAGCTAAGGTGAATTGACTGTGAGCGGAGGGGAGGGGGAGGGGAACAAACGTCTGTGACGTCAATGGTCAATTAAGTCGAAATGCTGTGACTGGTTGTGTGATTTTGCTCAGTGGCACAATTCAGGGCCATGTTTTTCTCTTTCCATTCAGTTAGAGCTCCTCTAATCTGATCCAAGCAGTCGGAAGACACAGCTTTGGACTGAATGAGAATTAGGGATAGGGCAAAGAGGTATCACCTTTTTATAAGATTCCTTCCATCAGTTGTGGCCCAAATTGGAAAAGGCCAAGATGAATTTGGTCCATTTTGCTACCGCCAGACCTGAAATAAGAGAGGGTGGAGGTGCAGGAGGGTGGCAGCCAAACAGAGAAATAAAGAGTTGATGGTCTTTGCAGGGCGCTGGGAATACTTCTGAGCCTCCTGAAAAAAAAATACCTGTGGCTCCTGCCACCTTCCTGTGACCCCTTGGGCCTCTCCCTGCCTGATGGTCTGCTTTCACTTTCCACCTTTTCCCCCACTCCTGTTCTACATTTGAGTCTGGAGGTGTCTCTGGAGTGCCAACCTTGATGCAATTAACTCCTTACTGCCTCCTCCTTTCTGCTAAGAAAGCCCTGTTTCAGGCCTACCAGCTAACGAGGAGCTCTTTGGTGAGGTCAGTTTTATCGCAGGATGTATAATCCCAAACAGAACCGCACCTGGTTCAAAATTGGGAAAGGAGTATGTCAAGGCTGTGTATTGTCACCCTGCTTATTTAACTTATATGCAGAGTGCATCATGAGAAATGCTGGACTGGATGAAGCACAAGATTGGAATCAAGATTGCCAGGAGGAATACCAATAACCTCAGATATGCAGATGACAGCACCCTTATGGCAGACAGCGAGGAGGAACTAAAGAGCCTCTTGATGAAAGTGAAAGAGGAGAGTGAAAAAGCTGGCTTAAAACTCAACATTCAAAAAACTAAGATCACAGCATCCGATCCCATCACTTCATGGCAAATAGATGGGGAAACAATGGAAACAGTGACAGACTTTATTTTTCTTGGGCTCCAAAATCACTGTAGACAGTGACTGCAGCCATGAAATTACAAGATGCTTGCTCCTTGGAAGAAAAGCTATGACAAATTTAGACAGTGTTTTAAAAAGCAGAGACATTACTTTGCCAGCAAAGGTCTGTGTAGTCAAAGCTTTGGTTTTTCCAGTAGTCATGTATGGATGTGAGAGTTGAACCATAAAGAAGGCTGAGCATTGAAGACTTGAATATTTGGAACTGTGGTGCTGGGGAAGACTTGAGAGTCCCTTGGACTGCAAGGAGATCAAATCAGTCAATCATAAAGGAAATCAACCCTGAATCTTCCTTGAAAGGACTGATGCTGAAGCTGAAGCTGTAATACTTTGTCTACCTGATGCAAAGAGCGACTCATTGGAAAAGACCTTAATGCTGGGAACCGTAGAAGGCAGGAGGAGAAGGGGACAACAGAGGACGAGGTGGTTGGATGGCATCACTGACGCAATGGACATGAGTTTGAGCAAGGTCTGGGAGATGGTGAAGGCCAGGAATACCTGATGTGCTGCAGTCAATGGGGCTGCAAAGAGTCGGACAGGACTGAGCGAATGAACAACAACAACATAATCCCAAACAGCTCCAATAAGGTCTGCTTCAGAGCCACTCCTGCAGGGACACTGTGTGTGCCCATACATGCAGTCATTCCCTGTGCTCCCTAGTTATAGGTAGGGTCCCTTTGTATCTCCTGTCCAATGTGTGGTTCCCCTCCTTGACATTCCAAAATAGAGGTCTATCCACCTCTCCTCCAGTACCTCCAGTGCTGGAGAGCTCCTGGCTGAGCCCAGTTGCCTTTGGACTGTTATGACTGCCAGAAAAGTTCTCCCAATACTCCCAGCCCTTGACAACTGTTTCTCCCAGAATGATTCTTGTGATCCTTGCTTATGCTGTATGAAAAATAAATATAGGGGATTTCAATGCATTTTTACAGGGATTGTTTTTGCAGCAATATGTTTTAATGTATTTGTTTGATGCTTAAAAGTTGATATAACTGTTCTTCTCCCCCACCTCTCTCTCTTTTAATGATATATCGTAACCCTCGGTGTCCCAGATACCAGCAAAGAAAAACAGTTTATTTTGGCATTCTGTCTCGAATTTCTTCATGATTACAAACATGTGAGTAGAGGTCAACTGGTGTTTTTAACTTTGGTTCTTTGAAAGCTATCCTCATAAAATATTTTTTTTCAAATATGCATATATGTGTGTATAAGATCCACAGGAAAACTGTTCACAGTGATTACCTGTGTGATAGGATTAGGGATATTTGAGAGTTTATTGTTGATTTCTACCTTTTTAAAAAAATTTTCTAAATTTTCTTACAGTGAAAATATTTAATCAAACAAATACTCTCTTTGCAGACTTTTTTCTTCTAGAAGTAAAATTATGGTCTAAATTACATCTTGTGGACTGTATATAATATACACAAAAGTTCATTTTCTTATCTACATCATGGAGAGTCAGATCATATTTCCCACCTTGCTATGCATCTCACCCCCAACTTTTCCACAGGATTTATCAAGAGACTTACACAGAGTAGATGCTTGATCAGTAGATATTGACTTAATTTGTTTTACTGAAATCAGTCACTTTAAGTCAGCTTTATAAAATATGTATTTAAAAAGACCCAGTCAGAGGTCAGTCTTTCTAAAAAGTAATTTCCCGTATTTATTAATTGTAGCAGGGAGGGCTCGCTGTCCTTTCACCAAAAAGTTTTCACTCCCCTTCCGTGGGGGCTGGAGTTGTTGCAAAGAGACCATCCTGCCAGAAGACAAGCTCCCTACCCCGCCACCACCCAACTTCCTACAGTTCTATAAGGCCACATGCCTATGTTCTGGTCAATGGAATGTAGATGAAAGTGCTATGAGTCATTCCCAGATGGGGCTTTTAAAAGCTGCCTATCTAATAGTTAGTCTTTGCTGTCTTCCCTCATCTGCAGGCTGGTGAAGCCTCTCAGCCTGAGGACCCCACCCATGATTAACTTTATGTGAACGAGAAATAAACTTCCATTTGATTAAGCTGGTGAGATTGGGAGTTACTGTAACAGGAGCTGGTGTTACCTTAACTAATACAGCAGCAAGTCATTAACTCCTAGGAAATATTGAAAATGTTTTGCTGTAGTTAAAAAAAAGGACAAATGTGAGAAATTTGTGTCCTTAGCCTCATAAGAATTAAGCATGTCCAACCAGCTCCATTTTGTGCAAACTGATGTTTATATCCATATCTTAACAGAGAAGCCAAGAGAAGTTATAAACAAGGAAGTCGGGTAGCATTTATCTTCTGACTGCATTTAAAAGATGCCAAAATAATTGGTGGGAAAAAGGACAGTTTAGCCAATGTTTTCAGGTACAAAGAGTCAAACTAATTTTTTTTAAAAAGGACTTTTCCCCAGGGGTTATAAAGCCATCAGTTTCATCAATTTAGTTGAAAGTAACATGGATTCCACCATATAAATTATCTGTGAGATACCTGGCATACCCATCAATTAGGTGCAGGCAGAAACTGTCATGACAGCAAATGTGCCAGGTGAGAGGGACCTTTGCAGGTTGACTACTGGGATGTGCCTGAGGTCATTGCTATTAGGGGGTGTCTTTGAGTGATGCATAATGGCAGGAGCAGAGAATTTGGCTAAAGTGGAGCTGAAGAGTGGGTCCAATATGATGATTCAAAATGCACTTGGTTAATCCAGCATATTATTGTTAGTTTTATGACAGTACTTCAACATTATATGAATGTTATTAATACTTTGGCTGTTAAATAAGCATTGCCTCCTGCAGAAATAGTTAAGTGTAGTGGAGAATTTTGGAGAAGGCAATGGCACCCCACTCTAGTACTCTTGCCTGGAAAATCCCATGGATGGAGGAGCCTGGTAGGCTGCAGTCCATGGGGTCGCGAAGAGTCGGACACGACTGAGCGACTTCACTTTGACTTTTCACTTTCATGCATTGGAGAAGGAAATGACAACCCACTCCAGTGTTCTTGCCTGGAGAATCCCAGGGA
>NW_011494744.1:1289067-1289973 GCF_000754665.1 Bison bison bison | reverse complement strand
GGACATGACTGAGCGACTTCACTTTCACTTTCTTTCCCAAGCACCCTCACCTGTAGCCTGTGAGAACAGCCTTAAAAGCTTTGTTTATGAATGAATGAATTTCTTTAATATCGTTGTAGATACTTTAGAAAAATCGGGTAAGCAAAAGACAAGGAAAAAAATTATTATATTGAATTCCACCACTTTGGAATAATCACCGTTAACATTTCTTAGGTATACTTCCATATATTTTTATGTGTATGTGGAATCATACTGCAATAGGATCTTGCAATTTACTGCACATCATAAATATCTGTCTGTATCAGTAAACAGAGCTTTACAATAGGATTACTCATTAATGTATGGTTTCTTATTTTATGACTATAATGCCACTTATTTACTCAATCTCATATTACTGAATATATAGGCTATTTCTAATCTTTTCCTTTTATAATTGCGCTTTTGGTGAACGCCCCTATAACTACATTAATCATATACATCCTTAATTACTTTTGTAAGATAAATTTATAAAAGCTGAATTGCAGGGTCAAAGCTTATACACATTTTTAGGATACTTGATAATAAACCAAATGCAATATAGCCTCTTAATCTGTATCCTAATATCCAGTGTTTCTTTTCTCCAATTGACCTTTTTCAGTTCAGTTCAGTCGCTCAGTCGTGTCTGACTCTTTGTGACCCCATGGACTGCAGCACGCCAGGCTTCCCTGTCCATCATAAACTCCCGGAGCTTACTCAAACTTATGTCCATCGAGTCAGTGATGCCATCCAACCATCTCATTCTCTGTCGTTCCCTTCTCCTCCTGCCCTCAATCTTTCCCAGCATCAGTCTTTTCCAATGAGTCAGTTCTTGGCATCAGGTGGCCAAAGTATTGAAGTTTCAGCTTCAGCATCAGTCCTTCCAATGAA
>NW_011494744.1:1249308-1288967 GCF_000754665.1 Bison bison bison | reverse complement strand
TCTGAGCAGCTAGCTGTTGGATCTCCTTGCAGTCCAAGGGACTCTCAAGAGTCTTCTCCAACACCACAGTTCAAAAGCATCAATTCTTTGGAGCTCAGCTTTCTTTATAGTCCAACTCTTACATCCATATGTGACTACTGGAAAAACCATAGCTTTGACTAGATGGACCTTTGTTGGCAAAGTAATATCTCTGATTTTTAATATGCTGTCTAGGTTTGTCGTAACTTTCCTTCCAAGGAGCAAGCATCTTGTAATTTCATGGCTGCAGTCACCATCTGCAGTGATTTTGGAGCCCAAAGTTCACTGTTTCCATTGTTTCCCCATCTATTTGCCATGAAATGATGGGACCAGATGCCATGATCTTAGTTTTCTGAATGTTGAGCTTTAAGCCAACTTTTTTTACTCTCAAGAGGCTCTTTAGTTCTTCACTTTCTGCCATAAGGGTGATGTCATCTGCATATCTGAGGTTATTAGTATTTCTCCCAGCAATCTTGATTCCAGCTTGTGCTTCATCCAGCCTGGCATTTCTCATGATGTACTCTGCATATAAGTTAAATAAGCAGAGTGACAATATAAAGCCTTGATGTACCCCTTTCCCTAGTTGGAACTGGTTTATTGTTCCATGTCCAGTTCTAACTGTTGCTTCTTGACCTGCATACAGATTTCTTAGGAGGCAGGTCAAGTGTCTGGTATCCCCATCTCTTCAAGAATTTTCCATGGTTTGTTGTGATCTGCATAGTCAAAGGCTTTGGCATAGTCAATAAAGCAGAAGTAGATTCTTTTCTGGAACTCTCTTGCTTTTTTGATAATCCAATGGATGTTGGCAATTTGATCTCTGGTTTCTCTGCCTTTTCTAAATCCAGCTTGAACATCTGGAAGTCTATGGTTCCCGTATTATTGAAGCCTGGCTTGCAGAATTTTGAGCATTACTTTACTAGTGTGTGCTTCTGCTGCTAAGTCATTTCAGTCGTGTCCGACTCTGTGAGACCCCATAGACAGCAGCCCACCAGGCCCCGCCATCCCTGGGATTCTCCAGGCAAGAACACTGGAGTGGGTTGCCATTTCCTTTTCCACTAGTGTGTGAGATGAGAGCAATTATGTGGTAGTTTGAACATTCTTTGGCATTGCCTTGCTTAGTGATTGGAATGAAAACTGACGTTTTCCAGTCCTGTGACCACTGCTGAGTTTTCCAAATTTGCTGGCATATCGAGTGCAGCACTTTCACAGCATCATCTTTTAGGATATGAAAGAGCTCAACTGGAATTCCATCACTTCCACTAGCTTTGTTCGTAGTGATGCTTCCTAAGGCCCACTTGACTTCGCATTCCAGGATGTCTGGCTCTAGGTGAGTGATCACACCATCGTGGTTATCTGGGTCACGAAATTTTTGTATAGTTCTTCTGTATATTCTTGCGACCTCTTCTTAATATCTTCTGCTTCTGTTAGGTTCATACCATTTCTGTTCTTTATTGTGCCCATCTTTGCATGAAATGTTCCCTTGGTATCTCTAATTTTCTTGAAGAGATCTTGTAGAGATGAACCTTCATGTCATTTCTTACCCCTAAGAGTTTGCAGGGTTCAGAATCCCCAGCTAGACTTTGAGGCCCAGTAATCTGGGCCCGCCCGTACCTTTCTGGTTCCTCTCCCATTAGTCCCCTTGTTACTCCACCCTCCATGCCATTGCTTCTGCCATTACCACCCCCTGGCTCACACTTGGACTTCTCTATTTCCATCTACTCTAAACATGATTCCATATCCATATCACATAAAGTCTCATAGTCATATGTATGTACTTCACTTCTGGCTTTTAATTCTATTTTGCTCTGTGCTTCATGATTTTCTTAAAAAAAGTTATTTTGTCGCGCCAGGTCTTAGTTGGGGCACAGGCATCTTTGTTGCTGCATACGGAATCCTTGTTGTGGCATGCAGAATCTTTTTTAGTTGTGGTATGTGGGGTCTAGTTTCCTGACCAGGGTTGAACCTGGGCCCCCTGCATCGGGAGCCACTGGACCACCAGGAAAGTCCCACGTCCCAACTTTTCATGTTCTAGTCTTATCTCCTTTACTGCACCACAAGTTCTTGTAAAGCTGGAACCAAGGCTTATTTATCCCCTATAGTCCCTGAAGTAGAAGTGTAACAGGATTGATTGGGTTATGCCGTGGTAACAACATTCACGTCTCAAAGGCTGAACACGAGAAAGATGTATTTCTCACTCGAGCTACATGTCCATCTCAGGTCAGCAGGGGGCTCTGTTCCATGACATCCTCACTGGGATCCATGAGGCCCCTCCAGCTGGAACTGGGAGGGAGCAGGGAGAAGCGGGGAGCTCCCGGGCCTCACTGTGGCGATTGATTGTTCCTGCCTGGAAGAGAGGTTTAAGCTCACAACCCACAGGCCAGAATTAGTCACACGGCTCTACTGGGGGTGGAGGGCAGAGAAGAATAATCTTTCCGTACAACTAGCAGGGGAGGAGAATCAGAAAAAGAGGAACATGGAGTCTCTACCACAGGAGCTAGTGTATATCTTGCTTATAATGGGCCACCAATAGACATGTGTTGGAAGAATAACCAAATGAATGAACCTAGATGTGGTCATCAAAACATAAGAATGCTGACTGTGATAGAATATGCTTCATTTTAAATTCATTTTCATTTTTTACAAGTAGAGGAATGTAAACATATATGAGCATTTTGTTTTTCCCGTACACAGATTCATACCTCTGAAGTATAAATACCTCTTTATATCTCTGAAGTATAAATCTGTGTATGGGATATGGATATGTGTTTTCTCTGTGTGTGCATGTAAAGAGGGAAGGATGGCATCAGGGAATTGTGAGCACACACATGCTTTTGAGAGCAGTAGGAACTGCACAGTCATCTCATGGAACAACCAGGGAGAAAGAGTGCCCTCAACTGTGTTAGAGGAAGATGGATGGTAGTCCCATTGGAGTGACTCAGCTGACTCAACTCCTTTCTCTTAGGAAATAAACCTCTGCATTATTCTATTTTTTAAAAAGTACATGTGTGTATATATATATGTTACAAAGTTTTTTTTTTTGGCCTCACTGCATAGCATGCGGAATCTTAGTTCCCCAACCAGGGATTGGACCCATGCTCCCTGCATTGGGAGCCCAGAGTCTTAACCATTGGACCACCAGGGGATTCCCCTATGTTACTGTAATTATAATGAGATGCTAATAGGATATTATGAAATAAATAATATTCTTAGGAGGACTATCCTGAGACTGGACTTGGGCCTGATGGAAGGAGATGAAAGAGAGTGCTTGACAAGACCCTTTGAGGGAGCAAGTGGACTCAACCATAGGAAGTGATGCAGCTCAACAAATGCCAGTGTGGATTCTGTTCCCCGGGGAAAACCATGTTCCCATCAACAGTCTCTCAGTTCATGACCTAGACACTGCAGCCTCGGTGAATCTCTTCTTCTTTTCTATCTAATATGACCATTATCACCCTAGCAAGGTAAGCTTTAAGTCTAGAAAAATAAATGAAACCCATAGCTGTGCTGTTTTTAAAGTGGATTTAAATGTGGGTGTAACTAACCTTTACAGTCACTGTAACTCTTAGATATATTTTCATTCAAGAGAATTCACCATATAAAGTTTGCAGGGTTATTGAAATGCTTAAAAGACCTTTGACTGAATTTGAATCAGCCTGTAGATAGCCAAGGAAACTGGTTCATGAAATGTGTAGTTCGGCTTATTAGTTGCATAATAGTGTTTAAATATTTGGGAAAATGTGCTTAATCAATGTAAAAACTTAGTAACCTGAACATTAAACAAAAGTAAGTAGTGGTGAAGTGTTTTTTCCTATGCCAAAAGGCCCTGAGGTGTGAAAGATCCTAGCAACAGACAAGACATGTATTATCCAGTAGATTTAACTGACTGTACCTTGGAGCAAAAAGGCATGAGATCTGGTTATTACTATTGAAAACAAAATCCAAACTAATATGCTTAGCAGGAAAACCCAGTTGGCAGCTGCAGGGGTTGCCTTTCATGATCGTGTCTTTTGACAAGGATTATTGTATTAATATAAGTTGTGGCTTGATCAGGCTTAAATTGTGGGCAAATATTTTTCCATGTTCAGTTCTCTAGAATAAGCCCAAGGTCTGTTCCCATAAACCATTTCTGAGGTCAGGTTTTTAAATGAGGGGAACGGAGAGGTGAGGATTTTAGAAAAAGAGCAGGCCAAGCAAGCTGGCTGATTACAGGACTTTTAAAGAAAGGAAAGATTAACATTTGATTTTATGTTGTGTTATGCTAAACTCTTCCATCTCCCCTAAATGTTCCTTGACGTTGCCATATAAACAAACAGACATTTCTGAGGTCTAAATAGTTTCATTTCATAGAGCTACCATGGAAGAACAAGTATTGTCAATGCCTATGTAATATAATTAATGGATACCCCCATTCTCCTTATTGCCTACAGCCACCAAGGTTCAGCTATTTTTCTGGAATAGTCAGTTTGACTTGTCACTTGGCTGGCTGATCTAAGATGCTCTGCAGATTCTCTGAGGACTTATGAGCTAATAATGCTTAGGGATTTCGTGTCCTGAAGAACTCTTTAATCCCATGCTTCCTGAATCCCACTCTAAGCCAGGGCCTTCTGTCACATCCCAAGAGTTACAGGCCAGTTTGAAAGCTCTGCTAAACAACCTTTCTCCTCGGCCCCTGGGGGGTTCCTGCGAGGTGCCCCTTAGGATTTTCCTGGTATCTTTGGCCAGGATGTAGCTCTTCTTGGCACTCTGCCTCTGGTGGTGTTCTGAGGGTCTCTTCCTTTCTAGACCAGAGCAGCACAGCACGCCACACCATGGGTGAGATCAGCCAAGAGACGGTGGAGAAATACCTGGAGGCCAACCCTCAGTTCGCCAAGGAGTATTTCAACAGGAAGTTGCAGGTGGAGGCGCCGAGCGGCGGGGCACAGGCACCGGCCAGCGCCTCCTTCCCCGGCCAGACGCTGGCGGAGGAGGCGGCCCTGTACCTGGAGCTGCTGGAGGTCTTGCTGGAGGAGGCGGGCAGCGTGGAGCTGGCGGCACACAGGGCCCTGCAGAGGCTGGCGCAGCTGCTGCAGGCAGACCGCTGCAGCATGTTCCTGTGTCGGGCCCGCAACGGCACGCCGGAGGTGGCCTCCAAGCTGCTCGACGTCACCCCCACCTCCAAGTTTGAGGACAACCTGGTGGTCCCCGACAGAGAAGCTGTGTTTCCGTTGGACGTTGGGATAGTGGGGTGGGTTGCTCACACGAAGAAAACCTTTAATGTTCCAGATGTGAAAAAGGTGAGTGGTCTGATGGTGACAGTGGAGTGGAGAGGAGGTCTTGGTGGCCTCGGGGAGGAACATGGGAAAGAGGCGGGTGAGGGGGTGGGGGTGGGTCCAGGGGCCATCCTTGTGGCTGTGGTTTGGCTATAACCTGGGGAGTGGGTGGTGGAGAAGAGGAACCCCCAGGCCAAGAGTGGCTAGATTTAGCAAATAAAATGACTAGATGCCTAGTTCAATCTGAATTTCAGATAAACAGTGGATAATGTTTTAGCGTTATGTCCCCTGTAATGTGGGGCAACCTTACCTGGGCATGGGGCGGTCCACACCTGCTCCCGCACACCTCTTCTGTCCTCTGGACACTGTTCTGACCAACAGGGTAAAGCAGGCCGCTCACTGGGGAGATCAGCCAACAGCCCAGATGCCAAGGCCCCTGAACTGCTCCCCACGCTTCTCACCCACAATCCTTTGAAGACTCTCAGCTCTTTGGGGTGAACTGGCTCAGGAATGATTCTCTCACCTATAGATCAAGCGTGAAAAAAGAAAAATGACATGAAATTTAAAATGTTCCCATCTGGATCATAAAAAATACATGAATTTAGGTGATGATTAAGTGCAGTTGGCCATCTCAACCCCTCCTAATTCAGATCCACCAAGAATTTCCAATCCTATAAATGGGACATTTGAAACCTCCCGAAGACTAGTTGAACACTACATAAATTATTGTGTTTTAAAAAGAACGTTCTCCTTCCAACTAAAATGCTTGTTCATCTAAGGAAAATTAGAAAATACAAATGAAGAGGGAGGAAATGCGAATCACCCATAATCTCTGCACTTCAGTAGTGCCGAGGGTCCCAGCCTGGAGTTTCTCCTGCCAGCCCTTTTCCTACACATGCGTCCTGTCATTTTTGCTTTGCTGTTAACAAAGGGGAGAGCTAGCAGATGACGGAACAGAACTGACTGGGGGCAGCCCCTGAAACGCTTACTGTGTAGAGGTTTACTTACGTAGAGGGCAGCTGGAGGCTGGAGGATAATCCCCTACGTGCCTCCTGAAGCTGATTACAGGAGGGGGGCTGTGCAGATCCACAGAAGGTGCAGAGGTTGTCAAACATTAGCAGCACTCAGCAAACAGCCCCAGGGGCAAGGGTTGCTGTTAGGCACTGGAGGGTCCTCAGTCTTTAGCACCCCTCCCTGCAGTGCATTCCGTCTGGTTTCAGTAGGATTCTGGGTCTGCTGCAGCTGCTTCTAGTGTATAAAGGGCCTTAAGACAAAGTTCTTGGACCCTAGGGAGGAGGCTCTGCCTGTACATCCTGAAGTTTTCTCATGAGAATATGCTTCTTTCAAGTCTCTGACTGAGGCCATCTCCAAAATGACGAGGATAGCAAACTTAAGAAAGTGACATGCAAGACTTTTTTTCAGAAAAAAGTTTTTGTTGTTGTTTTTAAAGGAGAGATGGATAAAATGACTTCTGGTGTGTGTGTGTTTGTGTGTGTGTGTGTGTGTGTGTGTATGTGCTCAGTCTTGTCCAACTCTTTGTGACCCCTTGGACTGTAGCTCTCCAGGCTCCTCTGTCCATGGAATTTTCCAGGCAAGAATACTGGAGGGGGTTGCCATGTCCTCCTCCAGGGGCTGCACTGGCAGGCAGATTCTTTACCACTGCACCACCTGGCAAGCCCTAACTTCTGCTACGATCCTTTATTAATGAGCCCAGTCCCGTCGAGGACAGAATGATAGAAAGGAGCTGCTTAAGAGGTCAGGTGGCCTGGGTCTGCCGCCGTCTGTGATGGACACCCCAGAGGCAGAGCGGTGGTAAGGTGGGGGGCAGGGTCACTCAGTTCTCCCTTTTACTGAGTATGTGTGAAGACAGATGCCCTCCCGCCCTCCTGAGCTCCCTTCTGAAAAGGGACAAAGACCTCATTTGCCCTTCATTTCTACTGCTTCTGAGCATTTTTCCCCCCCTCTGAGAATGGTGCTTTTCAACTCTGGAAGCACATTAAAATCAAACTGGGAGCTCTTTTAAAAATACAGATGTGTGAGACTCTCACTAGACCAGTTACATCAGGCTCTCAGAGACTGGGATGCAGCCAGGAGTATGGTTTAAAAGCTACTCCGGTGATTCTAATAGGCAGCCAATGTTGAGAACCACTGGTCTTCTGGGTGAAGAGATGCAAGAGGAGGAACTGAATTTCAAATCAACTGTAAACGATTAGTTGGAAGGGCTCCTGGACTGTTAGTTTAAGTCTTCCCTTGGGCAGACAGGAAGTTGAGTCATGGGGGCTGCGTCTCTCCCAGGGGCCAGAGTCTGATCGGTGATAAGAGGGACTGGAGAAGATGCAGCCTCCTGGCTGTGTTCCCACGCTCACCCCACCCTGCAGCCCTGCAGGCTCACCACACTTAAGTCGCTGTGGTAAAATCTGCAGAGAAAGGAGTTAGAAACCACGTTTTAAGTGACGTTTCGACCACCTCTTCACTTTTTCATTGCACTTGACGCTTGATGAAGATTCCTCTCGTTCTTGATTTCACTTGATTCTGGCAAAGACATTGTGCAGAAGGCCAGGACTGTATTTTTATTTCCATCCCGTGTATGTGAGAATCTTCTCCGTCAGTTAGGCACAATGTGGCGGATCTAAGCTCATAATCCGGGTCTTGCAAGGCCGCCCTTTTTCTTTGCCACAGCCCTGACCACACACAACTCCTGCCTGGTTGGCAAGTGTGGGCACAGGGAGGGAAGGACTACCTGCCCACAGACGGAGAGGCAGAACTGGATACTCCCAGCCTTGGCAGCAGAGAAGCCACATGGTGTCAGGTGAGAGCTTTGGCATCAGATGACCTGGGTACAGATCCAGGCCTGAGACTGGATGACGGACTGTGTTTCTCCACAAGAGAAATAGAGGGAACCAGGTCACAAAGTGCCTGACTCCCGGGAGGTGCTCAATAAATGACAGCTATGATCATATCATATTAATGTCCAGAGAGTTTGGGGGCCAGGTATAAGTGGCCAAAACCGGGTCAATGATCACTGCCTGTTTTTAAAACAGGTTAAAGGCAGGGAACTTAATAACAGGAAACTGTGACATATCCTCATCAAGTTAATCATTTCCTATTCTATTGGGAAAGCTGGTGATTAACTCTATGGGTGGTTCTCCTGGCAGCGGTTTAAAAGAAAGCCATGTGAGAATCCTAAGTTTTCAATAATTAACAGGGTGCTTATGGCTTGCACTTATAGCTTTCCATCCTTGTCTCCTGACTCCGGATCTCCAGATGTTTGATCAGAATTTAACAGTGCTAAGATTGAGGATCCAGGCAGCCCTCTGCTCTAAACATTCCCAATTGCCTTCATTGACTTATTTGAAGAAAAATCATTGAGGGGACTTCATGAATCCAAAAGATACAGGATTTACTCACAGAAACTTTACCAAGGATTGTTTGAACCAATGAAAACACAAAACCAGAAAACCTCACCTCACCTACCCTGAAATTTGATGGATGGTTTTATCTAAGATTTTCAGATATGATGATAAGCGAGTATTAAGTTTTGAAACTTGTAAGTCATTTTCTCAAAACATTCACTGAATGTAAGAACATCTTCTTGTGTTTAGAATCTAAAATAAAATAGCATCAAGTTTTGAGGCTGCAGAGTAAAATGTGTTAGCCAAGAAATGCTGCCCAGCTCCATCCCATGGTGCATGTTTTGGGCATTTTGGTTATTCCTTCTGCCCAGCATCATTGTGTAAATGAAAGTGATCACCTTCTATAATGGATAATAGGTTAGGAGGAAAATGGACAGTGAGCCAGCCTGGGCTATAGCAGTGGATTAAAAGAACCTGTCAAAGTCTGGAGGTGTCCTGGACTGAGTGAAGATGCTGCATGAGAAAGTCACAGATACAGCAGTTAGGAAAAAACATGGCTCTTGTTGGCACAGGGCAGAGAGCTAGCCCCCAGGAGCAAGCGTGCTTCTAGGCATAGGAGGCCTGCATCAGCTAAGAGCATCTCATTTCTTCAGTGATTGGAATTAGTTAGAAAAGCTAGAAGTAGAAGCCAAATGATGGGGCTTCCCTGGTAGCTCAGATGGTAAAGAATCTGCCTACAATGCAGGAGAGCCAAGTTTGATCCCTGAGTCATGAAGAACCCCTGGAGAAGGGAATGGCAACCCATTCCAGTATTCTTGCCTGGAGAATTCCATGGACAGAGGAACCTGGTGGGCTGCTAGTCTGTGGAGTCACAAAAAGTCGGACACAACTGAGCAACTAACTCATCACATCATCATTGGAAGCCAAATGGTAATGCAAAACCTGAAGGACCTCTCATCCAGTGAAAGTAAAAGAAATGAAAGTGAAAGTCGCTAAGTCATGTCTGACTCTTTGTGACTTCATGGACTATCCAGTCCATGGAATTCTCTAGGCCAGAAGACTGGAGCCTTTCCCTTCTCCAGGGGATCTTCCCAACCCAGGGATTGAACCCGGATCTCCCGCGTTGCAGGCGGATTCTTTACCAGCTGAGCCACAAGGGAAGCCCTGTCATCCAGAGAGGCCCCCAAAGTCCCGGGTTTGGCTTCCTAGTATTTACTGAGCACCTACTATCTGTCAGACTCTTTTCTAAGTGCTCTGCCCACACTATATTATTCTCTTTTTACATCAGGTACGATAGACAGTAGATAATATCCAGTGTTCCCATTTTCAGGTTAAAAAATGAGGATGCAGAGGGTTAAGTAGCATGCCCAGGGGCTCACAGCTAGTGAATCAGGAGCTGGTTTCAGCCAAGGACATCTGACTTGGGAACCTTCTTCACAATTATGCGATGCTGCCTCCTACATAATTAGCTGGTTTCTGGGGTTCCACTTTGGAAGGGTACAGAAGAAGTCTGGGGTCAAGGGCTGCATCTGACTTCCTTAGCATCCAACATTTCTAAGGATCCTCTACGGAATCAATTCATCCACTAAAAGTATAGACTCCTGGGGAAGCCAGTTTCCACTTTAGGAGATTAGAATTCAGCAGGTCTGCCATGAGGTCTGCAAATCTGCAGCAGTCTGCAGGTCTTTCGGAGCTTCAGCCCAGGTCCCCTGCTCTGAGCAGGGCTGTGATTCTGTTGCCCAAGCGGTCATTGTGCCCTGATGGAGATTCTGGCCCCAAAGTCACACACCAGTGGACTCTTCCAGTTTTACTCTGGGAAACTGAACAGAGTCCAGCTGTTTATAGAAGCACCACCCACGTGGGGAAATGAACATAATACAGCTTGTGAAAGGAAGACCACATTGATTTTTGGCCACTGAATCTCAAAGTCAGGTGGAAATTTCAGTTGAAGTTTCAAATGATGAAGACTCAAAGAGGAGTTAGTCATGACTCAGAGCAAGCAGAGTCTATACACGACCACAGTTGCTCTCACTTAAAGCTAATAAGATAACTGCTATCCTTGACCTTCTTCCCAAGCCCTTCCATTTGTGTGCCTCTCCAAACTCATCACTCTGCCCTCTACATGCTTAGTGAATTAGAGTTGTCCCTTGCGTCTTCTACTTGAAGCTTGTGTCTAGGATAATCCATTTCATTTTCCCCTATGAAAGAAATAAAAAATACAAATAAGAGATATTGACTTGATAGAAAATGACTTCCCTAGTGGTTCAGTGGTTAAGACACTGCGCTTCCACTGCAGGGGGCACAGGTTCGATCCCTGGTCTGGGAACTAAGATCCACATGCCATGCAGTGCAACCTAAATAAATAAAAATACTTTTTTAAAAAAAGAAAAAGACTTTGAAGAACTGTTAAATATCTGGTGCTGTCAAGAGGGTGGTAAGAATTTCAACATTTTGTAAAAGTAACTGGTGTAAATTAAAACTTCATGTACCTGTTGATACTGCAAAAGACATTTCCATTTGGGGACTCCATCAATAAAAATAAAAGCAAGGGTGATTAGTGCAGTATTGTTTGCAATGGGAAAACTCTAAACAGACTAAATCAGTAGATATTGGTTGAGCAGAACTGGAGCCCTCGCGCTGTGGAATAGCATGCAAGAATCTGGAAAACTAGTTCACGTCCATATGCACCAGTCTGGAGGGAAGTCCATAAGATAGTGTTAAGTGACGAATTGCATAAAATTAGGAGAGAAAATTTTATTAAAGAAAAAGAAAATGCTTTGTCCAAGTATAGAGAAAGGCATAGAAAGAGACACACTAAGCATTGTAATACAGATTTTTTCAAGTAGGTGAGATTAGGAGGGGTTTGGGGGCAGTTAATAATTTTTTCCTTATGATGGTTGGGAGGTTTCAAGGGCAAATTTTACTTTTGCGATTAAAAAGAAGAGCCCTGTGGAATCCCAGCTGTGTTCTCCTTAGAGCACGCACATCCTCCCTGTTACAATCCTGCATCCTTGCCTCCCTTCCCCTTAGAACCTGGCTTTCCATTTGGTCACAACATCACCTCTTTCATCCTGGCCCAACCCTAGCCTAACCCGGAGAGGCCACAGCTCAGGTGGGAAAGCTCATTTGGAAATGGGCCATTTCATTCTATGCTTTATTCATTCTGTCTGCTTGTGGATGGTGGGGTGGGTGGGGATGTTGGCTTGGGACCATTGTCCTGCGACCTACAGAGGATGGTCTGTTGCCCTTCCTAGATCTATACTTCATGGTTTCGTGCTGCTTTGTCAAATGTCAAATGTGGGAATGTATCTTTCAGAACAGCCATTTTTCTGACTTCATGGACAAACAAACCGGGTATGTCACCAGGAACCTGCTGGCAACCCCCATCGTGATGGGCAAGGAGGTTCTTGCTGTGTTTATGGCAGTTAACAAAGTAGACGCATCCGAATTTTCCAAACAGGATGAAGAGGTAATGCTAAGCCTGGGCATCCCTTCAGACGCTCAGTAAATTTATTTGTTGTGTAACTGAAAGATGTCACACCTAATTTGTTTTTCTCCGCCATCCGTAGGTCTTTTCCAAATACCTCAGCTTTGTTTCTATCATCCTAAAGCTTCATCACACCAACTACCTGTACAATATTGAATCCCGAAGAAGTCAGGTAAAGAGAAGGTGACAGTGACTACTTCAGCTGAGCTGTTTGACAAAGAGATCCCCCAGAGGCAACAAGCGCAGATCCTCCCCAACCACGCCCTGTGGATCAGACCCCCAAACTTCCGTTCCCAGTGTCCTCTTGTGGTCCCCTCCCCGTCACCTTCCTGCCCCTCTATCTGTAGGCACAACTGCTTGCTTTCTTCAGTCTATGTCCTGGGCAGCTGTGGTTTCTTCCTCTTTGAGGTGGCGATGATAATTACAGTACTTACCCCACGTGGTTGCTGTGACTATTAAATGGTCACTAGATGAATTAGTTCACATAAAGCTCTCAGCAGAGCTGTGTATTCCTGGTACATAGTAAAGATGCTACATTGAGAAGCAAATCGCTCCTCTGTTGCCTCCTTGAGCCAGAGGGATAAAGAACAGCATTGGTAGCCAGGATACCTGAGTTGAACTACTCTGTGGACCTTGGTTTCTTCATCAGTACAATGGTGGGAGGGTGGTTGGGATAGAGGACTTTCAAGGCCCTGGCCCATGCTAACTGTCCAGGGCAGGTAACCTTCGACTAGCTCAGGACACATGGAAGGAGGCAGGTGGCTTTCTTCCACAAGGGCCACCAGTAGCCAGTGGGCCCCCAATACTGGACCCTCTGCCTAGGAACTGTCTCTGCATTTGTGTTAGATTACTTGCCCTTTGGAGCCAAAACATTTTGGACATGGGGATTAGTCATGGCTTTCATAAACACATGGCTTTGCAAAAGGTCTGCTCATCATCCCACCCTGAGACTCTCTGTAGTTTGTTGGACACGTACATATGCAAAAATGGAATTGCATTGTTTGCTCACATGTGTTCCTTTTATTTGATGCATCTCCTGTTTTCTTCTGACTAATGCTCCTCTTCATACTGTATTTTGTTTTGATTGTTTTCTTTGTAATACCTACTTTCAGATTCTTATGTGGTCAGCCAACAAAGTATTTGAAGAGCTCACAGATGTTGAGCGACAGTTTCACAAAGCACTCTACACTGTCAGGACATACCTGAACTGCGAACGATACTCCATTGGGCTGCTGGACATGACCAAGGAGAAGGTCACTGTTTCATATGTTTTGTCTCCCCTACCACCGGCTATAAAATGCACATCACATGAGATGCAACCCATTAAAAAATGGGTATACTATGTGAACTACCGGTATAGATCTTAAAAATCAGTGCCAAGAAAGTATGGTACTTTCATCTTTTATATAAAGTCAACTTAAAAATCATCAATTACATTTTACATGGAAAAGAAGAAGGGAAAGTGTACTTTTTGGAGCAAAAAAGTATCTAGACTTGGCTTTTCCACTTCCTAGCTCTATGTGTCTTCAACAAGTCTTTTTTTCTTTTTTAAAAATTAATTAGTAGACCATATTCTTTTAGAGTATTTTTAGGTTTACAGAAAAAAATGAGCAGGAAGTTCAGAGAGTTTCCATACATATTCTTTTCCTTCCTCTTGCCCTCCCTCCTTCTAACTATGTGTCAGGGTAGGTGCTCTGTATTATTCATTTAATCCACATAATGACTCTGTAATACGCATTTTGTTATTGTCTCCGTCTTACAGATTTAAAAGATTGACTTGTTTACAGTCACAAGTTCATAAACAGCATTACTGAAAAAGAGCTTTAAAATTCCAGAATTATAAATTAACATAAAATATGCAAACCAATGGCACTCAGATATGGTAGGTAACAGGACAGTTTGCTTAATAGTGTTTCAATATATTTGCCTTCAGGAATTCTATGATGAGTGGCCAGTCAAGCTTGGAGAAGTCGAGCCTTACAAAGGTCCAAAGACACCAGATGGCAGAGTGAGTGCAGACGTCTTTCTTGATGGTGTCTGTGCCTGGTTTTAGCGGCTGTGTGTAGAGGAAAGAGCGCTGGCCCAAGAAGGACTGGGCTCTAGTCCTGGGACTTCCCGGAGGACCTTGGAGAAGCAGAAAGCACTGGACAAGGAGTTTGAGGTTCAAGTTTCAGCTCTGCCCCAACCAGCTGGGTTGCCCTTGCCTTCGCTCGTTTAACTTCTCAGTTGTCTTTTCTGTGACGCTAGGGTTTGGTGGATCAGTGCTTCTCCACAAGGAGGGAGCATTAGAGCCTCCTGCATAGTTTTTAAAACACATTGTGCCCAGGCCTTTCTTCTGACATGCTGGACTGGGATCTGCAGACAAAGGTTGGCTTAGATTTACTTTCCCCCTTGATTGCAAGTTTCATAGGAAGCTTGTTCCACCACCATATCCCCAGCATATGGGAAAGGGAAGGCAGGGGACGGAATGTGTAGGTTCTTCATCTGCCCAAAGAAGCAGAGAGACTAGTTCTCAAGTCCCTTCCAGCTTTGACAACGTATTCACAGAATCCTGCTTCTTAGGCACCCACTCAGAGTGCTGGAGGGGGTAAGTGCACTGTACAGCTGGGAAGGGAAAACATTGACGGAGGTTGAGGAATTCCATGATTTGTTCTATGGAAGTATTAGTCCGATATGTCTGGACAATAGAAATCAAAAGAAAACCGAAGATTCTCTAGAAGTTGTTAGGGTGTATTCAACTTTCTAAAATTAGTTCAGCAGTTTTGTTCATATGATAAGTGGCCAATGATATTTCTAGTTTAATTGTAAGCTTGTAATTAGGACATGAGTAGCTTGGTAATTTATGTTATGTGAAGAAATGTGGTTGGGAAATAAAATATTTAAATTAAAAAAAGTTCATTAAGGAAAAATGTCTTCTCTGGGAGGTAAGATTTTTCTCATATTCTCTCTCTTTCCTCTTAGGAAGTCATCTTTTATAAAATCATCGATTACATTTTACATGGAAAAGAAGAGATCAAAGTCATTCCGTGAGTTTTGCCATGAAGCAGCTGCAGGAGTTGCCTTTTAATGTTTGTATTCAGTGCATTTCTTTGCATAGCGATGATTTTTTTTTCTTCTCATCTTCCTCAAGGACACCTCCCACGGACCACTGGACTCTCGTTAGTGGGTTGCCAACATACGTTGCTGAAAATGGATTTGTAAGTTATCAAACAAATTTGAACCTTAAGTAATATTGGATGAAACTCTCATTAGCTAAGAGATAGGAACAATTGCTGGAGAAGGCAATGGCAACCCACTCCAGTACTCTTGCCTGGAAAATCCCATGGACGGAGGAGCCTGGTAGGATGCAGTTCATGGGGTCACAAAGAGTCAGACACGACTGAGTGACTTCACTTTCACTTTTCACTTTCATGCATTGGAGAAGGAAATGGCAACCCACTCCAGTGTTCTTGCCTGGAGAATCCCAGGGACGGCGGGGCCTGGTGGGCTGCCGTCTATGGGGTCGCACAGAGTTGGACACGACTGAAGCAACTTAGCAGCAGATTGCAAAGGCAAGAACGCACCAGGTAAGGCTAAGATGGCCACTTTGGCACAGGACACAGGAAAGAAGAATCTTGGTAGTTGGAATGTATGTGAACTAGAAACTCCTCGACTCCGCAAGAAAATATTTAGTCAACACAAGAAAGACAGATCCATCTCCCAGCCTCTTATTCTGCAGCCACACAAAGTTCAGACATCCTGGTAGCTCACGACTATGATTCATGCTGGGTTTAATTTGACCTTAAATATAGTTCCCCTTGGTCACGACTTTTGAAACTCAGAAAATTACTGACAAAAGAAAAAATATATAAGAAGAGGACTTTGCCATTGATTGCAATGCAAAATGCATTGAGTTGATAGTGGAGGTGAAGATTTTTGCCCTGGTCTCTCATGTGGGGCGGGGGGTGTGGTGGGAGGGAAGCATAGGCCAGGTCTGGCTGAGAGAGGTCAGGGGTGGGAAGACAACAAACAAGAGGTCTCTGTGGGTCGCATAGGCCTCAAGGTCAGGGGCCCAGTAGCTTCCCACTTGGCCCTGACCATGCTCTCCTTCCTTTTCATGGCTGACTTCTCTCCCTAGTTGGGCTTCACCATCTGTGTCATTTTTTTGGCATCAAGATACCTCCCTGCGAGAATGTTCCCTGTTTTTTACGTTTCTTTATATTGGCATCTTTCCTTTCCCCCTTCAAACTCAAGTTTCCAAAAAAATATTTTTATAGCATGTATTTGCATGGTTGTTTTTTCTTTAGTGTTGTCATTGTGTTCATGCATCTTCATTATTTAGTAAATGAGCATGTGAATTACAGTGACTTAGGGGTCACAGGGGAAGTGAAACAAAATTTAGGTTGTTTAATGTTTTTTCTTTTACTGTGACAAATTTGCCTCTGCTTAGTGTGAATATTTCTGGATTCAGAATGGTGACAGAGTAAGGAAAATTCTATTGTGACTGCAAGGTAATCTTTCTATGTAGTGATGCTTTACCCTAGGGTTCCAGGGAGGATGCTTAATTCTGGGCTTGTCGGTTACAGGCCAAAGTGGCCTCACCAAGTGACATGATCTCTTAGTGCAGAGACATGTTGAAGGGGAAGAAAAGAAAAAGGAGAGACAATTTTATGTCTTTTAAGAGTAAACAGCAATATATACTAAGAAATATTATGAAATAATTGAAAAAAGTTTTTTTTTTTTTGCTGAACCACACGGCTTGCCTGGATCTTAGTTCCTGATCAGAAACTGAACCTGATCCCCGACAGTGAAAGTGTGGAGTCCTAACCACTGGACCACCAGGGAATTCCTATTTTTTTTTTTATATATAACTGAACTATTTTTAAATGTCATTCTTGACATGGTGGTACTGACCAAAGTATTCCAATTCATTCCTAACTGAATCCACAGATACCACAATTTTTCAGCCTCACTGAAATAGCCAAGTAGCTTGGCCCTTGGCTTCTGTCCTTTGGTTTCCTGGCAGCCCATCTATCAAGCTCCATTTGGGGTTTTTATCCAGTTTGATATTCCCAAAGTTGCCACAGGTGGTATAAAGGAATTTATGCACCACTTAAAATTTTTTTTATTGGAGTATAGTTGATTTACAATGTATTTGTTAGTCTCTGCCAGACAGCAAAGTGAATCAGCTATACTTGTACATGCGTCCATTCTTTTTTGGATTCTTTTCCCATATAGGTCATTACAGAGTATTTGAGTAGAGCTCCCTGTGCTATACAGAGGGTCCCTGGTGCCTATTTTATATATGTGTGCTCAGGTGCTCTGTCATGTCTGACTGCCATCCAACAGACTGTAGCCTGCCAGGCTCCTCTGTCCATGGAATTTTCCAGGCAAGAATACTAGGGTGGGTTGCCATCCCTCTTTCAGGGGATCTTCCCAACCCAGGGATGGAACCCACATCTCTTGCAAATCCTGCATTAGCCGGCAGGTTCTTTACCACGGTGCCACCCGGGAAGCCCTATTTTATACATAGTAGAGTGTACATGTTAATCCCAACCTCCCAATTTATCTCCACCCCATAACCATAAATTTGTTTTTTACATCTGTGACTCTATTTCTATTTTGTAAATAAGTTCATTTGTACTGTTTAGATTCCACATATCAGCAATATCATGTGATACTTGTCTTTTTCTGTCTTATTTCACTTTTATAATTTCCTGGTCCATCCGTGTTGCTGCAAGTGGCATTTTTATTTTGCCCCACTTTTTAAGCACTTCTTCTCTCCTAGATGTTTCCCAGGTAAAGATTTTATTGTCCAAAAATCAATTTGGAGAAAACTAATGCACCAAAGTTTAATCCTACACAAGCTTTTGACACCTAAGTCATGAGCACTCTTTCAGGAGTGCAAAATTATATCAGTTAAGCACTTAACTTGCAGCTTGCAAAGATGGAAACTTCCAAGTTACAGATGCTCTGACTTTGATGAGGATATTTAACCACAAGCCTGATAGTTATCCAAAGAATCCTCTTTGTTGGAAGAAAAAAGTTTATAATAATAAGTTTGTCATCCCTGATGACTTCAATAAAAGGAGGAAAAATTAGAACATGAGAGAAAAGATCTTCCCAAATACAGAACTTCAGGGACTCATGAGAAATCCAAAGTATTAACTCCCAGAATGTTCATCAAGTAGCTAGAAATAGTGATGAGAGAAAACAAGGATGGGAAAATTAGTCTCAGTTTTTTCTAGTTGTTTTAACTGAAAGAATAAACCTAAAGCTAATTAGATGGAATTAATTTAATTCCTTCCCATTAAAATTGCAGTATTTTTAGGGTAAAATCATTGAGATTAAAAAGCAGATCAATTGAAAATTTGGGAGAAATAATAAACAAATGGGGGAGAAGGCAATGGCACCCCACTCCAGTACTTTTGCCTGGAAAATCTCATGGACAGAGGAGCCTGGTAGGCTGCAGTCCATGGAGTCACACAGAGTCGGACATGGCTGAGCGACTTCACTTTCACTTTTCACTTTCATGCATTGGAGAAGGAAATGGCAACCCATTCCAGTGTTCTTGCCTGGAGAATCCCATGGATGGAGAAGCCTGGTAGGCTGCAGTCCATGGGGTCGCACAGAGTCGGACACAACTGAAGCGACTTAGCAGCAGCAGCAGCAGCACAACAAAAGCCAACTCATTGAATGATTCATTTGCCAAGTCATCAATTTGCCATGTAACCAATTTGCCAGAATCAATTCCAAAAGCTGTGGAGGATTTTCTTCCCCCAGGTTTTGTTTCTATCACAGATTCACTGCATTTGCTTTACTGCTGCCTTTCACCTCTCAGCTCCTACCCTCAGCCCCACCCCTGATGTTATCCTTTCTGCTGGCAGCCCAAGACTGATGGCAAACTCGTGTAAATCTAGTGTAAGGCTGCTGCTGTTGCTGCTAAGTCACTTCAGTTGCGTCCGACTCTGTGCGACCCCATAGACGGCAGCCCACCACTCCCCCATCCCGGGATTCTCCAGGCATGAATACTGGAGTGGGTTGCCATTTCCTTCTCCAATGCATGAAAGTGAAAAGTGAAAGGGAAGTCGCTCAGTTGTGTCCGACTCTTAGCGACCCCATGGACTGCAGCTTACCAGGCTCCTCCGCCCATGGGATTTTCCAGGCAAAGTACTGGAGTGGGGTGCCATCGCCTTCTCCGCTAGTGTAAGGCATTTCTCATCAAATCACTCATTAGACAAGTTAGCATTCCCAAAATGATTTTCAGAGAACTGACCTTGAGCCATTTTGGGAGACTCCAGAATTTGGGTGAACATACATCCCAGTTTGTATGGGACAACCTCCCTTTACAGTGCTGTCCTTGTGAGTTTTTAAGTCTTTCCTTTCACTCCCAGATGTGTCACCCTCTGCTATATATTTCAAAAGGCAGGATCTGTTAAAAACATAACTTCTGTGTATAGAACAGGATTTCTCAAACTTGTGGACTCTACTAACATTGTGGGCTAGTTCTTTGCAGTGAGGAGCTGTCCTTTACACTGTAGGGGTTTTAGCAGCCTCCCTGCCCATTAGATGCTAGTAGCACCACCCTGCCTGTGAGAATCCAAATGTCTCAGAAGTTGCTAAATGTCCTCAGGAGGATAATATACCCCTGACTGAGAAGCACTGGTCTAGAGGATGATATCAAACATTTCAGCAGACCCAGCCAGAGCAGCGCCATTCCTGGGGGCCACTTGTGGGTGATATGACGGTGGGTTCTAGTAAAGAGAGCAAACGGCCATGACTCAGGATCCCTGGGTGCCATGACTCAGTCCGGCTTTGGGCAAATCCCATTGCAAATCCTTGACCTTGGGCAAATCCCTTGATGTGTCTGGGTTTTAACATCATCATCTGTAATAAGAGGTTGTTGACTTATTTAAGAAATGAAACACTAAAAAATCTTTAATAATAATAAAAATGATCTGGAGTTTTAATTGTAATTATGATGTTCCTCCAAATTGCTTGAAACTTTTCCATTTAGCTTTTCAAACTTTTCCCTTGATTTTTTTTTCACAACCCCTTGTAATAAAGGCAGGCTTTTGGATGAACTATCCCTTCAGTTGGACCTTGCTGAATTTAGGGAACACGTGCCCACAGAGTTCTCATTAGTAAATCCCAGCTCTGAATGAGAAACATTAGACTTCAGTTGAGTGACTTTTTAGAGTTAAAAACATTAGAAAATGAAAAGTAGTTTCTAGAATTACATTTGTAGAATTGAAGCAAGAAATGCAGGATCAAACCAAGCTAGAATCCAAATGATCTGTAAACTTAGAGAAATGGGGAGGGTAGAGACGATTTTTGAATATTTGAATACTGAGTTAAAAAAAAAGCTTGGCCTCAAGGACCTTGATCCATCTATAGATATTCTCTAAAGGCCAAAAAGCCTGGACCAAAATAGATACTGCTGACGGTAAGGTCAGAAAAGAGAATTAAGCTGCTTTTTGTCTCTTTGACACCCATGTGAAGGATGCTCAGCCAATCAATTCATGTTTTTTTATTCAGATTCAATCATAAAATTAATGGATAGCACAAGTGATTCCTTAAATTCTTAGGCTGAAATACTAACAAAAACTTTGAAAGCTGGTCACATTTGCTTCGTAAGAGTTGTCGGGTAAAGAATCCTCCCGCAATGCAGGAGACACAGGAGATGAAGGTTCAGTCCCTGGGTCAGGAAGATTCCCTGGAGAAGGAAATGACACTAGTATTCTTGCCTGGAAAATTCTATGGACAGAAGAGGTTGGAGGGCTACAGTCCATGGAGTTGCACAGTTGGACATGACCGAGTGACTAAGCACAGCACATTTGCTTTCTAAGGGTAAAGGGGAAAAAAATAGTTGATGTGGCTCAGCCACTCCCAAACAGCACTTCCGTTGGGTGGAGGGGCCGGCAGAGTTAGTACCATAGAGGGAGAAGCTGGCTCCTACCTTCCATTTTCAGGAGTTTGGTGAGCAACTTGTTAATCCCAGGTCAGTTTGAAATCCCCCATGGTGGGTGTATTTACACCATGGAAATTGGCGAATGATGCCAATTAGGGCTCCCCACTCCCAACACCAGGAGAGGTGATTCCAACAGCACCCTCACTGGAGAGCTCAGTTCTCCTCTTATCCCATGAATTTAAAAAAATCACTTAATGTCTTTGGGCTTCTGTTTCCCACCTGTGGAAAGAAAAGCTTAAACAATTATTAAACTGCCTTCTAACTTTAAAATGCTATGATTTAAAGTATCTAATTTTGGTGAGAAGAAAGATGCTGTCTTTTATTAAGACCCATTTGTGGATTTGACCTGATAGAAGGATAATTCAAAATGAACAAAAATGGAATGACTCCTTGTCCTTATGGATGTGACCAATCGTCTCTGAATTTAGTACTTAAAGCCATGTCTCATAGTGAATATTTACTCTGGTGTACCTAAAAGGCTGTCTGGTTTTTTCCTCCAGCCCTTAACCACCTTCTTCCAACCTGGATCCCACATCAGAAAAGAAAAAAAAAAAGGAAAGAAAATAGAGTCTTCCCAGAATTGCTGCCACACCTGCCAGGCCTTTCTGCTTTAGCTTCCTCCTCTTCTTGGTCTGAGCAGCTAGCTGCTTTGAATTTGGAAGTAGATTCCTTAGAGGCAGGAAGAGTAGGGGGAGCAAAGATGGGGCTAAACGTCATCCAATGTCTTACTTAGCAGAAGAAAAGCCAACAGTTACCCACCCAGGTCCTCTGGCTCTTTAATCAATCGCAATTGGCGGGAGGCCAGAGGAGGACTTCAGGCAAGGCTTTATTGGCACTCCAGTTGCGGGCAGGAGGGAGCAAAAACAAGAAACAGGTTGCTCCCTGGGTGGGGCGAGCTGGTGCCTTAATTGCGGTGAGGTTAGGGGCGGGTTGGTGGGTTGGGCCAGAGGGTCCGCCCACCCCCTTGGCGGTGCTGTGTGCCGAGGTCAGTGCTTTTGCTCCCCACACCTCAGAAATGGCCATTGGCTTGTGACGTTTTTTGTATCTTACTGTTTACATTTTGCCCCAACTGGGAGTGCATGCAGTTATTTTTAGTCCCTTAGAGTTTCTCTGTATTCTGTTGCTGGAGGAGACGTTTTCTCAGACGTAAGCACTCTGGTTAAGGGCTGGTGCCCATCTGTCTCAACTTCAGTGTGTTGTTAGCTCAGTTGGTCTCGCCAGGCCCAGAGTGAATAATGTGCTTGCGAGCGCTGGAGGCCTAGGGAGGAATCCCTTGCTCCCACGTCCTTTCTCCTTCTGGTCTGTGTCTAATGGCTCTGTTTGCTTTCCAGATCTGCAACATGCTGAACGCCCCGGCGGATGAATACTTCACGTTTCAGGTAACTGCCCTTTGCCACCACCCCCACCCCCGCCAGTGCAGGGAGCAGGGGCGGCACTGCCCCCCACTCCCACCCCCAGAGTCCTCCGGGTGCTCAGGGGTGACCAGGAAGCACGCACAGGGCTTATGTCCTGCTCACCCTGGCTGGCCACCACGTAGCAGGTTCTTCAGGCAAAAAAGAAGGGGGGGAAGAGAAAGGAGGGTGAGACAAGGAGGTAGGGTGTTTGTCACTCTGGCATTGGCGGGTGGGGTGGGTTAGGGGGCCAAAGGAGTGGCAGGAGGGACTGTCACTTCTCCGTTCTCTCCCATCCCTGGTCGTCTAGTGGTCTGGGCACAGCACAGGTGCTCAGTAAATGGTCTCCGCCTGAGTGATTGGCTGAAAACATCGTACCACCTGGATTCAGCCCTCTACAGGTTTCTCACACCCTTTCTGGCGGCTTATCACCACCGTTAGGAGGAAAAGAAGCTTCCTGTTGGGTTCTTGGGGGCTCCCCATGCTGTCAGACTTTTGGTTTTAATTTTTCCGCCTCCAACATCCAGAGATGCCCATCCCTACCTGTCCCCTCTCTCACCCCCTCCCCACCTGACCACTGGGACAACCTGGCTTTTGGCCCCACAGCCTCTCCTTTTCTTTTAGCCCCTGCTGTTCTGTGTCCTGTTTTAACAAGCGTGTCCGGTTGGAGACCTGTCTAGTTGGGAATAGAGACAGCCTTCCCAGTGGGGATCACTAGCGGCTGTCTTCCTATCTACACAGACTCACCCACAGAGCCCCCTCTCTGCCCACACCAGGGTGAAGGCGACCTGGGGTGGGGGGCAGAGGCTGAGGGGTGTTTCCTCAGCAGCAAAAGTGTCCAGGCAGGAAGAACCTGTGGCCACTTGCTCAGTTTCAGGGCGGGTTTCCCTCTGTTCTCCCCGCTCATCCTTCTGCTTGATGACATGGAACATGTAGACACCATACTCAGGCCACCATGCCGTTGTGAAAGAGTTAGCAGGGCCGAAGAGGATTCCTAGGACCCATGGTGCTGGTTGGAGGAGTCTGGCGCCTCCCAGGAGCTGGCCTGTGTTAGTATCCCAGGGCCAGGAAGTGGAGCCTCCACCCTAACAGTGGATTTCTGAGCCCAGCAGACATTGGACGGTCATCCTTCCCACAATCAGAGGCCTGAGAAGTGTGTTTTCACAGGCACTCCACTGATGTTTTTTGTGGGAGCTGGGAGATTCCTATGGGCTGGAGGTTTACCCTAGGTGAGTGCCCAGCCTCCTCTGAACCATCAGAGCCCTTGTTCTGGCTCCTTCCTCCTGGCAGTCCAAGGCCTGAGTGTGACCACACTGTGCCCAGCCCTGGCCCCTCTGTTTATGGTAATTGCATGCCAGGAAAGGGTGCACAGGCAGGAAGAAGGGGACATGGACTCCTTAAGGTGTCTGAACCTTAAGCAGTCATTGTCTGGACAGGGAGGGCAGTAGAACCAAGCTGCATTCTGAGGTGTGAGGGCCTGTGCTTTCTGGGGGCTTTGTGTGGCTTCCATGGGAGCAGCCATACAAGGGCTCTGATGGTTCAGAGGAAGTTGAGCACTCACCTGGGGTAAACCTCCAGCCCATAGGAATCTCCCAGTTCCCCAAGAAACATCAGTGGAGTGCCCATGAAAACATGCTTCTTGGGACTCTGACTGTGGGAAGGATGACCGTCCAATGTCTGCTGGGCTCAGAAATCCACTGCTAGGGCGGAGGCTCCACTTCCAGGCCCTGGGATACTAACATAGGCCAGTTCCTGGGAGGCGCCAGACTCCTCCAACCAGCACCATGGGTCCTAGGAATCCCCTTCAGCCCTGCAAACTATTTTAGAACTGCACTGTGGCTGGAGACACTCCCACCCAGCCCTCCATCCATCCAGCCCTCCATCCTTGGACTGGGGTCAGGACTGCATCTTGGGGTGCTCTCAGCCTCCCTCTCCATTTCCCCTTTTTGCATCATCCCAAAGATCAGACTCAGGAAAGGGCGCCCCTTCTCCCCAAGCCTCCACCGTACCCGGCCTCCCCTTCTCTCTCCATCTGCTCACACCCACCTCCATCCTCACTGGTCCCTCTTGCACCTGAGAAGTGTAATGGAAAAACCAATGATTCAAAGTGAACTATGGTCGGAGCAAACCTGAAAAGGCAGTGGTTCTCAAACTATGTTCCTTGGTGGCATGATGTATTAGCTTCCTGTTGCTGCCATAACAATGACTACTCAGTGACTTAAAGTGACACAACTGAGTTATCTTACAGTTCTGGAGTCAGAGGTCTAATATGGGTCACACTGGGCAAAATTCAAGGTATTGGCAGGACTGACTTCCTTTCTAAAGGATCTGGGGGAGAACCTGCCTCCTTGTCTTTCCCAGGGGCTAGAGGCAGCCTTGGCTTGTGGTGCCTTCCGCTTTCAAAACTAGCATCGCATTGGCCTGACCTTGCCCCTGATGTTGTATGTCCTTCTCTGATTTTTGACCCTGACTCTTTTCTACTTGTAAGGATCCTTGTGATTACATTGTGTCTACCTGGAAAATCCAGGATAATTTCCCTATTTTAAGATCAGCTGACTAATAATCTTAACTCCATCTGCTGGTTTAATACTCCTTCCACATAAAGTAACTTGTTCACAGATTCCAGGCATTGACAAGTAGACATCTTTGAGGTGTTCCTTGAAGTGAAGTAGGGACTTCTTCCTTTCATATCAATTAAAGTGATCCCAATTCACAGAAGAAAAAGTATATAGAATATTCTCAGTCTTAAGTTTTTGTCCTACTTTTCAAGTGTTAAGTTCCTCCTATCATTTTTCTGTGAACAAGCTCCAATTTAATAGCAAAACACATGAACGTGAACAGGTAATGAATACGGACTGAAAAACAGAGGCAGTAAAACGTATTTTGGAAGCTTTTAAAAATATATGTACACCCAGGTACTTATGGGTGTGAGGTTATTTTGCACACAGGTAACAACACTTTCTGTTATTGACTTTGTCTCTGATCTGTGTGAGGGTGTAAGTATATAAATGTTTCATAGTGTTTTCCCAAACTGAAAATTTTGAGAACGACTGTGCACTACTTTTTCCCCCCAGAGCTTCGACCATTAGGAAGCATGAATTGAGGCTTGGTTTCTTTGCTTCTCATTCCAAGCATAAAGAATTGGAGAAGGAAATGGCAACCCACTCCAGTACTCTTGTCTGGAGAATCCTAGGGACAGAGGAGCCTGGTGGGCTGCCATCTATGGGGTCGCACAGAGTTGGACACGACTGAAGCGACTTAGCAGCAGCAACAGCATAAAGAGGAGCTCTTCAACTAATAAGCAGTTGTTTATTGAGCATCCCTTATATGCCCAGCACTGTCCCATTACTTAGGTAGAATTCAACAGTTTATGGAACTGCTCTTTGGTTAGAAAATAGCCTCAGAGACAAAAGCCAACAGTTCAAAGCATTTGGAAAGTACCTAAGTTGTGTGATCCAGGCTAAAAGTGCTGATGGAATTCTGAAAAAGGAAAGTTCCATGTGAGTGAAAAGCTAGAGAAGCCTCCCTGGGAGAGGCGAGACTTAACCTCCATCTCTGAGGATGAGTAAACAAGCTGAGAGCAGGCAGAAGGAGGAGCAGTGTGGTGTGCTGGGGACTTGGCTGTCTTTGCAATGGCTTTCAAACTTCTGAGGACTTCAGAATCACCTGGGAAGCTTATTTAAGACACACTCCCGGAGATTTATGAAACTGGCTAAAAAAGAAAGATCTGTTGCCCTTGATTCTTGGCGGACACTTTGAGAAGCACTCCTGAACTTCTGTGTGTGCATCCCCTAACAAACCGTTATCTCGAGGTTGGGGACTGTGACTTCTTCATCTCTGCACCTCAGCAGCTAACCCAGGTCCTGAAACATCATGGGACTTGACAGACATTTACTAAATGGAACCACACCACAGGACAAAGGACGATCTTGGTGGATCAGTCAGGAAAACAGAAACCACATTAGGTGTTTCAACAGAGTTTAAGGAATTAGCTAGATAGGTATTGGAGGACAGAAAAAGTGAACAGGGAGCACTGAGGTAATAGAGGTAAATGCTTCCCATCCTAGGGCTGGGAAGGGGATTGAAGAGAAGAGGGTAGGGTTGTCACAATACAGACACTTGGTCCTAGGATACTTAGTCAAATGTACAAGAGTGCTTTTATGACTGCATAGTTCTAGCCACGTTCTGTCACAGCATAGGAATTGTGCATCGAACACCCCCAAATTATTCTTTATCTAAATTGAAAGCAACCTAAGTGGGGGATAGCAAGGGGATGGCTATAATGGGGTAGTGCAAGTGGATTAATTCTTGGATTAATTCTCTCAATTCCAGGGACGTTGTACATAGCTACATATATGATGAATTTGCATAAAAACAGCCCTCCACACCCCCACACATGCACAAACACATACAAATCTGGTTAAACCTGGTTAAGCTCCATGGGTCATACCAATCTGTGTTCCCTGGTTTTGCTAGTGTACCATAGTGGCACAAGATGATACTGTGAAGAAAACTGGGTGAAGGGCACATGGATTCTCTGTACATTTCTCTTGCCACATCCTGTGAATATACAGTAATTTCAAACTAAAAAGCTGAAAAATAACCTGTGTCTTTTTTGTTTGTAGAAAGGACCTGTAGATGAAACTGGCTGGGTCATTAAAAATGTCTTGTCCCTGCCTATTGTCAACAAAAAGGAAGACATCGTGGGCGTAGCTACATTTTACAACAGGAAGGATGGAAAGCCTTTTGATGAATATGATGAGCACATCGCTGAGGTGAGTGCAATTATAAAATAATGGAGGGAGATGAAATTCATGAATAGAGGACGCATAATTGTTGTTCTGGAAAGATGTTTCCAAAGTGTAATTAAGATGTGAGTCACACACGCTTGCCGTCAATATGTTGTTATTGTGTCATTTGTTTCCTGATCTCCATAAAACTGCACTGTTTTCTACCAAAGTGTGAATGTTTGACTTAATCAAAATTCTTTCCAGTACTAGGAAATTGGGGAAAAGGTTTCTCTCTCTTTTTCTCCCCACTCCCTTTTTTCCCCCTCTCCTCCTTGCTGTCACCCCCAGCCCTCTCTGATTCAAGTCATTCTTTATCTGATTGGATTTGGGTCATCCTCTCCTCTAATAAAGTATCCATGGTGCATGAAGCACTTCGAAAACGAGGGCTTAGCCAATTTTATTGTCTGGTGCTGACTATTAGTATTTTTTTCTTAGATTAAAACAAGAAACTGGGTTTTTGATGGGGGAAGAGCCATTGCTGGATAGGAAAGCATGCAGACTGTTGCCTCCAAATCAATTTTCCTTTAATTTTAGAGAATTGAATCACATTTTATCAATTTCAGACTCTCACACAGTTTCTTGGCTGGTCTCTCTTAAATACTGACACCTATGAGAAAATGAATAAGCTGGAGAACAGAAAGGACATAGCCCAGGAAATGCTCATGAACCACACCAAGGCTACACCTGATGAGATCAAGTCTATTTTGGTAAGTGAGGATCAGTCCTACGGAGATTAGATGCTGTTTAACCATGGCTTCTGGATCTCACCGGAGTACCCAGAGGTCTGACAGCGGAAAATAAGTTTAGTCCTGGGCTGAGGAAGGGGAGACAGAGAAGGAGGGGTCAGGGAGAATTTGGGTGGTTCATAGTACACAGACCCTTACTGAATGTCCAGACTGCTTAGTTGGAACAGCTTTTTGTTTAAAATAGCTCTGTAGAAGCTGGAATAGTTAGGTCTAGATTGGACTGTTAGCACAGAAAAAAATATTTCCATGGAGGGAACCGTCAGCTGTTGGCCATGTAATACTCTATAACAATCGTAACCTCTCAGTTGTATATGACAATAAGCATCTATTTCTCATGCATTTATGGGTTGACCAGGCTTCAACTGATTTTGGTTGGGCTGTGAGCTGTGCATCTGGTTGGCTCTCTGCATCTGTCATCCTTGATCATCATACCTACCTGGTAGATGTTCTTCTCATGATGATGACAAGTGGCAGACCGCAAGCCCAGCTGTGCAAGCTCATTTCAAGTCTTCCCTCATATCACATTCACTAAAATTTTCAGTGTACAAACATGACCAAATCAACATCATGGATGATTGGGGAGCCAGTAGGTATTTGCTAGAAGTGTTCTAATCACCACCAAATGAAGGGGAAATATCACACACCCATGATCTCTATTCCTTTATTTCCCTAGCTTTCAGAGAATGTGTGATATAGTTTTCCTGGGGTGTTTTTGTTTGTTTTTGCTGGGTGGTTTGAGATGTAAAAGAAATTTGAGAATTTGATATGTTGAAGATGAAAATGTCTGGGGAAATACAGGGAAATTGCTATAAACTAATAGAAAAACAGATGTAAGCCACTCATTTTTCTCGCCTACGTGTGAACTATCAATGTCTCCTTCCTCTCTCTCTTTGAGACAGCTGCTGTTACATTTTGGAGGATAAGAAAGAGTAATTGTGTTTTAGAGAAAATTCTACATAATCCAGTGCTATAGACCTTTGTATGGCACTTTGTCATGGGACTCATTAGAGCATGCTTTATTTTAACTGATTTTAAGAGTAAAGGAATCACATAGAGATCAACTTTATAGGAATTTCACACTTCCTTTGCTTTTACATTTTAGAAATTTAAAGAGAAGTTAAATATAGATGTAATTGAAGACTGTGAAGAAAAACAGCTTGTCACAATTTTGGTAAGTGTTTTACTTCTATCCTTAATGCCTTTTAAATAAAATATGGTTCCCTGCTTTTCTTCCTCTTTGTCCCCCACAGTGCAATCCACAAAGGTAAATTAGAGTCACAGCTAATCTAGACCACTGCACAAGAGAGTTCAGGCACAGACTCTGGGGGATAGCATGGCCTGGTTTATTTGAATAGCTTTGGATTACACCATGGCCACCCTTGAAGATGTGGCAGAGTTACAGACAGACCCTTACAGGCACCGTTGTCATTTCTGCCATCTCTAGCTTCTCTTCTGGATCCTGGAGGAATTATTTCTTTCCTATTGTTGCCATTGGGTCACGCCTATTATGTCTAGTTGAAATAACTTCTCTTCCAGTCACTAATCCTGTATTTTGTATCTACTATTTAAACTCACCCAAATTTTCTTCAGTCAACTGTTAAACCCATGAGGTAAGTTTTTAATTTCAGAGCTTCTCTTGTTCAGTTCTAGGATGTATATTTAACTTTTTTTTTTTTTTTTTTAAGATTTCAACTCTATACTGAAACTTTGTCATTTTATCGACTTTCTCTCTCTTTTCGTCAATCTTCTTAAATTTATTCATCGTAGTGATTTTAAATTCTCAATACCTAAATCACCTATATGTCTGATTCTACTGTCTATATTTACTCTTGAGTTTTACTCATTTGATCATTTTAAGGCATACTTCATAATTTTTTCATTGAGACCCAGACATTGTGGATAAAAGCTTGGAGGGGCTCTGGGTGATGTTATCTTTCTCTTCAGAGGGTTGATTTTCTTCTGGCCAGTGGGGGAGCTGGTTTTAGAGTTCATCAGGGATGGTCTATCTGAGGTTTGCCCTTCCTACTCGGGTAGAATCTTTATTTCTAGAGGGTGGCCCTTCTGGGGTCCCAACTAAAAGCCTGGGATATTTACCAAGGCCCCTAGACCTTTGACTTTCAGAGGCTTGAATACAATCTGTCTGAAATTGAAGTAACGTCACATTTGTTTGCCTCCCTAACTACCCTATCCTGTTTTCCACTGCCCCTTTCCGATCTGCGTTCTTTTTTTCTGAGCTAAGATATACTGAGTATCTTACCTCCCCATCCCCATCTTTCATGAGCTCTGTCTCCCCGTCCTGGCCCTTGGCTGTACCACCACAGAGCCAGTGGCCTTTGACCTCTATGTTTTGACACCTTGCATATTTTCGTGTCACCTGAGGCTCTTTCTCCTTCTCTCACTCTCTTTGACTTAACTGGTGAGCACTTCCCTCTCACATGTAGTCCAGAAGATGACCCTTCCTTCTGCTCATTTGCCCCCAACAAAACTCATCTTCTTTGTAAAACAAAGCTTTAATTGATATTCATGTTAGAAATTTTCTAGTTCTCTGTTTAGAGGAGGGAAGGGCCTTATGATGGAAAAGCAATAAAATGGACAAAGAATCAGTAGCTTTACAACAAAATGGCTTGTTTTGAATATAAGATATGCTCTAAAGCTCATCCTAAATCATTGCTGCATGTAACTTAAACAAACACAGATTTCAGAGGGGTTATCTGAAACTATCTTGGCATAATTTCCAAGTGGAATAAACATATATATGCATCTTTGCAACCCCATGGACTATACAGTCCATGGAATTCTCCAGGCCAGAATATTGGAGTGGGTAGCCTTTCCCTTCTCCAAGGGTTCTTCCCAACCCAGGGATCAAAACCAGGTCTCTCGCATTGCAGGCAGATTCTTTACCAGCTGAGCCACAAGGGAAGCCCAAGAATACTGGAGTGGGTAGCCTATCCCTTCTCCAGCAGATCCTCCCAACCCAGGAATTGAACTGGGGTCTCCTGCATTGCAGGCAGATTCTTTACCAGCTGAGCTATCAGGGAAGCCCAACTCAAGAAACAAACATGTGTTTGAGAGGGGCGCTCGAAACTATCTTGGCATAATTTCCAAGCGGCATACATACATATGCATCTTCACTTACCGTGCTTTTCTCCAGGGATGCGCTTCAATTCTTGGTTCAGGGAAGGCGTGGCCCTCTTTTATAGGTGTAACAGCAGGTGCGTGGGGCTGTGCTGGTAAGGACTGAGGAAGCAGCACTGCAACTTGGGCAGAGGAAGTGGGGAAGGTTGTCCCCCTTCCTCCCCCTGCTTCCTGGGACATTTCAGGTCACTCACAGATGCCCTGTAGCTCCTGTTTACCAGACCATAGAAGACGTAGAGAGAATATCCCAGAGAAGTACCTCATTCACTCCTCCTTGAGTTTTTTTTTTATTCATTCACTAATTATTGAGATGCACTATGATACAAGAAACTGTTAAGTCCCAAGGGCGAAAGATAATGTGGTCTGGTTCTTACCTGGCTCAAGAAACCCCTTGTTTATTAGATGAAAAATACAAGCAATGACACTGCCTTGAATGGACGGGTTCATAGGGCGTGAGCATCAAGGGCCCTGGGGAGGCCGAGGGCCTCACTCTCCTCACAGAAGGTGGTGGAGAATGAGATGAAGGCCATGGCGTGTAGGCCTGAAGGGAACGCGGGAGCTGGGTGGGCAGAGAGTGATGATGCGGGCTTGGAGATGAGAAGGGAAAGCAGGACAGTCCAGGCCAGGGTAGGGGGACACAGCTGGTGTGGCCAGAGCCCCAGCGAGTGGAGGAGGGGAGCAGCCTGTGAGGCCTGGCAGGGAGGTGGGGCAAGACCACACATGGCAGCCTGGCACACTGGGACCCAGGAAGTGACCTGATCAGATGGTCAGGGTCTCTGGAGCAGAGGGAGCGAGCTAGCCTGGATGCAGGAGGCCAGTGGGGCCATGTTACAGTCACATACAGTTACAGAGAGGGTGACTTCTCTCAATCTCTCATGCTCACCGCCTCTCATTCTCAATCTCAGCTGTGGGTTCCATCAAAGAGGAGAAAACCAGCCTTTGGTGCTAGAGTTCCTACTTCTCAGACCAAGCAAAAGCCTTTATTTCTATCAAGCTCTCTGTATCACTGTTGAATGACTGCTGTTCTTCAAAACCTGTGATTTCTGTATTATAGTATTATTACAATGGTTTGCCTATGTCTGCAAATTGGGCCTGGGAGTCATAATTCTGAGAACTTCTTACTTTGTTTCTTGCTAAAAATGCACACTTACACGTTAGTGTGACTGACCCTGTAATGCTTCAAAAAATGTTTTCACATTTGATCTTTACATAATACTCTGAGAACAGCAGGGCAGAGGTGACTTCCAGCAGGGAGGTTCTGTGGCATGGGGCACCCCTCACTGCACCCCACAGTTCTTGGTCTGATTTTTACATGTGCTTATTTTCCATTTCTCCCCACAAGAATGTGCATTTCAGGGAGTAGTGACATTGTTTTATCCATAATGCCTACAACACAAATAGGAACCAATAAATGTCTGTTGGATAATTAAAAATGAACAAAAGGAAAAAAGAGCTCCCATGGGCAAGGAATCTGGGAGGTTCTGGACAGAGAGAAAGTGATGAGAAGGAACAGTGGAGGACGCGAGAGGCCCTGTGAGGAAGGAGCTTTGGGAAGTGCCACTAGGGGCTTCCCTTGTGGCTCAGCTGGTAAAGAATCTGCCTGCAATGTGGGAGACCTGGGTTCAATCCCTGGGTTGGGAAGATCCCCTCAAGAAGGGAAAGGCTACCTACTCCAGTATTCTGGCCTGGAAAATTCCATGGACTGTATAGTCCATGGGCTCACTAAGAGTCAGACATGACTGAGTGACTTTCACTTTCCCTAGGGGTCGTGTGACGAATCCCCTCTAATTGTCTTTGACACATGAAAATAAAATTGGTACTGCTTTTTCATTAAAACAACAAAGACAAAAATGTTACTATTATTATCCGCATTTCACAGATAAGAACACTGATGTAGCTAACCCCAACCCAGAACTGAACACTAGTTTCCTGGCTCAAAACCATTGCTTTGCAGGAGAGAGGTCTCTGCCCAAAGTGACCATCTAAGAGTGGCCTTGGGGAGAAGGGGTTCTTCTTCCTTGGAGAATCGGGAAGACCCTACAAAGAAGGGCAAGGGTGTGAGGGCCAGCTCTGACTTGGGAGTTAGGTGAACAGATACCATAATTGTATTTAAAAGAGCCATATAGCATTTGGTGTTGAAATTTGTACAAATAGAACATGAATCATCCTCTGGACCAAGCCTGAGCTTTCTGAGGGATGTGACCTTAGCACAGTATTGAGGGTTTACTATGGGCTCAGTGAACACCCACGGAACTGAACTGCTCCTGCACGTCCGTCTGCTGGGCCACACAGCAGACTGTGTGCTTTCTTTCTTTCTTTCTTTCTTCTTTCCTCGCCTGCTTCTTTCTTCTTGTGGGGTTGTCTCCACCCTGCCGTCTGTCACATCAGCTGAATACACACCCCTCCAGAATCTCACCTTTCACTATCTGTATTTTTAACCACTTCAGTAAGTGAAGTCCTTAAAGGCAAGACCCACATTTTTGTTTCCCAAGCCATGTCCATGTGACTAGTTCAACTGTTTTTTCATCTGGTCCTAAATCCTGACAAGGGGTGGGTTAAATGAGATGTCTGCGTGTGTTCCAGGACACTGGGGGCATTCATTCATTCATTCAATGAACATTAACCAAGCACCTCTGTGGGACAAGCCCTCAAGTTCTTTTACCGCAGCAGGTAACACACCATGATCCCATCCTTATGGAACCCACAGACTAGTGGGAAAGCATCACTGAACAGGTGAAGAAAATACGATAGAACTGAATCAAGCCATCATTTACTGTTTACTAAATATTTCTAGAAGAGGGAAAAAGAGAAGTTAATCCCATGGACGGAGGAGCCTGGTGGGCTGCAGTCCATGGGGTCGCGAAGAGTCGGACACCACTGAGCGACTTCACTTTCACTTTTCACTTTCCTGCATTGGAGAAGGAAATGGCAACCCACTCCAGTGTTCTTGCCTGGAGAATCCCAGGGACAGGGGAGCCTGGTGGGCTGCCGTCTATGGGGTCGCGCAGAGTCGGACACGACTGAAGTGACTTAGCAGCAGCAGCAGAGTATTGAAAATGGGTTAGGCTGCTGTAATTCAACATTTTATTTTGCATCAGAGAAAGAAAGTAGCCTCTGGGGTCTGCTTTGGAATTGAATGCATCACGTAGAAAGCTTCTCAGGATAGCTGAGCCTCAGTTTAACCATCTGGAAACTGAGGGTCATTGTGCAGATTTGTTGTGAGGATAATAGGGGCGTAACCCAGGACTGGGTATGTAGAGGCTCAGGGAAGTGCATGTGGCATCACTGCATTGTAATTTTGTGTCTGACTAAAGGGATAAAAAAGAATGTAAACTGGAACCTTTGGTCCTGATTTCAACAGAAGGAGGACCTGCCAGACCCACGGACTGCAGACCTGTATGAATTCCGCTTCAGCGACTTGCCCATCACAGAGCACGAACTGATTAAGTGTGGACTTCGGCTGTTTTTTGAAATAAACGTGGTGGAGAAATTCAAAGTACCTGTAGAGGTTAGATGGTATTTAATTTAAAATATGGTGTGATTCTGTGGCAGTTCGCCACTGTGTAAAATTACCTGTGGTTCAAACAGATTCCCTGCAGTGTGGATCTTAAATTATCATTAACTTTGTCAATATATCCGCTTAAACCTTGTAAACAAGGCGATCCTATCTTTTCAGATAAGGTTGTCACAGACCTTCTAACCTTTAGAATTCTGTTCCAAAGTCTGAGTGGCGTTGTCTTCTTCGGCGGCAGGTTCTCACCAGATGGATGTACACGGTGAGGAAGGGGTACCGGGCCGTCACATACCACAACTGGCGACACGGGTTTAACGTGGGGCAGACCATGTTCACTTTGCTGATGGTAGGTGTGGAGCACAGCAGTTGGTGAAACCTCGTGCCTCCCTCCTGAACGTTGTGAGAAGAGATACAGGCTATCACATTAGAGCTGTAATTTTGGAATTCATGGATACAATCCCATAAATCCCCAAATCCTCTGGAGATGATGCCAGGGCATGTGGGTATCCCTGGGCGCTTGACTGGATGATAACTCTGACACTCACGTACTTATGTCTTTCAAGGAAAAAAATTCAGTTACCTGCTAGGTTTGTAACTGCCCAGAATGAGCTACAAGAAATAAAACCAGTTTGGGACTTCCCTGGTGGTTCAGTGGTAAAGACTCCATGCTTCCAATGCAAAGGGTCAAGGTTTGATCCCTGATCAGGGAACTAAGATCCCACATGCCACGCGGTGTGACCAAAAAAAGAAAGCAAGCAAGCTTGCTCTCAAAACACAGCAGACACCCTTCTCCATCAGAGGCAGGCCTCGCTGCACATGCTGCATAATGTATTAATGTAAGTGAAAATATATGTCTATTTTCTTTTAGACAGGAAGACTGAAGAAATACTACACAGACCTTGAAGCCTTTGCCATGCTTGCTGCTGCCTTCTGCCACGACATTGACCACAGAGGCACCAATAATTTGTATCAGATGAAGTAAGTGAACATATGCTGCCGCATCGATAGTTCTGGTGCCCCTACCTCATTTGTAAATGCCTTCACTTTTTCAACTTTATTTCATCAAAGTATTGAATTCATACCTTTAGGTGCATTGATCTTCGACTTGCAGTTGTACACCCTTGGGTGACACCCCCAACTCAAGCTAGAGAACATTTCTTCCTGGGCTCACTACCTCTCATGTTCCCCGTTCTTGTTCCTCCACCAGCTGAGCTTGCATCTTAACATCATCACCACCTTTCCCTCTTGCCTAAGAAAAGAAGTGCAGGCTCTCAGCTCGGACAGATTTGTGTTCACTGAGTTCACAAATTATTTAAACTTTCTAAGCTTTGAGTTCCTCATTGGGAAAATAAGAACTGTAATAATGCTACCTAACACTTAAGGTCACTGTAAAGATTAAATAAGGCTATGCATACAAAGCAGTCAGCTCACAGTTGGTGCTAGGTGGTTAATAATTATCAGGTATTATTATTATTAGTTACTTTGTCATTGGCACTTTCAAAATTGGTCAGCAATGCCATGGCCAACCTAGCTCCTTGATAGTGACATTTAAGAAGCTCTGTCTGCCTTGGCTGCACTATATCCTCATCTCCTACACATAACCCACTACCCACAAGGTACCAGAGGAAGTGAGACATTTTAGAGAGTATGAGCTTTGGAGTCTGGGTTTGTGGGATCCAAACACTTCTTGTTAAGTGATCTTGGGTAAATCACTTAATGTATTCGAGATTCAGTTTCTTAACTGTTAAATGGGTACAATATTGACCTCTCAAAGACTGCTGTGACAATCACATGAAATTGTATGTCTGAAATTACATAGTAGATGCTCAAGAAATTTACTCAATGAATTAAGCAGTGACTTTTCACCTTCAGCAACTCTGCCAATCAGGCTTTGCCCTGAAGTGGGGATTCCCAGTCTGGGTTCAGGCAAGACACATCTTCCTCTAAGAGCTCCAGCCCGTGCTGGCTGTTCCGCATTCCTGAATGCAGGTTTCCTGACAATGACTGAGCTCTCTTCCGCCCTAACTGCTTCAGCCAATTCAGTTTCAAAGGAATGAGTATTTATTGAGCACTTGTGTACTGGGAGACCAGCTGAGAACTTGATACCTATGGCCTTTTTGAATCCTTGTAGCCCTCCCACCTGGGAGTTACTATTGTTCCCCTCTTTTACTGATGAAGAAACAAGTCCCAAACAGTCAAATCTAACTTGCCGTAGATGAAAAGAGAGTAGCCAAATGGGATGTGGCATCTTGTCTCCAGGTTTGCAGAAGAGATGAGACCACATCCCAGACTTCTGCTTTGGCCTGGTGTTGGGAGTCTGCATGGGTTCCATCAGCGATGGGCGAGCTGACCTTCTTCCTTTTCTTTCCGTGAGAGAAACTTTGTAGTTCAAGCAATTAAATCATTTTATGCATTTAACAAATTAGGGTTTTTCTTAAAAAGATTTTTAAAGAGCATATTCTTCTGTTCTAAATCTAAAAATTCTTTTCCAATATGTTACTTTCAACTGTTTCACAGTCATTAGGGGAGAGGGAAGACATGAAAAAAAAAAATCCTCAGATTGCAAGGATTCTGTACTGTGTGATCTTATGTGTCATCTTTAAATAGCTAAAATGACCCTTTTCCTCCTAGGTCCACATCTCCGCTAGCAAGGCTTCACGGCTCTTCCATCTTGGAGAGGCACCACCTGGAGTACAGTAAGACGCTCCTGCAGGATGAGGTACGTGGGTCTCTCTCTCTAGGGCAGCTCACAAGCTCTGGATCAAAGTGCTAACCCACAGAAAATGCTTAGCAAGAAGATCATCCTGAATGCTGGTGGCTGACAGTGTATATACCCTTATTGAAGTCAATTGATAGAAATGACTATATTGCGATAGTTTTTGAACAATCAAATTGGAAGTAGCTGAGATAGAGGAGGAAAGAGCTATGAAAAGTCACAGAATCTCTGTGGGTCTGTAGAGTAAGAATAAAAAGTTTACCTTGGGTATGTATGAATGTAAAAAGAGGAGGCTACACAGCTACTGCTTTTCTTATTCATAGGGCATGTACTGTTAAGGCATTGTCTGGATCTTTGAGACAGTCAGGTGTTGGTAGTTTGGGGGTAGGCATGAAAATCAGGCTGTAAGATCAGACAGCTGCCATCAGAGGCACTGAGTGAGTGAGGGAGATGTCCCATTCAGGAGTGGGTGGGGCATAGGAGAGAAGAGGGGTGGCATCAGGGAACTTTTCACGGGAAGTGGGTTAAGCTTGGCCCTGAATTCATTGTGATTTATACAATATCATGTACTACTAACTTTCGATAAAAAGATTTTTCTTTTTATTGATTTTATTTAAAGAGTACATAGGCTTGTTGGAAAAGTTTTGAATATTATCTAGTTATGCTTGAGAACAAATCTGAGAAGATTCTAACTCAGAATGAATCATTGTTAGATAGAAGGGAACATTCTTCTGTCTGCACAGAGAAATTGTCTAGAATCACACAAACTCATTAGGATAAATAAGCCCTTGGGAGAGTGGAGCTTTTTTCACTTTTGATAATAATTGCTTATTAAAGGCTCAGGAGAAGGGGTACAAGGAAATATGTCCAAGTTTCGAGATAATATTACATTCTTCTAGGTAATCAAAAGCCAAGTGGGAAAAATTTGTAAGGGCAATTAGGCAGAAAAGTGGAAAAAGAAAACAGACATATGGTTTAAATATTTTTAATAGCCTTTGATTGATGCAGCATCCAGACAGGAGGACAGAGACCAACTGCACTGAATTACCGATTTCACAGGGCAGAAGAGGGCAGGCGGTTAAAAACACATCCTGGGCTTCATCTCCCACTTACCAGGCTCCCTGGGGATTGGACCTAGGAATCTGCATTTTTAATAAGAGTTTTCATCACTCTCGTGTGTAGCCAGGACCTGTTCCTGCAGTAGTATCATAAAAAGAATGAGGATATCTGTTCTATGAGAGTTGGAAAAAATAGAATTGAAAGTAGTTCACGAATATGATAGTAATTTGTTATCCACCCAGTTTGTTAAGGGTCTTGCCTTACTGGTTGGGATGGTCTTATGTTTTTGAGTAAGGGTCTTCCATATATCCAGCTGATTACATATACCACAGGCAGGCAGTATCAAAAATAATTTATTTTACATTTACCTACTAATGCAAAATATATTCTAAAACCTTTATAGCCAAATGTTTAAATGCTTAACTATGGAAGGGCTCCTAGTAGCTCATATATTTTTACTTTCTGGGATTTGAGAATTTAAAAGAGTTGTTGTTTCCCATTGTAATTTTTAAATGTTATTTACTCTGCAGTCTGAACTGGTTTTCATGGCTAGATAAAGGCTTACTCTTTTTAAAAAGGAATATCGCATCCTAGTAATCCATTCCACCTTGGCAAGGACCTATCTACAATGCTATTTGACCTGCTAATTGCAGACTTTTAAAGGTTGTAAATAGAGTCACTAGGCAATAAATGCAATCACAGAGCTTTTTATGAGCAGGCAAACTGAATGCTGAAAACATGAAATTTTAACATCAGATGTTCTTTTCACATTTTTGGAAGACAGTACAGTTCTTCTATTTATTTATTGTATAGAGGAAATACTTATATTTAAAACTTTAATTTTTTTTCGTAAGGCAAATCCTTACCTAGCAATTTTGCCATTTTGTAGGCATTACTTATTGTGTTTTGTATGTTATCAGGCTTTATGTCCCAGTAGAGTTGGATTCCCTGCTTTGAGGACAGAACTGTCTGTATTCTAAACTAGTCAGAAATCTACCCTTTAACCTAATGAATAGGGGTTAAAGCCCTTGTTAGCCAAATTTCTCAGAATATAAACTTTAATACTACAATGTACTATCAGAATGACAAAATGTATTATTTAGCATAAATAACAGAATACTTTTATTATTCAGAACATTTCTTCATAAAATTTATAACTTCAGACTTAAATTGAAGAAAGTAGGGAAAACCACTAGACCATTCAGGTATGACCTAAATCAAATCCCTTATGATTATACAGTGGAAGTGAGA
>NW_011494744.1:1248626-1249208 GCF_000754665.1 Bison bison bison | reverse complement strand
TAGACCATTCAGGTATGACCTAAATCAAATCCCTTATGATTATACAGTGGAAGTGAGAAATAGATTTAAGGGCCTAGATCTGATAGATAGAGTGCCTGATGAACTATGGAATGAGATTCGTGACATTGTACAGGAGACAGGGATCAAGACCATCCCCACGGAAAAGAAATGCAAAAAAGCAAAATGGCTGTCTGGGGAGGCCTTACAAATAGCTGTGAAAAGAAGAGAAGCAAAAAGGAAAGGAGAAAAGGAAAGATATAAACATCTGAATGCAGAGTTCCAAAGAAGCAAGAAGAGATACGAAAGCCTTCTTCAGCGATCAATGCAAAGAAATAGAGGAAAACAACAGAATGGGAAAGACTAGAGATCTCTTCAAGAAAATCAGAGATACCAAAGGAACATTTCATGCAAAGATGGGCTCGATAAAGGACAGAAATGGTATGGACCTAACAGAAGCAGAAGATATTAAGAAGAGATGGCAAGAATACACAGAAGAACTGTACAAAAAAGATCTTCACGACCCAGATAATCACGATGGTGTGATCACTGACCTAGAGCCAGACATCCTGGAATGTGAAGTCA
>NW_011494744.1:1246489-1248110 GCF_000754665.1 Bison bison bison | reverse complement strand
GGCAGACCCTTATGGCAGAAAGCAAAGAACTAAAGAGCCTCTTGATGAAAGTGAAAGAGGAGAGTGAAAAAGTTGGCTTAAAGCTCAACATTCAGAAAGCTAAGATCATGGCATCTGGTCCCATCACTTCATGGGAAATAGATGGGGAAACAGTGTCAGACTTTATTTTTGGGGCTCCAAAATCACTGCAGATGGTGACTGCAGCCATGAAATTAAAAGACGCTTACTCCTTGGAAGAAAGGTAATGACCAACCTAGATAGCATATTGAAAAGCAGAGACATTACTTTGCCAACAAAGGTCCATTTAGTCAAGGCTATGGTTTTTCCAGTGGTCATGTATGGATGTGAGAGTTGGACTGTGAAGAAAGCTGAGCGCTAAAGAATTGATGCTTTTGAACTGTGGTGTTGGAGAAGACTCTTGAGAGAGTCCCTTGGACTGCAAGGAGATCCAACCAGTCCATTCTAAAGATCAGTTCTGGGTGTTCATTGGAAGGAATGATGCTAAAGCTGGAACTCCAATACTTTGGCCACCTCACGTGAAGAGTTGATTCATTGGAAAAAGACTCTGATGCTGGGAGGGATTGGGGGCAGGAGGAGAAGGGGACAACAGAGGATGAGATGGCTGGATGGCATCACTGACTTGATGGACATAAGTTTGAGTGAACTCCGGGACATGGTGATGGACAGGGAGGCCTGGCGTGCTGTGATTCATGGGGTGGCACAGAGTCGGACACGACTGAGTGACTGAACTGAACTGAACTTCATGGTAGCTCACTGTGACTATATATGGGCAGGATGGTTAGAAACAATGTTAGAAAAAGGGGATCTCACTATCCAAACTATTTTTTTGTTGTTGTTAGAGTTATCTATTTGAGTTTATTGAAGTGTAATGTTTGTACAATAAGCATCCCTTTAATGTGTTATTCATACAAATTCTATGAATTCTGTCCCTACACTTGGATAGATTTTACCCCACCACACTCAGGACACAGAAAGAACACTTCAGTCATCTCCTTTGGGATGACAAAGGAGACTGTTCCTGGGAGTCTATCGCTGGATACAGAACACTTCAGTTCTGTAGTAGTCTATGCCTCTCTCCCTTCCCAGCCCAAAGCAAGCAATGAAATGTTTTTAGTCTCTACAGATTCGTTTGAATCTTCTAGATTTTTATATAAATGCAGTCATCCAGTAATTACTCTTTTGTGGTGACGACTTTCATTCAGAACAATAATTTTGTGATTTGTTCATTTTGAGCGAATGAGCCAGCAGTGATTCATTACTTTTCACTGCTGAGCGGCCTTGCATTTATCTTAAATGAAGATTTTAATTTTACTTCAGCTTAATGGAAGAAACATTTTTTAAGGGAAGGAATTACAGAACTTCAGAGAACTGTGTCCATAATCACAAGAAATATTAGTTCTTCAGATCAGATCCGATCAGTCGCTCAAGTCGTGTCCGACTCTCTGCGACTCCATGAATCGCAGCACGCCAAGCCTCCCTATCCATCACCAACTCCCGGAGTTCACTCAGACTCACATCCATCGAGTCAGTGACCTCTGTCATCCCCTTCTCCTCCTGCCCCCAATCCCTCCCAGCATCAGAGTCTTTTCCAATGAGTCAA
>NW_011494744.1:1224647-1246389 GCF_000754665.1 Bison bison bison | reverse complement strand
AGTCGTGTCCGACTCTCTGCGACTCCATGAATCGCAGCACGCCAAGCCTCCCTATCCATCACCAACTCCCGGAGTTCACTCAGACTCACATCCATCGAGTCAGTGACCTCTGTCATCCCCTTCTCCTCCTGCCCCCAATCCCTCCCAGCATCAGAGTCTTTTCCAATGAGTCAACTCTTTGCATGAGGTGGCCAAAGTACTGGAGTTTCAGCTTTAGCATCATTCCTTCCAAAGAAATCCCAGGGCTGATCTCCTTCAGAATGGACTGGTTGGATCTCCTTGCAGTCCAAGGGACTCTCAAGAGTCTTCTCCAACACCACAGTTCAAAAGCATCAATTCTTCAGCGCTCAGCCTTCTTCACAGTCCAACTCTCACATCCATATAGAGAACACTAAAATCAATAACTAGTGGTTATGTGTTACCTTTTTACCATCTCTGAACTCCCTGCTATAAAACATGAAACAATTCGAATACTTACACTGCTTCCCACATCTCTTACTTGTTTTGTAAGGTATTTATTATCAGTTTTTTTTTTTTTTACTGTTATCAGGATTTATAAAATTAATTTATAATTTCCTTAAGTGTCTATTTTTTTTTTTTAAAGCAGAGCATTTGTTGCATGACTAATGGTGGAAATCCCTAAGATGAGCTGGATGCTGCCCAGCAGCTCTCTTGGGTTAGGTGTTCTCCCAGAACCCACGCCTGAATCTTCAGGACAGTATTTGTAGGTGCCTCGCTCAGCCACCTCGATGGTGTTCCATCTGTAGCCCTGGCGACTCCAGTCACATTTCCTCTTCTGCCTGGCGGTGTTGCCACAGTGGTCATAGTTCGGCTTCTGAGTCGGAGGCCTTGGAACCACAGTCTTACTTCCAAATGACAGTGTTCCCTTTGTCATCTCTTTTGTATGGTTGAGACCAAAGAGGCGCAATTGTTTATTCCTACTTCTACTTTTATATGGGCCTGATACTTAGCCTCAGACTTTCATCATGGCTTGTCCATTCCTGTGTATTTTGACTCATATCTTAATTAGCTAGATTTTTGTCATCTGGTAGTTTTTCACAGTCTCTAAGCTAAGTACACACCTATGAAGATCTGTTTGTTACATTTTTGAAAGTCAGTTTGGAAGAATATAAAGGTTGTTGGGTCATTACTTTCTTCTCAAACTGGAGGACTGTTTTTTGCTGTTAAAGAGGTATAAATGGCTGATTTGATTTTCTCCCTTGTAGGTGACTTTGTTTTTCTGAATAGATGTTCATATAATTCTTAATTCTTCATATTTTAGTAACTTTGAATGTATGGGTGATTCTGCATCTATTTTTTTTTTTTTATTTTAAAAATTTCATCCTGCAGAGTGATGCTGTCAATGTTTATTTGGGGGTATCTGCATCTATTTTTTCCTTGTTATAGGTTACACATATCCATAGAATCCATTGTCTTTTTTTTTTAATTTCAGGGAAGCTTTTTTTTCATTGTATCTTTGGACATTTTTCTAATACATTGGGAATATCAATTATGTATATGTTGAATCTCTTTGCCATTTATGTTTTCATATTTTTAAATATTCTTTTAATCTCCTCAAGACTGTGGACTATGTCCCTTGCTTATTCTATTTGAGTAGCTTTACTGTGGATTACATTGCTTTTATATTCAATTCCATTTTCCTCATTCTACTACTAGTTTTGCTAGTTTATTTTCAACTTTACTGTTGTTTTACAGTCTTCCCTTTGAGTTCTTGTGGTTTTGAAACTATAGGTATTAGTGTGGATTTTTCATGTTCCATTGGGTATTTCCTTTGATGTATTTTTCATTTGCCTTTTGTGTTCCTTTCTTCTATTGTTATTTTCTTAGTTTGGGGTGTGTGCGTGTGCAGTGATGCACTGTATTTACATATTCAGTCAACTGCTCTAAGACCTTTATGTGACTTCTGATTCAGAGTTGTTACATGTGGTGTGCTGTGACTCTCTAGTTCATGTCTTTTTGTGAACACATGGGTGTATTTCTGTTTGGTATGTACCTGGAAATAGAATTGCTTGGCCATAGGGTGAGCATGTGTTCAACCTCAGTGGATGCTGACAAGCAGTTTTCCAAAATACTTTTATTAATACATCCTTACCAACAGTTCCAGTGGCTCTCCATCGTCTCCAACACTTGCCACTTGCCATCTTTCTCATTTTAGTCACTTGGGGGATGCGCTGATTTGTGTCAAATTAAATAGCATTAACACATATAAACTACAATTTTTTATATTAACCTTTTGAAATTCTGTTTTGGGACTACCTTTGTTCTCAACTTGATTTGTAGGAATTCTTTATTCTGATTTATGTATCTTTCATCAGAAATACGTATCACAAATATTTTCTTCCTGTGAATTGCCTTTTTATTCTCTTAATGTTGGATTTGGGTGAAAATAAGTTCTTAATGTCCATTTGATCAATTTTTTAAAGATTAATTCTTTAGTTGTATAGTATTGTCTTTTGCCTATTCAAGGTAATGAAGGTATTTTATTGTTCTACCTTTCTCATTTAGATCCACAATCATTTTACAACTTATCTTTATATATGGTTTGATGTAGAGATCAAGATACATTTTCTGTCCATGTGAAAACCCAGTTGACTCAGCACCATTTATTGACCCACTTCATTTCAGTGATACCTTTGTCCTACACCAGGTAACTGATTATAATAGTCTGGTTCTGCATTCCCTATTCTATTACACTGGTCAGTTTGTGTCTTTTGTTAATATGTCATCTTAGTTACTATAGCTTTATAATAAAGTCTTCCTTCCAGTGTAAATTCTCCAGTTTTGTTCTATTTGAAGATTGCTTTGGCTTTTATTACACCTTTGTATTCTCATATAAATTTTAAAAGTTTGTCAATTTACATACACACATCCACAAACTTGGTATTTTGGTTGGAATTGTACTCAATCCATAGGTTGTGTTCTTGTGGTCTTTATGCAGAGGTTTTACACTTGTTTTCCTCTGAAAACTATTCATTCCTTAGTGGAACTTGCAATCTGCTGTGAGGGGAGGGCAGGAATGCACTGTGGACAGCCTCAGCTTTCTATTTATTCAAACTCTGTCTCACCAATTCTATTTCTTTGGTCTGGAGAACTCACCTCTTTGATTTGGGCTTTCGGGAAGGCTCATGTTAAGCAAGCCTGTGAAGCTACAGGGTCTGTGTTAGGATCTGATCATTGCTGCCAACTTTCTGCCTTCACTCCTTTTTACCCAAAGCATTCTCTTTGGCACAGATGACGAAGTAATAGAAGTCAGTGCAAATATACGTCAGAAGTTACCCCATCAGCTCATCCTCTGCTGCTGTTCTGTGTGTCAGACTGGATTTTTGAGGGACATCCTTCCTTCTTCCATGCCCTGTCTACATTCTAAGACCTCTTGCTCCAATTAAAAGATTACTGGCTCTGCCTTCACTTACTTAAAAACAACTGCATGCATGTATATATGTTTAATCTTCAACTTGTTCCAAAAAATTTTTAATGGAGCTTCCAAAAATACATGTAACATTAAAGAAAAAATGAGGGCTAATGGGAAAATAAAAATAAGATGAAGTATGGGGCAGGCCCACAATGTGTACAGTGAGAGGTATAAATGTTTATTAGACATGGGCTATAAATTTGGTCAAGGGATTTCAAGTAACTAATTTAAACAGAAACAGGATCTTTTATGTGAATCTGTATCCATGGCTGAAAAAGAAACTACTTACAAGCTCTTAAGAACTTTTTCTAGGAGAGAAGGAAAAGAGGAAATAAATGATACTGAATTAAGACAGGGTTTTTCAATTAAGAGACTTGTACAGTAAAAATGAGTGAAGGAAAAAAAGGTGAAAATCAGGAATATTGTGCTATCAACAAAGGAAGCAGTACTGAATAGTTGAACATATATCCTTTTTTCTTAAGTATACTAATTTTAAAAGTGTGTCATCTTTTTTAAAAAATGCGGGGAGGGAGGAGGGAGGGGGGTTCAGGATGGGGAACACGTGTACACCCATGGCAGATTCATGTTGATGTATGGGAAAACCAATACAATATTGTAAAGTAATTAGCCTCCAATTCAAATAAATACATTTATATTTTTAAAAAAAAGGAAAAAGTGCAATACTGATTTACTTTGTAAAGTGAAAGAATGTTTGCCATTCTGTCTGCTTTAATAGAGCTGTTTTATTGTTCTGGATTAGAAAAAGGTATGACTTAAATGGAGTACAATGGTATTTTCTCTGTCTCTCTCTCTCTCTCTATATATATACACAGCTTTTTTTCTCACACACATATATTTAGCAAATAGCAAAGTATCCAGGTTTAAAAATAAAATCAACATGTATTAAAAGTAATTGGCGCATAAACAATACTGATAATCGTGGTCGTGGTGTGTGGTCCATGGTCTGGCGCTTGGTAGAGACGAGGTCTATCCTAAGGGATTGTTTGTTTAAATCTGGCAGCCTGCCCTGTGTGTCCCCTCTCCCCATTCTATAATGTTCTGGCTCTTTTTTTCTAACTTTTTTAGTTAAAAAAGAATTACATGTTTAATGTGTACAACATGATGTTTTGATGTATGGATATATAGTAAAATCGTTACTACAGTCAAGTGAATTAACATTATCTTTTGTGTGTGGTGAGAAGACCTGAGATCCACTATTTTAGCAGAGTTTTTCACTATATAATAAGGATTAAAATGACTTATATAAAGAGATTAAAAGTGTGCTACTAATAATTTGTCTAAAAATTTAGGGCATTTCCACACGTGATCCCCTTTTTTCTCCTAGTACAGCAGTCAAAAATGACCGGAAGTGCTACTGGACCTACAAAGTCTGTGTTGGAATTACATGCTACACATCACTCTGGGAAACATATAACGTGCATCAGTGAACAGATAAGGGCAATGACTCACTGATGGAAACATGCCACAGGGTCACCACCAACCCAAAGGCAGGCCACCAGAGTAGCCAAATCAGGGAAGGTTAAGTGGGATTAAAATGCCAAACGGCCCACTTACTCTGCCCTTTTCCTGGTCAGTCCAGACCAGTTAAAAATAATCTATATCCAGAAGATTTGAGCAGAGATTACGCACAAGGTGCTGCTGAGGACTGTCTCTTTCAAGCAAGACATGGATTTTGATCTAGACAAGTTTTCTTTTGTTTGTTGTAGTTTGGAGTATAATTGCCATGTCTTCTATCAATTTAAAAAGTCTAGCTATAGTTGCTATTATGAACTCATTATTACTGCTGTGTAAAATACCATTTTTCTTGACTTCGAAGTTATAAAAGATGACCTAGGTGGAGGCTGTATTATGCACACATAATTCTAGTCCATTTCTTGCTTTCTAGTATTTCAGTCTCCTGGAATGACAGAGCTATATTTGGTCTTGGGTTTTGCAATTCTATTTTAAACTGGGGATAACCTCAGAACTTACCAGTAATAATGATACAGCAATAATTAAATTCTGTAGCAATTTACTGTTCTTAAATGCATTCCCAGTTGTCTCATCTGTATCAACATTCCACAAATATTTACTGATCACAGGTTAAGTGCCAGGCAGTTAGCAGGGCAGCTGTTGTTCTCCCCATTTGAGAAAACAGATACTTACAGATGTTAAGTGAGATGTCCAGGACGCTACAACTACCACGTGGGGAGGCTGGGAACTGAACCTGGGCTCCTTACTGAGTCAGTGTAGTGTCCCGCTGTACTGGCTCTGTGTGCCAGCTGTTCAACCTTGAGCAAGTTTCCTAACCTCTCTCTGCTGTGGTTTGCTGTGTGACTAAGAGTTTTCATAGAGCACTTAGAACAGTGCCCGGGGAGTGGGAAGCCTTAGGTGTCTGCTGTTATTATTTGGTGCTTGACCCAGTGTTCTTTTCTACATTATGCTGCCTCTGTCTCTACATAGGCGGAGAGACTGTTTCCTCCTTTCCAGTGGGATTTTTCTGTATTTAACTGTTGACTTCATTTGTCACTGCACATCTGTCTTTGGCCTGTATTCCTAAAAATGTTCTTTTTGGAATATCTTATCTTTTAAAAACCACTCCCAGATTTACACTCTTGTTTTCTGGAACAGTAAAAATTGAGGGTGATCCATGTATGAGGAGACTATTAGTGGGAAACTCTTTGAAGAAAGGTAGAAATAAGTTATTGTAAAACAGAATTGCAAGACATCATTTTAAAAACAACTTGGACGATTTACTTTTTTCTATGTGTGAGTACTATTGTAATCTGCAGCTTCTGAAAGCTCTCCAATAGTTTCTAGAATCACTCTGAAATTATCTGGTAAATAATTCAACATGTCTAACAATTGGACAAATACCAGATATTCTTTATTAAAGTTTCTCAATTACTACAGGAAATTTTAAATCTATTGTTTTTATTGAATTGGTCCTGGAAGAAAACTTATATACTGATTACATGAATATTTGCTAATAATCTGTTTTAAGAGTTTAAATTATCTTAATCAAAGTATAAGTAAAGAGGTAACTTAATCCAAGAGAGAAAACTGAAAGCAAGAAAATTAAGACTTCGTTTATCTTCTTTCTATAATAAGATGCTCTTATAAAGCATCATAGGGCGGTTTGTTTGTTGAATCAAAGGCAAATTAATGATGGCATTTTATTTTGAATTTTCATCTTGCAGAGTTTAAACATATTCCAGAACCTAAATAAACGCCAGTATGAAACAGTTATTCATTTGTTTGAAGTTGCGATAATAGCGACTGACCTGGCTTTATATTTCAAGTAAGTACGGAACTCCCTTATACTCTGTGTGGTTCCGCCTTCCACGGTCCATGGCCTCAAAGTTAAAAGACATTTGTTTAGAGACACATTTCTTCATTTTCTTTTTGGATTACCAATAAATACCCTTAAGATAACTGATGGTGGATTTACTGGACATCTGGAAACATATTTTAAAAGCTAAGCCCCTAATATTAATTAGTTTGTTATCTGAAGAAACTTCAATTGAAGAATATGCATCAAAGTAGATACACTGCCAGAACACTGATGCTATAAAAACTTACACGGTGCCTTTTGACCTGGGGAATTCATCATAGTTCGCAGTCTGGTATTTAGAGTTGCAGGCTCAGACATTTGATCCTGCCAGAGTCTGAGAGCTGAAAAATCTTAGTGATACTGACGCACATTAACAAACTAAAAAAATTTCTGAGTTACATACAGCAGAGGCATTAGCCTATTTATAATAATGATGATGATTACCAAGGAGATCAGATACTCCAAGCTTCTGTACATTTTCTTGTTGGTGAACTATAAAGTAAAATGCATTAGGACAAGGTGAACTAGTTACAGGGTCTAAATAGTTAACAACTTGGGCAGTATTAAATTATGCCTCTCCAATCCTTCATTAAAAATTCAATTATTAAATAGTTCAAACCTGAAAGCAGATACTTCGAAATAGATAAGTGATATCCAAATAGCTATAGTCCAGATTCAACAAATGCTAAGATTTTGTCTTAGACATCTTTTCAAGGAAAGTGGTACAACTGAGGCATTCCGTACTCCATCATGAATGCCACACCCCCACCCCACTTCTTCACAAATACCACTGTCTTGGTATTGCTATGCATTCATCCTTCCCACTCATGTTTTCTATGGCATTACTAAGTGTTTAAAATTTTTCCATAAATGGTATCATACTGTATATACCTTTCTGCAACTTGTTTTCACACAACATTTTGAAGATTTAGCTTGGTGGTAAATTGAGATCCAGGTCATTCTTTTTAGATGTATATTCAACTGTGTGATTTTATCATAATTAATCTAGCCATTCTTCTATTCATGGACATTTAGATTATTCCCAGTTTTTCATCACTGCCTACATTGTGTATCTTTGTGTATATGAGTTTCTGTAAAGTACATATCTAGAAGTGGGACTGCTGTAGGGTTTGCATATCTTCAATTTTATACCACATGGCAAAACTCCTGCACTCCTTAGTAGGTACGCCAATTCAAACTCCTACCAGCAGTGTTACAAGAGTTCCTATCATTCCATATCTGGACTCTTCTTGATCTGGGCATATTTAAATATATTTGTTAATGTGAGACAGAATATTATTATTCACACTTATAATTTTGTACCTTTTCATATATTTTACGTTCTAATATTTGGTTAGTTTTATACTTTACAATGTCTCATCACAACCTGTGGCCTTTGTTATGATCTTTTTGTCACATGTAGCTCTTAGTTTTAATGTATTTAAATTTACTTTTTTTTTTCCTTTCTGACTTGTGATTTTTCTGTCTTAAACCCTTTCTGTATCAAGGTTACACAGCCATTCCCTCTTCTCCTGCCTGGGTCCACAATGTGGACAACTGATGCAAAGTGGGAACATGAAACCTGAAAGGACATATTAAAGACACTTTAAACCTCTGGTCCTATATGCTAAAATTGTCGCACAGTTGTCTCTTTTTTAGGAAGAGAACCATGTTTCAAAAAATTGTTGATGCCTGTGAAAAAATGGAAACTGAAGAAGAGGCCATCAAATATGTAACCATTGATCCAACCAAAAAAGAGATTATCATGTGAGAAGTCAAATTTTATTTTGCTTTTGGCAAAAATAACTTGTATATTTCTATTTTAACATGTTTTGTTTTCTTTCACAGGGCAATGATGATGACTGCGTGTGATCTGTCAGCTATAACCAAGCCCTGGGAGGTGCAAAGTCAGGTGAGTGGTTCCCACTTTCTGTCAGGCCCTCGGCTCTGCCTAGGCGCCATGAGACAGTGAATGTGAGAGTATCTGGCAACCTCAGAATTTAATTATAACCATCAATTATATGCCTATATATTTTATAAGCAGTTACCTTCGTTACCCTGGACCTGTCCTCTGAAACCATCAGTTTATAATTTACAAAGAAGAAAAAAGGAAGTTAAGAAGTTAAGACAAAAGTACAATGTTCCCTGTTGGGTTTCTGTTAAGAGAAGAAAAGCAAACAGCTTTCAAGAGCTCACAAATGTCAGTAGGTCATTTGGTCACGCCCAGGACAAGGGAAACAGAAGGAACCTTAGAAAGAAAATGCTTTCTGGAAGGAATTCCTGTTTATCACTGGACAGGCTGTAAGAAGTTTACATAAAATTATTCATGGAGCATCTGGGTTTTTAGTAGAGGAGATAAAGCATGCAGCAAGGATGAATCATTAGTGCCTTCATCCCTCAAGGGTGGTTTTGCTCCTAGTCTCCTCTTCGGTGTGCTGTCAGTCATGGAGAAGGAAATGGCAACCCACTCCAGTATTCTTGCCTTGAGAATCCCATGGACGGAGGGATTCCGTGCAGGTTCAGTTTAAGGGTGTCTTCTAAGGAAGGTCTTCCCAACCCTTGGGGAGTGTGGGGAATGAGTGGGAGCCATCTGCTTACCACTTGGTTTCCTGCTAATCGATGAAAGAATTCTCCCTCAGTTAACTCATAGGGAAAACCCTAAGCAGAAGAGGCCAGAATTCCCTGGGTTCAACTGTAAATGTGGACTGTATCTGTTAAGATAGAATAGCTGGGCTCCAAACCAAACACCTGTGCTTCCTCCTCACTGCCTGCCTGCTCTTCCTCCTCAATTCTTTTATCTACATAGTCACCCCAGCCACAAACCTGGGCTCAGGCTTGAGTCCATCTCCCTCGTTCCAAAACCATTTCTGTCCATCACTCTTGCTACCCTCTTAGTTCTTACTTTTCCTCTTTCGTCAGAACTATGGTGGCAGCCTCCTAAGTGATCCTCTCTCAGCACGAACTCTCCAACCTTTCTCTGAGTTGCTGCTGGAATGCTTATAAATAGAGCTCTGCTTGGCTACTGCTTTGCTTAAAAAGCCTTCTGAACTCCCCACTGCTGGAAGTTTTCAACCTTTTTTAAAGAAAAAAGAAATGTCTATTTTCCTTGCACAAAAAGTTGTACATAGGTCACTTTTTGTAAGAGGCAAACAGCAAAGTTACTGTACTTCAATCTCTCTTGGCATCCACTCTTGTACCACTTGTGCGCTTTGGAGGGACCGTAGGGCTCAAAGAAAAAGAACTACTGGCCCAGAGAATCAAGTTAAACTTCCCAGCAAAGCTTACATGGTTTGTTGTTACCTGTCCTTAACTCATACTCCCTAATTTATTTCTCTTATTTCCCATGTTATTGCCTCACACTCTTAAGCTCCTACTCACACAAGCTATAAACATTCAACTTTATCTGCACACTCTTCCCTTTCTTCTTTACTGGCGAGCTACTAGTCTTCCTTGATGACACAGCATAAATGCAACCTCCCTTATCTTTCTCCTTGATCCACAGCAGTTGATAGCTGTTGATATGATAGAACTTTCCACATTCTTTACATGACTGACTTCATTAGACTGTAAGCATCTTAAAGATCAAAGTCACATCTTAACTCCTCTTGGTAAGCCCAGATCATGCCAATGTAAGGCAGCTAGAAGGTGTTCAACAAACTTGATAAATATGGTTTTTAAAAAACCATATAAATTAACTCTCAAATATCCCTACAACATAATCAGGTAAAAGTGAAAGTGAAGTCGCTTAGTCATGTCTGACTCTTTGCGACCCCATGGACTGTAGCCTACCAGGCTCCTGTGTCCATTGGATTTTCCAGGCAATAGTACTGGAGTGGATTGCCATTTCCTTCTCCAGGGGATCTTCCCAACCCAGGGACTGAACCCGGGTCTCCCACATTGTAGACAGATGCTTAACCGTCTGAGCCACCAGGAGTTATCAGTCAGGTGAAGTGGTGTTCTAAGCTGTGCATGTATGTGCATAAACACATAGGCAGATACATGCTAGATGCTGGCAGATGATAAGCAGGACAAAAGGAGGATCTGGGAAGCTTTGGAGCTTGAAGCATAATGAAACAGACATCCTCCCTTCTCCCCTTTTTATTGTTGAGAGGTGGTGGTAATAGCAGCTAGGAGATTGGCACGCCCAGAATGAGTCTACCACACTGAAGTAGGAAGAGAAACCCCCCGTGTCCATTTCAATATAATCTGTAAATAACATCATTTTAAAGCCAAAGAACGTATGGTATGACAATACCTCAAGCATTAATTATAAATTCTGTCCTTAAATATTACTCATTTAAGGATAAAATGTTATGATAAAATGCAAATTCTGTTAATAAGTCATGAATCATGACTTTCATGAATCATGTCCTCCCTCTTTGCAGGTAGCACTCCTGGTTGCAAATGAATTTTGGGAACAAGGAGATCTGGAGAGAACAGTGCTGCAGCAACAACCCATTGTAAAAACCTTGACATAAAAACGCACTACTGATTAAAAATTATCGATACAAATCAGTCTGTTTTGTCCACTGGATCTTAGAAAATTATCTTTAAAGAATTTCTCTCTCTTTCTAGCCTATGATGGACAGAAACAAAAAAGATGAACTACCTAAACTTCAAGTTGGATTTATTGACTTTGTCTGTACTTTTGTATATAAGGTAAGTAAACAGATTATGTGAGTGAAATATATCATTTTCTGGATGAGAAGTTTTCTTTCAAAATGTAACTAAAATCAAAGTCACCCTCATCCCTCATGGAAAGTCACTAAGGGTGTCATCATTTCTCCAAGGTAGTTTGAGGTATTACCCTTATCTTTCCTTCAAGGATGCAATGAAAGGTGAGAGAACTCAGGTGTAAGCAAATTGAATAAACTTAGGTGAGCAGGAAAGACAAGAGCTACCTTTCCCACTTACAAGGTACTGAATTAATCTCATCCTAACAGCTCTGAGCGCTGTAATAATTCTTTAGGGCTCCTTCTCTGCGTATGAAAGGTACTGAAAATGAACCAAATGATTTAAGTGGTTTCTGACCTAAAATTCTCTCTAGGAGTTTTCACGGTTTCACAAAGAAATCACACCTATGCTGAATGGTCTTCAAAACAACAGAGTGGAATGGAAATCCCTAGCTGATGAGTATGATGAAAAGATGAAGGTAATTGAAGAGATGAAAAAGCAGGAAGAAGGAAATACGACGGAAAAAGGTTAGATGGAATCTGTTTTGGCTTCTTGTAAAGTAGCTGGAAGTTCAGCAGAGCTTCATCTCACATGACAAAAGCATAAAAAGTAAATGCAAACAGAAAATTTGCTTTACTGCCCACAGACTGAGAATTATAAGAAGCTGATTAGTGGTTTTCAGGGTTTTTATCCCCTTGAACAAGATCTTACTTTGTAATTCAAGATGGAATTGCTTGGTCCAGTTGAAGTTGGGGTTAGGGCTAGGTTTCTTCATCCACTCAGTAAAGTGGCTCCTGAGGTACCTCTGCAGGATACTGAATTTTAAGAAATAATATGAAAACCATAGGATTAATGGGATCAATCAGGTTTAGGTGAGAAAATAATTTTAGCCCTAACATTCTGTATTAGCTGTAAGACTTTGGGCATCTTGCTTAACCTCTCTGAGCTTAAAGTTCCTCTCCTTATAATGAGAAAACTTTACAGATCTCCAGCCTCATTTCCAGATCTAAGGAAGCCCTAGATGTAAAGATGGCCAGCAGAGTGGGGTGACTTGAAGGTACCCTAAGACTTTGTCTGTGCCTCAGATGTTTCTCCTTAGTGCTGTTTATCCTGATGAAATTTCTACTCCTGAAGTCACTCAGTTAAGTTTAACATAATCTTCAGAAAGCCTCTGTTAAGATGCTTACGATCACCTATTAGTTCATCAGATGACTCAAATGACATCTAGAAAGTGGAATACTAATGTCATCGTTTCGTATTTTGTCTCAAGAGCTCAAGACTTAAAAGGTTTTGTAAGAAATTCTTATTGTTTAATAAAGAAACCATCTCTGTCTGGAAAAGCCTTGTTAAAAAAAAATGCAACATTCTTTTTAGACGGTTCATGTGTTTAGTGATATTTTAAAGAATTCAGAGGGAGAAAGCATTTTGCTTAAAGGGTTAAGGATATTCAACAGAATAAAAACAGGAATTCCTGACTCTAGGATATACATTCACTTAAATGTTTAGTGGCTGTGTATTCTGTACAAGGCCCTGTGTTAGGCCCTGGGGAAAGATGGGGTCCTTATCTCCAGAGCTTACCACCTGGTACGGGAGTGCCAAGTGAAAAATCGATTATTTAACTATAATTATCAGAAGAAGCATACCTGGGGCATCAGGGAAGTCGTTCCTGAAGGATGTTTATGCTACACTGAAGACAGGCTTCTTCTAAGCAAAGAAAGGAGGAAGAGTTTTAAAGGAAAGGAGAGGAAAGAATAGAATATGCACAAAGGCCGTGACGTGGAAATAAGCTTGGTGCGCTGAAGAACTTGAAAACTGGTGTAGCTGGAGTCTAGAGAGCAAAGAGAGCAAAATACCAGATGAAGCCAGGAATGCAGGCAGCTCTGCCAGATGGGTGTGTTACCCTGAAGGCCTCCTTATGGATCTGTCCTCTACAGAGCAACGGGAAGTCCTTAGAGGGATGGATTTCAACATGAAAGGAGTAAGATCTGAGCTGTGCTTCAAAAAGATAACAAAAATGGTTATTTTTACTGAGCAAGTGAAAAGCAAAAAGTTATTTCTTAGTGCAGTTAATCTTTATCCCAATTTTACAATGAACACTATATCAAGCCCTTTAAGTGGTTCGTGACTTTTTTTTAAATTTAGTATTTGGTATATTGGATATGGATCTCTATACTTTATTTGCATAAAATTACTTCTGAATTTTCTTCCTACTACACTGAGAAGTCTCTGTAAACTAAGAATATTATTTTATCTCCAGGCAACACAAAGCAACAACTCAGATTCCCAGACTGGATAGTTCAGTGGTTCTTTTGAGAACTGAGACATTAACTGGTTAGTCATTTATTAGATTTTATTTTCTAAATGGACTAATTTTGAATATGAATTCAAGTTTTTAAATGGTCAAACTCTTAGTACTTGATATAGGTTAAAACTATGAATTAGGCTATATAGTTACTCTAATATTAGGAAAAAACTACTATATATCCACTGATTCCTGAAAATATTGCTTTTCTCCTTTTTCCTAGCTGTAGAAGATTCAGGAGGTGGTGGTGATGACAAGAAATCCAAAACATGTCTAATGTTGTAAGACAATCCAACCGGTCTAAATTACAAATATTGTTTCTACATTTGAAGAAAACATTAAAAAAGAACATCAGCAAATTTCATTCATCAAACCATCAAGTAACAGAGACTCTTCAGGAAGGCTACCCTGTGACTAGCATAAGAAAATATACTGCTAGCCTGAAAGCCATGAGGATAAAATAAAGTTCAACAAAAGTGCAAAATAAGACAAAAATAAGTGCATTTTTGGTGCCAATTTGTTTTAAATTAAAAATAATATAATCCTGAAACTAGTCACCAATTCTTTTTTTAAAAGATCTTATTCATTGTATTCATTTACTAGGGTTACTATAACAAAAAAGCTGCCCCATACTGGGTGTCTTAAACAAAATAAAATTTATTTTCTTGCAGTTCTGGAGACCAGAAGGCCAGCATTAAGGTTTGGCAGGGCTGGTTTCTCAAGAGGCCTCTCTTGCTTGTCAGTGGCCGTCTGCACCTGGTCGTCGGTCTTCTCCCTTGTGCGCCTGTGTCCTATTCTCCTCTTTTAAGGACACCAGTCATACTGGATTAGGACCTACTCATAGGACCTCATTGTACTTTATTAGCTCCAAATACAACCACATTCTAAGGTACTGGGAATCGGGATTTCAACAGGAATTCAGGTGGGACACAATTCAACCCATAACATGATTCATAGCTCACATCCTTTTCTGAACCAGAAATCTCTCATCAACATGTCTTAATGTAAGAGCAAATACAGTACAGAATGTATAATGTATTTAAGTACTATATAAGAAACAAAGAAAAAGGATATTAAATGTTATTCCACCTGAAATGCTTATCTCTTTCCTCCACTTTTTACTCTTGATAATGGAACAGTAAAGAGCACTTCACTTTCAGCAGCTTAAAAGTATGTCATCCTATGCCCATCCTTTCTCCCAAGTCTGAAATCAATTATTTTATGTGTAACTAAGAATATGTTATTACATTCAGAACTATTCTCATTGATAGAATTATAAATTTATAAGACATGACCTAGATAATCCTAATGCAAGTTAAATCAACTAATAAATATTATGCATTATTAAACAGCACGTGATTTGATTATACAAAAGCTTTACTACCAAAAACAGTTTAAAGGGACTTCAACAGAGGTGACTTTAAAAAAAGTGATTACTAGAAGTATCTACTAGGCATGCTAAATATTGATTGTCAAGAAAAATAAACAGGACTTCCCTGGTGGTCCAGTAATAAAGAATCTACCTTGCAATGCAGGGGACGTGGGTTCAATCCCTGGTCAGGGAACTAAGATCCCACATGCTTTGGAGCAACTAAGCCTGTGTGCCACAGATACTGAACCTACATGCTCCGCAGCCTGTGCTCCACAACTAGAGAGTCTGCACCACATGCAGAGATCCCACATGCCGCAGCTAAGACCCAATGCAGCCAAATAAATTAAAAAAAAAAAAAACTACAGACAATCAACTACTTCTACTACATGGTACACACCTGTACATAAGGGAAGATTTCTTTATAATGACATACCAGATTATAAAACAGACCAAATATTAATTATACCATTGACTTTTTATTGTAAAACATCTAAATTATAATTGCTCTATCAACCTCAAACGTTCTGTTATAAAGGAGATAATCAATTTTAAGCGGCTGAGAAATCACTATTTGTTATATTTTTACAAGTTAGGTACTTAGAATCATAAGACTCTTCCTCTCACATTAGAATGTAAGGTCCATAAGAGGAAATATTTTTGTCTATTTTGTTCACAGCTCTTCTCACACTTAGAGAAGTGCCTGGCACAAGGCAGGCACTCAGTAAACATGAATGAATGATATTTTGCATAAATATCATGACAAACAGGTATAAATGAAGAGTGCCTGGAAGTTAATATTTTTATGGAGGGAAAAAAAACTATATATATATATATATATCCCCAAATGAGTGTTGTCTATATAAGTCATGTTGGGCGAGAGATGTACATCTTATTTTCACTGCTTAAAATAATCCTGAAACTCCACTTAGGGTTATTTTAGAAACTGTATAAGAAACCCTCTTCCTTTAGCCTTATAAAATTTTGGACCCCCCCAAATATCAGTCAGCTCAAACTACTTCCTCATTCACTAGAAAAGAAACTGAGGCACAGAGATGAGCCGCCATTGAAGGTCTGCAAAAACAGGAACTTTGCTTACGAGTAAGTATAAGAAAGCATAACTTATCTCAAGCCAGTGATCTGCTGAACTCCCCTGACTATACTACAGCAAAGTTTAAGATAGGTCTGTTGGAGAATTAATCTTTAAAATCTAGATCATGGATAATAAGGACCTACTGTATAACACAAAGAAATCTACTTAGTATTTTGTGACCACCTATATGGGAAAAGCATCTGATAAAAGAATGGATAGACTACAACTGAATCATTCGGCTGTACACCTGAAGCTAACAATGCTGTACATCAACTATGTTCCAATAAAAGATAAAAATTCAATTAAAAAAATTTAAAACATCATCTTGAGGCCTTCTCAAAGACTCCTTTAAATATGACTCCAATTATCTGTCACTGTATGAATGGATTAAACACCGTGATTACATTTAATGATTTAAATTTACAAATGAACTTGATGTCCATAAACCATACTTGGAATACCACATATATGGATCTATTTTAAAAGGGTCTTTGAATATTCTTCCCAGTCACTGTTTAGTTTTGCAGGAGTTTTATATTCTGATGACTACTAATTTTTATCATAAAAATGTTTTGGCTTCATATATTCTATTAATAACATCAGTTTTCCTGCTGGATATTTCAACACTTTTTCCTCCAAAATCAAGATTCTTTTTCACTAAAAGTAGTGAGAAGAAAAAGATACAACAAACTATTTGTTGGTTATCAACACTCATTTACTGTTTTATGGTGGTTTAGAAATGACTATTTCCTAGCTACTTCCTTCGTAGCAATGTCTAGCAGTGTCTCATGTATGACAGTGATCTAATAATTAATGAATAACTTTAATAAAAGGAAAATCTGATACTATTTAAGATACTATAAATACCTGTTTTACAGTTTAATGCCAATAATTTCATGTTTAAATGTCATTTAATTTTCAACAAAATACCTGTTTTCTATAGGTCCTCTCTTACTCACCAAATCATGCATCTTTTCCAGTATTCATCGCTTTGCTGTTTATAAAAATGGGTCTGACCTTTTGGAAAAAAATCAATAAATCCTTTTGAAAATTTGATGAAATCTATGGATCCTTTCCCCCTAAAACACACACAATCACGAAAGTTTACACATCGATTGTAGGTGTGTTTAGATGTCTTGAAGCACATCCATTGACTCTTGGGGGTATGGACCCCAAATTAAGTTACATTTTATAATATATCTCTGCATATAAGTATATCCATTATGTATGACTGTATCTGAGACAAGCTCTGTGCATACAGTATTGTTAAGTTATATTACAGCATAATCTTTACTGGAGAGTCAACTTTCATGAACACATATGCTGCTTTAGATTACTGGGATCTCATTTGGCCTCCTGTGCTATTAATTTACTTTATAATAAATTACCCATACACTGGGGAATTAAATCAGATTATAACAAACTCCCTTAAGTGGCAGAGGTAAGAAGGAAGAGAAATGTAAGGAAAAAAAGAAAAGGTAGCTAATGAAAACAACAGGTTCTCAAGAGGGGCGCCTGTGTGTCAAAGGAAAGTAAAGAAGTTGAAGACATAATTAATCTACCTTATAATTTTGTAAGACCCCAATAACCCTAAAAGTTTAAATAAATTAATTGAGGCAAGGGAAAATGTGAAATCAGTGGGGAAAAAAGAAAAACCCATAAAAATAGGAACAGTGGATCTCTGTGCAGTGTACTAGGTCCATCCTTGAGCTACAGATGGAACAGAGTTGTAGGTAAGCAACTGAAAAAATATGTAAGAGATAGGGAAAAGTATCTCCAATAGAACTGAAAATACTTTAAAAGCATCTGACAATCCATCCTAGATGGATCTTTTATTTCCAAAGACAAACCACTCAAGTTGCAACTTGTAGACAAAACTTTTGTGAAGAATTTCAAAGTACACTTCACATTAAGGAATGTAGGCATCCCTCTTTCATCTCACAGAAATAAATCTTGAAAATATTCATCAAATTCTTCTTCCCTATTTAAAAGAAAAAGTATACATATTGATTAAAATCAACAGAGAAAAAAATTACTAGGTGACACATTACATGAAATTAAGGTAATTCAAACCAACATACTTGCTAATTCTTTTATATATATATATATTTCATGATTCAGCTATCAAGTAATTCTTGGCTTCTATAATAATCATAACTAGGCCCAGACTGATTAAAGTGTTGTATATGGTGGCATGTATCCCTAAACATATTTATACCTAAGATTTTACTCTGAAGTACTTTGTGTTATATCATTGCTTCTCTTTACTTTTTTGGTTGACTTTATTACTCTGTTCTAAGTTGACTTTATTACTTACTCTGTTCATTCTCATTTCAAATTAATGAAAAAACTATTTTAAGGAAAAATACAAGTCTTACTCCTTAGAATAGGGACGATCTGCTTAGGCTGCAGGTTTTATTACTCTGAGAAGAGTAAATGTGTATTTGTAGCAGTGAAGATTATATCTAAAAGAATAAAACTCTGAAAGGAGATACTAAATTATAATATATTAAAATATGAAAATTAAAGTACTAAATAAATATTAGTGCTAGGAGCCTAGAGCAGTACAATGAAAACAGCACAGGTTTTCAAGTCAGACAGTGTTTAAGTCCTAGCTCTGTCAGCTACTAGCTAGGTAAGCAAGTTATTTAACTTCTCTGGGCTCAGTGTCTTTATATAATAAAGAACATTACATTTCCTCAAAGAGCTGTTGTGAAGATTAAGTGTATGTACAGTTGCTTTTCTTCCTTCTGGGAACAGAGAATCAAGCTACACAAATTCTGCCTACCAATCTCTTTAGAAAATGTTCTTTTAGATTAGAAATTCACAGTGAGACTCCATCATTTTGTTTTAAGTGACTGTGACGGATAAAACCCTCACAACCATGTTCAAATTAAAAAAAAAAATTACAGAATCAGATACAGTTGATTTAAGAATTACCTACAATTTGGTATTCTCCATGCCACTGTCCCTTTTCCCAAGCATGACAGCAAAATGCAGCTGAATTTTTAAAACTGTAATAAGAACTTAGACGTATGAAATTAGCTGAACCTCTGTGTGTACTCAGATGTTAGTACATGATATCAAGTTTTTATAAGGTCACAAAGAGCTCTGGATTATGGAACCCCTCTTAGACTTTACTTATGGATCTTTACTGCCATAAAGGTGAGTGGACTCTGAGATCTATTCTTTCATTTTCAGCTCTTCAAGGGGAAATTCTATGGTCAAAAGTTCAGTTGATAGTTTGACTAGGATAGCAATACCTTTTTAGAAATCTGATCTATAATGGCCACTCATTTTGGAATTCTTTATTTGGCAAGAAAAAAAAAGATCACAGAAAACAATCTTTTTTTTTTAAAAGGCCTCTTTTTAACACACTTGAATTCTATTAACTGAGAAGATATTATACAATTAGCAAGATATTTTATCATCAGCTTAAGTTAGTGAATTATGATTGATTCAATAAATCTCTTATTATGAGCTAAGAAGACTGGATTAACAAAATGGGACTAAAATTTATTGAGCACGTATTATATTGGTAGGTATTATACCGGGTGCTTTATATTCTTAATTAAATTTTCACAATAAACTATGTAGTCAGTATTATTTTATCCTCTTTCAACAGATAAAGCTCAAGTGGTGAACATCCCATTATATAAGAGCTGATAATATTCCAGCCTATATTCCAACAGCTCTTCCAACCAATAACAGAGAACAATGCATGAGTTGAGTTGTCTGTCTTTGGGGGCAAAAAAACTTTGACACCTGTTTGTATCTTTGAGGAATTCTCCTGTACAAGTTTATGATAATCAGAACATCATGGATAGGCTCTAGAAGCTAGTAAACAGGACATCTATGAAAGAACCTAAGCAAAGTCTAGGGGGTCATCTGTTAAGGGGAGATGAGGAAAGAATTACTCACCAAGAGGGAGCTGCGTAAGCTGGCTGATCGTGGCCATGAACAATGGCTGGGAATAAACCCTGATCTCATGGTCCTTGGCTTTAAATCAACATTCATGATGCTAAACTTTTCATTAAGTTATCAAAAATGGCTGTGGTCATAGCTTTCTAGACCGACTGTAGAAGGTATGCAATATCACTTTCTATTAACATCAGGACTTACTGTGATTTTTCATCTGTCTCTGGTAGTGGGCCCTTCCAAAGTTCAGACTCTGAAGCACTTTCTTCCTCATCAGAGTTTCCTGTTTATTTAAAAGAGATTTTTAAAAAATGTGCATATTAAATTTAAAACACATTTTGAACTATCCACCAATAATGCAATTAATTTTGGATTTAACTGTGGTTTAGCCTCAATTTGTATGGCTCTCTGAAAATTTAATTTGCTTTTCCAGACTAATACATTCTTTTGAAAAATAATAAGCTGAGCTATACCAAAGAGCCTCAGCAAATAGACCAAGGATTTAAAGTCTCATAGGAAACTTCCCTAAGTTATAGTGAGTTAAAGTAACAATTCCAATATTAACTCTATATTATAAAGGGAAATAGAGTTATACTACCTCTTGGAATATAGTTATCTTTAACTTAGTTTCTTCTTTTTATTGATCATACAAAAGACAAGCAGGTTAAGATTTTTGTAGAGACTATATTTATATTAGGATCAAGACCTCAAGAACTGAACTAGTATACAGGACTAGCTAGTAAAATTATGGAAAAATGTCAGATTTTTTTTTTTTTTTCTCTAATTTTATTTTATTTTTAAACTTTACATAATTGTATTAGTTTTGCCAAATATCAAAATGAATCCGCCACAGGTATACATGTCAGATTTTTAAAAAATTAATGCTGATTACATTAACTAGAAGTCCAATTCAATGAAGAAACAGTTCTCATACACTGTTAGGAGTAAATACCCTTTCCTTGAGGAAAATCTGGAAATAAAGATCACTTTAGACCCTTGACTGGCAATGATGCCTTAAGAAATTTATTAGAATAAACAAGCTCCTCAAATATATACATATATGAAGATGTTCATTGTATAACAGCAACAACAAAAGAAAACAACTTAAATCCCCACCAATTAGGGATTATGGATTTGGTTAAATAAATACTATATGGCTGTTTAAAAAAAAAAAGCCCTTAAAAAAAAACAAAACCATTAGCATATCTGCGATAGAACACTATGTATGCTATATCAAAATTTGTAAAAGTTACAGAAAGCATGCATAGTATTATACAATATGTATTAAAATATTATATCTACATACATATATATATTATATATATATAAATGATAAGTTTGTGAATAACCAAACTTAACAGTCATTATATTACATGTAGGCCTGGGATATTTTTATTCTCTCAGTTCAGTTCAGTTCAGTCGCTCTGTCATGTCCGACTCTTTGCCACCCCATGAATCACAGCACGCCAGGCCTCCCTGTCCATTACCAACTCCCAGAGTTTACTCAAACTCATGTCCACTGAATCAGTGATGTCATTCAGCCATCTCATCCTCTGTCATCCCCTTCTCCTCCTGCCCCCAATCCCTCCCAGCATCAGGGTCTTTTCCAATGAATCAAC